>NC_035440.2:111629835-112229835 GCF_002127325.2 Helianthus annuus
TATTCATTGCATCAGTTTTCCCTTTTCTGCATTCGTTGCATCACCGTGTTTCTTTGCATTCACCGTACCTATCTTTTCTATTATGCATAGCACTTTGTTTCTGGTTGAAAAAACCCTCCTAAAAGTCACTTGGTAACTGGATTCTACATAAATTTGTTTAGCCTCTCGCCTTCGATTCCTATTGCTTTCGTATAGGAAAAGTATCCAAAAACAACGATCAACGATCACCAACTTCATGAGTCTTCGAACAACACACTTCAAATCACTTGAATAATTCCTTCTTCATTGACTTTTTCTATATGATCGACTCACTCGATCTTCTTCTTCCCAATTGACTCGCTCAATTTTCTTTTTCTATACTATGACTGTCAATACGAATACAAAATTCACATTGAGACGGACAAACCTGAATTTTCTGTTTCTTTATTCCTGTATTGATTAAATCTTGGTTCTTCATATTCATTAACACCTTTTGGCCTTCACACCTTCACCCACGAATAGAACTGATAGCGTATAACCGCTGAATTAAATTCTGATTCTTCCTGGCAGTCCAAACGAAAAAAAAAAAAAAACAAAACAACCCTGTTCTGTGCTCCTATACTTGGTTAGACACACTCACGAACCCTAATCTGATTGCTAACTTTGAATTCTCACAAGCCTTACTTTCTTATTTCTAGGGGAGGGTTCCGAGCTACCCGTTATCATCTCATCGAAGTTGGAGGATGGAGAGAAGTTGAGGTTGTTGGAAGTGTTGCAAGCCAACAAAGAGGCCATTGCATTGAGGTTGTCCAACATTAAGGGCATAAGCCCTTCTTATTGCACTCACCGGATACTCATGGAGGATGATTTCAAACCGGTGGTGCAACCTCAAAGGCGCCTCAACCCCAACATGCAAGATGTAGTGAAGAAGGAGGTTCTAAAACTCCTAGATGCCGGGATGATATATCCCATCTTAGATTCACCATGGGTTAGTCCCACTCAGGTTATCCCTAAGAAGGGAGGGATAACCGTTGTCATGAATTCCAAGAATGAGCTTATCCCTTCTCGTACGGTCACGGGTTGGCGAGTGTGCATCGACTACCGAAAGTTGAATGATGCCACCCGAAAGGACCACTTCCCATTGCCCTTTATCAATCAGATGTTGGAGCGTCTCGAGGGTTAACAATTTTATTGTTTTCTCGACGGTTTTTCTGGTTACTTCCAGATCCCCATCTCACCGGAGGATCAGGATAAGACCACCTTCACATGCCCCTATGGCACTTACACGTACCGACGCATGCCATTTGGGTTGTGTAACGCTCCAGCTACCTTTCAGCGGTGCATGGTTGCCATATTCCAGGATATGATTGAGAGTTCCATGGAGGTTTTCATGGACGATTTTTCGGTCTATTGTAACTCATTCGATGAGTGTTTGAGGAATCTTGAGAGGATGTTAAAAAAGTGTGTTGAGACGAAGCTGATGTTGAATTGGGAGAAGTGTCACTTCATGGTAACTGAAGGTATTGTTTTAGGACATAAGATCTCGAGGGATGGCACAGAGGTGGATCGTGCGAAGATAGATACCATTAGCAGGTTGCCTCCACCTACTAGCGTAAAGTCGATTCGGAGTTTTCTTGGTCATGTGGGCTTCTATAGACGCTTCATTAGGGATTTCTCTAAAATCACTCGCCCCATGACCCGTCTTCTAGAGAAAGATGTTCCATTCGTCTTTGACGAGGAGTGTTTTAAGGCCTTCAACTTTTTAAAGGAACAACTTGTGAGTGCACCTATTCTTATCTCTCCCGATTAGAACTTGCCGTTTGAGCTCATGTGTGATGCGAGTGACTATGCCGTTGGGGCGGTATTAGGACAAAGAAAGGACAAGCACTTCCACCCCATCTACTACGTGAGCAAAACGTTAAATGATGCTCAAGAGAACTACACCACCACAGAGAAAGAACTCTTAGCCGTAGTTTTTGCTTTCGACAAGTCCCGCTCGTACCTCGTTCTCTCCAAGACCATAGTTTTCACTGACCACTCCGCGTTGCGTTTTCTTTTCCAAAAGAAAGACGCCATACCCCGACTTATTCGGTGGATTCTATTGCTTTCCGAGTTGGACATCGAAATTAGGGATAAGAGAGGGGCCAAAAACGTAGCAGCCGGTCATCTTTCAAGTTTAGAAGACCCTAGGAGAGAGGAGATTCGTGAGGAGGAGATAGGAGATACATTTCCTCATGAGTCGATTGAGTTTGTAGAGGCCGAGAAGGAGGGATTACCATGGTTTTGTGATTTAGCGAATTATCTTTCAAGTGGTAATATTGTGAAGGGGATGACCACACAACAGAGAAGTTCCTTAGTGAGTCGAGGAAGTATGTGTGGGATGATCCGTTTCTTTTTAGAATAGGAGGAGATAGGATACTTAGGCGATGTGTGTTGCGAGAGGAGGGTTTGAAGATCCTTAAACATGTGCATGAAGGTCTAACGGGAGGCCACCATGGTGCCTATGCCACCGCACAAAAGGTGTTCGATTGTGGATTTTATTGGCCTAACGTACTTCGTGATGCCGTTGAGTTCGTGAAAACATGTGATGATTGTCAACGAACCGGTAACATTTCAGCCAAAGATGAGATGCCTCAAAACCCAATCCAAGTATTGGAGGTTTTTGATGTTTGGGGCATTGACTTCATGGGACCCTTTCCCGTCTAAAAAGGGAATCGTTATATACTTGTGTGATGTGCACAAAATGCAACATATAAATTACATCAATTGTGGCATAAAACTAACCCTTTTTTAGTACTAATGTTGGAAAAAGTGTGCTTTTGTCTTCCTTTTGTATTTTCAGGATTAAATGAGCTCAAATTAACAAAAGAAGCAAAAGGCATCTAAATCTAACACAAATACAAGAAAAGGAACAAAAGTGGCATGCCCGGCCTCCCGACAGCATCTTCCCAAGCAAAACAAGAAGACAGAAGACTGAACACGCCCCGTGCTTAGTGAGCACGGGGGCGTGCCCAAGTGTCAGCAGAAAAGACAAAGTTGTAGAAGCTTCCATCGCCCACCACGGGGCCGTGCTCAGTGGACACGGGGCCGTGCTCAGTGGACACGGGGCCCTGGTCAACTATAAGATTCGCGGAATCCAGGCAAATCTTGATAGTACAGATATACTTCTGCACACGGGGTCGTGCTCAGCGGACACGGGGGCGTGGTCAACTAATGCAGACAAACTGCAATTAATGAAGAAAGAGAGGAGGATGGACACGGGGCCGTGCCCGAGCTTCTGTTCAGCCTATAAATAGGAGTGCTTGGAGCTCTTGCAACTCATCCCTTGGCACACCACCTCTCTCACACTTCACCCACCACCCACCACCATCACAACACCATCATCCACCACCATCATCCATTGTCCATCATAGAGTGTGTGAGTCGTCTCGGGATCCAAGATTGATCGTAAGAGTTCTTGACAATCAAAGGCCATGTTTGCCTAAGTCTCTTACATCACTTGGTGAAGACAAGTGTTTAGTGTAATACTTTTTATTTTTAATCTTTTGCACTTTTTAATTGGTTTTGTATTAATGACTTTAATTACTAGTTTCTTATGTTGAAGGTGATTCTTCCTTATCGTTTGTCCGTGGTGTCTTGACATTATTTTACTGTCTATATAAAATAAAAAGATTTTCACCATTCATATCTCCACGGTCTATATGGAGGTATGTTGGCTACCTGGTCGGGGGTTAAGGGAACGGTTTGGTAAGAGTCTTGCCGCTATTCAGTGTATTGATCCTGCAAAGGACCTGGGTCAAATTTAGTAGGACCTCCTTCAATACCCACCTGTATTGGATGGCGGGGGTCCAAACTCTTTGATCCCCTCATAAGTTAAACTACTATTAAAACTTTAATCCGGCTACTTAGGACTGTATCCCTGCTGACTCAGACTACTTAGCCGAGGGTAACGTCGCCTTCAAAAGAGGGGCCTACCACATTATGCATTAATAACTTAATTAATTATCTTTCAATAATCTGACCCTTTAGGATTGTATCCTTGCTGACTCAAACTACTGGGTTGAGGGTAACGTCACCTTCAAAAGAGGGGCCTACTACAATAACTAAGATAATCTCTTAAACAAGTGCAAAAATGCGAAAATAATCAAAGGTTACACTACACACGAGCCGGATCCAAGTGATTCATCTTGTCTATCTGTTTTTAATTTTATTTATATTTTCAGCATTTTAGTTAGTTTTAATTTTCTAGTTTAAAAACCTTTTTCTAACATTTTGATTTGATTAGACGTTGAGGATAAACCGGTACTAAAAGCTCTTGTGTCCTTGGACGACCTTGGTATCTTACCAACAATATACTACGTCCACGATGGGTGCACTTGCCCATATGTGTGTTTAGTGTTAGTGAATATCGTGTTTATAAATTTAAAACTTGGCAAAAAAAGTGTAAAAAGGGCTTAAAATATACACCTAAAATATATACACGCTGACACGCATCAAGTTTTTGGCACCGCTGCCGGGGACACAAGGATTTTAAGAAAGCTTAAAATCGACGGCCTAATCAGTTTTTCAAAACCTTTTCAAAACGCGCGCACATTTTTCTGCATTTTAGTTTAGTTTGCATTTACAGTAGGTTGAACACGGGCCGTGTTCACTGAACACGGGGCCGTGCTGCATATTTTTCATAAAAACATCCAGATACAGAGTCTGAACACGGGGTCGTGCTCACTGAACACGCCCCCGTGCTCAACCAACCAGTAACTTTTAATCAAAACGCCCAGATATAGATCCTGAACACGGGGTCGTGTCCAGCCTTTGTTTCCGTTTTTATTTTTGGTTTTCTGGTCCCGAGAACTCTGTTGTGGTCTGCTGAGTGATTCTTATGGATCAATACTCAGGAGGCTACAACTACACCTATGAGGAGGATGATTATATGTCACACCCTGAAATTATTAGAGCTGGCGTGACTGGACTGGTATCTTCATTGCACAGCGGAAGCAAAACAAAGCTAAGACTTCTAGAAAATGAACGCCTGCTAAGTACTCGAATCTCCAATGGCTCTCCTATTCCAACCGTGCCTTAACTTTGAAATGCAACCTGAGAAAGAAACATGCGAAAAAGTCAACATAAATTTGAGCGAGTTCATAGTTTGTTTGTAAAAGATTTGAAATAAATCTTTTGAATAACCAGTTTATGAAATAATATTGAGAAAACAAATTAAAAATCATTTTCTTGCCCAGTTATATGGAAACTTTGTATTTGTAACAATTTATGTTCGTAAAACCATGTATTTGTAAACTCTTGTATTTGTAAAATTTGCATAACCGTCAATGCCCACCCTGACTTTGACTCCACGCCCGCATAAACCCTATGCTTTGAATTTTCATAAAACATGGTATTTAATTTGTATAAATCAATTATTTCTGTAAGTGTGTATGATAAAAATCCCTGGTATGTAGCAATAAGGAAAAAGAGATCACCAATGGGTTGCAAAGCCACTTGTATGTGTGAGAAAGTGCAGGGAAACTCAAACCTAGCAAATTTGTTACCGGGCTTCGGCTGTAAGACACAGTCACCTCTATGGGCCTCCCCGACCTCACGGGTGTGGGCTCGCTACACCCAAATAGATCTATCACTCTTGTGTCCCTCGGTCCTAACAAAGAGGATTAATGGCCTCGAGTGTTGTACCCACCCCTCACATGATCTAGTAGTATAAACCCTCCCTACGCTAACCCATACCATGTAAATAAATGTTTGTAATAATTGTATCATGTATTTCACCCCAGCCTCTAAGGCTGAACCTCACATTTCGATAATACGTATTTGTTTTGTAAAAACCGGTATGTTTAGTATAAACCTTTCGTAAATCATTTGAGTTCCCCGAAATCCATTCGTAATATGATTTAGAAATACGAATTTTGTGTTTGTTCAAAACTTTGTCTGTTCTTGCAAAACGTGCTTTGTCTAAAAATATACAGTCTTTGTTTATCGAAAACTTTGTATGTTTCTGAAAATCGTGCATGTCTTTCCACCCCGAAAACAGTTACAAAAAAATGTAAAACCGTAAAAAGTGTGGGTTATGAACTCACCTGAATATTCCTGTGCAAAGCTAGCTATATACGACTTTGATGATGTCGTTTCCAAGACTTGACTTGCTAGCATGCATTCTACAATATTCCTAACACGGAATACCTAATAAGTTCCTAAGTAAACATAGTAAATAAACTACGCGTCCGAGCTCTACCGAATCGTTAAACGAACGATTCAACGGTAAATTGATAACTTAGTAGTAACGATTAAGTTATACTTGTTAAGTCTCGCTTATTGTTGGTAAAAACTAATAAGTCTTGAAAGGACTTTGGTTCTCGAGAGATTTAAAAATAAATAAATATTTATATAAAAATATATAAATTTATCGGTGAAATTGCGTTAGCCGTCTCGAGTAGTCGTACGTGTAAAAGTTTATATAACATATAACAAACTTGTACGTTGATATATGATTTATATATAATGTGCCGTTAGGCGTTTGAAATAAATATAACTTATATTTATTTGATAGTGTTTTCGTGTTGATGTCGTTTAAAATAAATACGATAGTTATATTTATTTCATAAAAGAATGCGAGTTGTTTGGCGCTTGAAATAAATATACGAAATATATTTATTTTATAAAAGAATTCGCGTTGTATGGTATTTGAAGTAAGTATGTAAACTATATTTATTTTGTAAGATGAATAAGAGTCGTTTGAACTTTGAAATAAAGAAACAAATATATATAAATTATATTTATTCTCGTAAAAGGAGTCGTGTTGTTCGACATTGGAAATAAATATATAAAACTATATTTATTTTATAAAAGAAGGCGTGTTGTTTGTTATTCAAAATAAATATATACTATATTTATTTATAAAAGGATTCGTTTTGTATTGAATATATATATATATAAACTATATTTATTTTTATAAAACGAATTCGTGTCGTTCGTTAATTAAAATAAATATAAACTATATATATTTTATAAAAGTTTCATGTTAGTTGGTGGTTTTGAGATGATTATATATAAACTATATTTAGTTTAGTAGAAGAATTGTCGAATCCCGCGGTTTGGAGTAAACATAATATTTATGTTTATTTTTTGTTGTAAATAACATTCGAATCGTCGTCTTGTTTAAACAATGTGATAACTTTATTTGTTTTGTAATTTAATTTGAATCCGAAAAGTTTGTCTCATAATAAAACACTTTTTGTCTATGGGTTTTCTCGAAAAACGGGCAGAGTTTCCTCTGTTTTTAGACGCCCCCCGACAACACAAGTTGTCGTTATTTTATCAAAAATTCAATCAATATACTCAATATATAATTTTTATGCGACGGCAATGTATAAACCAAACGTTATATCAAATCGGTTTGAGCTCGTTCACGCTAAAAGCATAAGAATTATTAAAACGACATAAAAAAACTCGCGCCACTAAAATTCTTTACTACTTCTTTCGCGTCGAAACATCTGACAGTTTCACTGAGTTGACCGGGTCAACTGAGTTGACCGAGTAGACTCGCTGAGTTGACCGAGTGGTCCGAACCGTCCGACCCGTTTGACCAGCTTGGCCCGTTGACCCGAACCGTCTTCATGTTGACCGATTTTGACCGGACCAAAATTGATGTGACTCGAACCCGTAACCAAACTAACTCGTTCGATCCAAAACTGAAACCACGAGACCCGAACTGGCTGACCTGAACCTGAGCCACACCAGAGTAAGACCCGCGCCGTAACAAGACCCGCATCGAACCGTGACGAGACCTGAACTGAGAGTATGTACTGAGCAAACCGAAACCATAACAAAGTTGAACCAAAAATAGAGATGAAGTGAACCAACCCGAAGTAAACTGAGACCCGAAACTTACTTGAAGAACCCGAGCTCGTGACTGAAACCCGTGAGACCCGACGGATAATGTCATGGACCGTCGGTTATACAAACTGACCGGTGGTCCGAGTCTCCACCTCGCTCTCTACTGCTCGAACCCCCAAAACCGACTCGACATAGACCCGAGTCGAACCCGAAACCGGTGAACTCGCCGGGTAAAGACGATGTCCGGCGGTCAAAGGTACCGACCGCCGGTTCTCTCACTCTTCTCGGCTCTCTCTCTTCTCAGCTCTCTCTCTCTCTTCTCGGCTCTCTTTCCGCTTGAAGCCGCCGCACCACTGTTGCCGGTGTCGGAGAAGACGACCGGAGCTTCTCTCTCTCCTCTGCTTTCTCCTCTCTCTCTCTCTCCTGACCTATCCGTTACTCACCACCACCCGATAGTGGTGGTGGTGCTCCGTTTTGATGAAGCAAAAAGGGGAAGGGGGTGTTCGGTGTTTGGATTGTCGGGAAAACAGGACGATCGGAGGAGGGAGGGGGGTGTTTGGCCGGAAAAGTGACCCCCGGCATCTCGCCGGACCGCCGCCGCCCAGTTCGCTGGAGAGAGAGAGAAACGTGGTGTGTGTGTGTGTTTGGTTGGTTTGTTGTGACTGCTCAAATGAAATTGGATGAAGGATTGGTCAGTTATATAGTTTATTTTAAGTTAATGGGCTTTGGGCTTGGGCCCAAGGCCCACAAGCCCAATCCCCGTGTTTAGTGGCCCGTACTTTTCTACGAGACCCGTTATCAAATCCTGCACTCCCCGTAACATCATAAATTAAAATTTTAGATTTAAAACTATCGTATTCGTCGTTATCTCATTCGTTCGCCGATTAAAATAAAAATTCGCGAAAAATTGTGTCGGTTGTCGTTTCAGTCCGTTTTTCGATTCGGTTTCGACTACGGATATAAAATTTTAAATCATGAAGCTAAAATGTATCGTAAAAATTTAATATTTGTCAGGGTTGTCAGTATTTTGTGCGGCATCAGTTCGTTGTCACTTAATATCCACCGGATCTTTCCGTAAATCACCATACGCGCACTGTACAGCCGAATAAACGTTCCTGGGCACTCCAAGGGCCTAAATGAGTAAATCTACATCTTAAACGCTATTTATTATCACATTAATCGCCTGTTAATCACGTAATTAAGAGCCGTAAATCACCGGTTGTCACATTCTTCCCCTGTTACAAAAATTTCGTCCTCGAAATTTAGGCTATGTTATCTCCTCAGAATGGTGTTGCAGGCAAGTCCGAATAATAACAAAGTGAATGACTGCGTAATCGAAACAAGACTTATTTGAATCATGTAATTCAAGGACATTCCTCCACAATAGGAATCCCAACGGTTTAAAAGAAACGTGTTTCAAAAATTGATGTCAAAGGAAACAAGTCGTATGGATACAGTCACTAGTGTGACTAAGTCAACAGGGATCCAACAAAGAACAGGAACTTCGACCGATCGAATTCCATATGAACGTTCACAATATGTAAATGAGTTCTAGAAGCAATAACATCCACTGGATGAACTTAGAATCAACAATCTCAAATGTAATAGTTTGCATGAAACGCTCGATCGTGATCAGCACAAGCTGCAAGTTATACCGTCGTAGTGATTTAAATAATTCAATAATAGAGGTGATCAAACAAATTCACCGTGTTTGAAATCAAATGAAAGCGTAATAAAGTGAATTTGAAAGTTTGTTTAAAATGACATTATAGAATTTTCAATTGAAAATGGAACATCAAAGAAATAATGTTTTGGATCGAAGACGAAGAAGCAATGAATTTCGCAAAACATTAGATCGATAAATGAATGAACCGTTAGTAGGTACACCGGAATTTAGAATGAATTGGTGTACCATTGCCTTAACACACGATTGTGTTAAGACTGGTGTAATATGATAAATCAAAGCAGATTTAAAGCAAATCAATAAATAAATATTTAAATCCGTGCATGAGATGCGTAAACGAGACTCGCGCAAGCTTCAAATTAGTGAAAATACCACCACAAGGTGTCGAAATCAACAAACTATTTAATGGAGTCGAATGCCAAACAAGTTTACTTCGACTCGGAACAAATGAAACACTTGTTAAAATAGATTTGAATATGATGTTTCCAATACATCATATGGTGGCTTGAATTGAATATGTATAGCGAACAAGTTCAAACAATTGAACTTGGTTTTGGCGCAAGCCGACAATAAATACACGTATTGACAAGAAAACTTTCGACATGGTCACAACGAAAAACCATGTATGTAATTTGAAAAGAAAAGAAATTTCAAGAAAATGTGTTGACTTGATAACAAAGAAGCCAATAGTTACAATAATGCGGGTCATTCGAATCACAAATCAATAATTAGGTTTAGCGAAACAATGTTTGAATTTTGATGAAATGCTTATTCGAAACGAAACCACATGCGTAACAAATGATGCATGCGTAATATATAAGTTTTCAAGAAACGAAGCAAATGAATATTCGCTATAATGAAAGAAATGATCGTGACACAATGACCATTAAGAGGAGTAGAGATACGAAAATCTACTCAGTAAGTGTGAAAGTCGAAATTTCAACAAAAGAGATTTGAGGACTTTACCTGGGGTTGCATGTGATGTCCGGTTGTTAGGTGACATTACCATGGAATGTCGAACATAGCGTATTCGTCGTAAATAAGATAGGGGGAATACGAAGGCATGCGTCTTCTCCTTAGAATGACGCGTGTCGTTGCAGGATCACGTGTCAAGCCGCCGCTTCCTGATCGATAGTCCTCCTACTGACAGGAATCTAGCGTCGTCATTCAATTGTGCCATCGTGTCTTTTCAAAGGCCTCGCCTCGATAGTCGTATGTGTCATACTTCCACCTCCGTTGACGTATATATTGGGTTTCGCGTATACCTGTGCACTAGCGTTACGTTCCGCGTAGAATGTGACGTACTCCGACCTCCGTTGACGTAAAATTTTAGCTTCATGTATTCTCGTGCACTAACGTTTCGTTATGCGTAGGCTGCCTGCTCGGGAAGTCAAAATATCATAGACAATATGGATAATAGTGTGTGCCCGAGTTAATAATCACGGTCCCTACATGATGACCTTTAATGAAGTTAGACATAAGTTTCCGAAGGTCTTAAGTGCATGTTTCCTAAACTCTCAGAGTGTTGTGTACTGTATGTAATTGTTATATGCACTGTGTATGAAACACCACAACAGCGTATCTTTAGAAACAAAATTTTGACTGTTTGTTTTTCGGCAACGGTTGGAGACCATATTCGAGTACTAGGCGTTTTGTATGTATTCAACGTCTTAATAGTCTAATTCCCAGAGAAAAGTGAGGTTAGAGCCTAGGTATCACAACAGATACCTAATTCGCAGTAACCTATAGCTCTGATACCAATCTGTCACACCCCGAAATTATCAGAGCTGGCGTAACTGGACTGGTATCTTCATTGCACAGCGGAAGTAAAACAAAGCTAAGACTTCTAGAAAATGAACGCCTGCTAAGTACTCGAATCTCCAATGGCTCTCCTATTCCAACCGTGCCTTAACTTTGAAATGCAACCTGAGAAAGAAACATGCGAAAAAGTCAACATAAAGTTGAGCGAGTTCATAGTTTGTTTGTAAAAGATTTGAAATAAATCTTTTGAATAACCAGTTTATGAAATAATATTGAGAAAACAAATTAAAAATCATTTTGTTGCCCAGTTATATGGAAACTTTGTATTTGTAACAATTTATGTTCGTAAAACCATGTATTTGAAAACTCTTGTATTTGTAAAATTTGTATAACCGTCAATGCCCACCCTGACTTTGACTCCACGCCCGCACAAACCCTATGTTTTGAATTTGCATAAAACATGGTATTTAATTTGTATAAATCAATTATTTCTGTAAGTGTGTATGATAAAAATCCCTGGTATGTAGCAATAAGGAAAAAGAGATCACCAATGGGTTGCAAAGCCACTGGTATGTGTGAGAAAGTGAAGGGAAACTCAAACCTAGCAAATTTGTTACCGGGCTTCGGCTGTAAGACACAGTCACCTCTATGGGCCTCCCTTTGACACCCCGCTGAAACACTCTAGCTTGACAGTGGCTGCTTTAACTTTCGGGACGAAAGTTCTTAAAACTTGGGGATAATGTGACACTCTAGGTTTTTCCGAACGAACACCTTGTAATATCTTTGTGCATATATATGTTATTAAATGGAAACGTGACTTTTGTATGATATGTGTTGTATATATATATATATATATATATATATATATATATATGTGTGTATGTGAGTCGAGACCATGACTCGCAACCGCTCGGTTGCGAGTGGGCCACTCGGTCTCGAGTGGGCCGTAACCGGTTTGGGCCGAAACCCCCTTAGCCTATTTGATACTTGGTATATAATCTCCAACATTTCCCCACTTCCCTCATTTGTTACACAAACATATCCACACTCCTTCTATTCTCTCTCACTAGAAAACCTTCAACAACATCCCATCTCTTCCAACTTTCGGTTCAAGCTCGGATCTCACAAGGAAACTCGGCCAAGTTCATCATCATTACTCGGATACTTCAACTCTAGGTTTCTTCCTTCTATTCGGTGCCTTTTTCACAAACCGGTTAGTTTTGAGATTTACTAAATGTTATATGAACTATGATGCCTACTTTGAATGCTAGAAAGATGAGGGTTAGAAATGTTATGCATGATCTTTGAAGTGATTTGTGGGTTTAATGATGTGTGTAAATCATTATGTGATAACATTTGATAACATGATTCAAAATGGCTAAAGAATGATATTTTAGGAATGATAAATCAACCAAATTCATGCTTGATGTTACAAAAGTATGTTTCTTTTGCTTTCTTGCATAATGATCTTGTTAAAACATGTGTTGGGACTCATAAAATGCATGTTTATAATTACTTTGTGTGAATGAGAAAACCCTAAAAAGATGAACTTGGGATGAACATGATTGAATAATAGTTGAAGATAGGAAAACCCTTAGGATTTGATCCATTTTTGATTAATAGATAGTTTGGGTAAGTTGTTAGTTAGACCCTATTGGTTGTTTCCTGATATGGGTCTGTGCATTACATCATATGACTGTTAAAAATCAGCATCAACACGTGAACAAGAAAAGGACAGCATTGCGACTCGAGATCACACGGTTGCGACTCGTAACCACAGCATGACAACTCGAAACCGCAACGGTTGCGACTCGAGACTACGACGGTTGCGACTCGCAACCACAGCGTGACAACTCGAGACCACACAGTTGCGACTCGCAACCACAGCATGACAAGCCGAGACCTCCTGGTTGCGACTCGAGACCACCTGGTTGCGACTGGGCTGTCCACTTTGGTTATTGGGCCATAATGTGTTTAATATGGGCTACCTGTTGACTGATCTACGTGTTACTGTTTGATTGTGTAAATGTTAAGGCCGGCCCAATAACCCACTGTCTGATTGCATGCGTGCTACGTGTTAGTTAAGTGTAGATTCTTACGTGATTACTTGTACACCAAACCTGACCTATACCGGTAACCATGTTAGGACGTGGTGACCAACGTGTTTGACAAGTAACCTAATCTGCCGAGCAACCCAAGGTGAGTTCATACACTAAAAGCATGCGTCCCGCGGAGGGACACGAACAAACTACCAACTTTGGGAAAAACACTTTTGACCCATTACTCCGGGGGAAAACAGAATGGGTAATTACTATCTCCGGGGGACATACGTTTGGATATTATTTATAAATCACGACTAGCCATGCTAAACGAAACTCTATCACTTTAAGTCCCTGCTTACAGTACCGATTAATCGCCGGGGGCGAACGGGTTATTAGTTGATAGCGCTATTAGGTTTGACAACCTCACACCGTGACTGGGGGAGATCGGGCGTGAACTAATAGACCTTGCAACATGGTCAATGACGATAGACATTGACTCGGGGCACAATAACATTCCGTCAACAGTTTCGGTATCTACAGTTTAGTGAGCTTACAGTTGGGGTAGCTCCCCACAACGTGATTATAAATGCTTTATCTAAACAACTTAAGTTTTTGGTAAACTAAAACTGGACAACTAGTGAACTCACTCAGCATTATTGTTGACCCCTTACTGCATGCTTTGCAGGTAATCAGTGACTGTGGAGCTGCTGCTTGGGGATGTGTAGTGTTCGTCAAAACCCGTGTGTTGGGTTTAACTATCTTGAACTAAGGACTATCTTTAAAACTATTTGGTTTTTGCTTCCGCTGTTTTGTTAAACTAATCATCGAACTTAAACTGCGATGTTGCTAACTACTTTGAATAGTGTCTATTATTAAATCAATGCTCAGTATGATTAGTGGCTGGATCCTGGTCGGTCACGCCTCCAAGCGGTGGTGTTCCGCATGTGGATTTTGGGGGTGTGACAGATTGGTATCAGAGCCATTGGTTATAGTGAACTTGGTTTTAAAAAGGGGAAAATCTTTTTGGGAAAAACCAGACTATAACCTGTGACTCGCGACGACACTACACTCCAAGTGCAAGGCTCAACACATTAGACCTCATAGCTCGGACTAGTGTTTACTTGATTGCTTACCGTATGCTTCCTATTTTGCTATACGTACTAGTGTGCCTAATTAGATAGATACGCCTCTCTCTTCTATCCCATTCTCGCTACATTACAACATCACACTCATACTATGTTTTCTGATTATGAAGACAATGAGTGGACGTGGAAGAGGAAACATCAACATGACTCAGGCTCAATTCACTAACCTGCTCAACACGGTGGCTGCAGCTTTCGCAGCTCACCCTGGAGGTAAACTCGTTACCCTAGGATGTTTAGATCCTACCGCCACATCGTCTTTTATCCCTAAATCGATACGCTTCGCTTCTCTCGAACAGGTCAGCACGCACCTGCGTAACCACCCGTGTGTACTTTCAAAACTTTCATGGATTGCAAGCCTCTCCCTTTCAACGGCACTGAGGGTGCCATAGGTCTTCTGCATTGGATTGAGAAAGTTGAAGCTGTCTTTGCTGTCTGCGAGTGTCCCCCTGCGAATTGGGTGAAGTTTGCTACTGCTACGCTTGAAGGAAACGCGCTTTCCTGGTGGAAGGCGCAAATTCAGATGTTTGGTTTGGAAACTGCTAATGCTACTGCGTGGGAGGATTTCAAGGACATGATTAAGGAGGAGTACTGTCACCGAGATGACATCCACAAACTTGAAAACGAGTACTATGCGCTTAAGATGGTTGGGTCAGAGATTGAAACCTACACCAAGCTGTCCAATGACTATGCTGCTCTTTGCCCAAACATGTCCCGACCTATGTATCGAAGAATCGAATTGTACGTCAAGGGTTTGGCTCCAGAAATTCGAAGCCATGTAACTTCAGCCAACCTCACTACCATTCAGCCGATCGTTCGACTTGCTCACAAACTCACTGATCAGGCCGTAGAAGAGGGCAGGTTGCCCAAAAGGATCAGTGCTACTGTCGGGTCTTCTAGTGACAACAAGCGTAAGTGGGAAGGGAATCAAAGCAAGGATGCTAACCCCACTCAGGCCCCAGCACAGCAAAGGAAAACTGAAAACAACAAGGGCACTCAACAACAGGGTGGCTATCGCGGTCACCACCCCAAGTGCAACAAGTGCAATCGGCATCACAGTGGGCCTTGTGGGAAAAGTCAGTGTCAGCGATGTAACAAGATGGGGCATGAGGCCAAGGACTGTAGGAGTCCACGCCCCGTGGGGCAGAACCAGCAGCCACAACATCACGGGAATGCTAAGGGTTGTTTCCAGTGCGGAGCTGAGGGGCACTTTAAGAAGAATTGCCCTGAACTGAACCAGAATCGCAACAACAATCAGGGAGCTGGAAACAACGATCAGAACAACAACGCTGGGAATGGTGCTAGAGGAAGGGCTTTTGTGATTGGAGCTGGAGAAGCAAGGAATGACCCCAATGTCGTGGCGGGTAAGTTCCTACTCGATGATCGTTATGTTTCTGTATTATTTGATTCGGGAGCCGATGCTAGTTATGTGTCCCTACGTATTAGTAAGAAGCTTAAGCGTCCGCTTTCGTTACTAAGTTCACACCATATCGTCGAGTTAGCTAATGGTAGAAACATCGAGGCCTCACATGTTATCAAAGGCTGCAAGCTAGAATTGTTCGGTCAGACATTTAGTATCGATCTTTTCCCTGTTACACTTGGAAGCTTCGACGTCGTTATCGGCATGGATTGGTTATCCAAGCATCGCGCGGAGATCCTCTGTCAAGAGAAAGCAGTTCGTATTCCCCGCCGTTCTGGCAAACCCCTCATTGTACAAGGTGGCAAGGGCGGAGAAATCTCCGGTGTTATCTCGTTCTTGAAGGCCCAGAAGTGTTTACGAAAAGGGCACACCGCTATCTTAGCACTTGTCACCAACACGCAGGAAAAGGAAAAGAGGATTGAAGATTTTCCAGTAGTGCGTGACTACCCCGAGGTATTTCCTGAAGAATTACCTGGACTCCCTCCCCACCGTCAGGTCGAATTCCAAATCGAGCTAGCTCCCGGAGCAGCGCCTATAGCTCGTGCGCCTTATCGACTAGCCCCCGCAGAATTGAAGGAACTCTCCACTCAACTACAGGAACTATTGGATAAAGGGTTTATCCGCCCTAGTTCATCACCCTGGGGAGCACCGGTACTCTTTGTTAAGAAGAAGGATGGCACGTTCCGAATGTGCATTGACTATCGTGAGCTGAACAAGGTTACCATCAAGAATCGTTACCCTCTCCCGCGAATCGACGACCTATTCGATCAGTTGCAAGGATCGAGCTACTACTCTAAGATCGACTTACGATCGGGCTATCATCAGCTAAGAGTCCGTAATGAAGACATCTCCAAAACTGCATTCAGAACTCGTTATGGCCATTATGAATTCCTTGTTATGCCCTTTGGAATGACCAACGCGCCCGCGGTATTCATGGATCTCATGAACCGAGTGTGCAAACCTTACCTCGACAAATTTGTGATCGTGTTTATAGACGACATCCTGATCTACTCGAAAAGTCAAGAAGAGCATGAACAGCACCTGCACCTTATCCTCGAACTCCTTCGCCATGAGCAACTGTATGCCAAGTTCTCGAAATGCGACTTCTGGCTTCGAGAAGTCCATTTCCTTGGGCACGTGGTTAACAAGGATGGAATTCACGTCGACCCAGCAAAGATCGACTCTATAAAGAATTGGCCTACCCCTAAGACTCCGACCGAAGTCCGCCAATTCTTGGGACTAGCGGGATACTATCGAAGATTTATCATGGGATTCTCAAAGATTGCTCAGCCTCTCACGGCTCTTACTCAGAAGGGTATGGTATATAAATGGGGTGAAGCTCAGGAAACCGCGTTTCAGAAACTAAAGGATAACCTCTGTAGTGCTCCTATTCTCTCGTTGCCTGAAGGCACTGACGACTTTGTGGTTTACTGCGATGCATCCATCCATGGGCTCGGTTGCGTGTTAATGCAACGCGACAAAGTTATTGCTTACGCCTCTCGACAACTTAAGACGCACGAAAGGAACTATACTACGCACGACTTGGAACTAGGAGCAGTGATCTTTACACTTAAGATATGGAGACATTACCTGTACGGCACCAAGTGCACCATTTACACCGATCACAGGAGTCTCGAGCATATCTTCAAGCAAAGGGAATTAAACATGCGACAACGACGATGGGTCGAACTTCTGAATGATTATGAATGCGCCATCAAGTACCATCCGGGCAAGGCCAATGTCGTGGCAGACGCCCTCAGCCGAAAAGACACTACGCCCAAGCGCGTGCGAGCGTTACAACTTACTATCCAGTCTAATCTCCCTACCCATATTCGAAATGCTCAGACTGAAGCTCTGAAACCGGAAAACATCAGGGCTGAGTCCCTGCGAGGATCGAGACAACGACTAGAGCAAAAAGAAGACGGCGCCTACTATGTGGCAGGGCGCATTTGGGTCCCACTTTACGGAGATCTACGAGAGCTTGTGATGGACGAAGCCCATAAGTCCCGTTATTCAGTACATCCTGGTTCAGATAAGATGTACCACGACTTAAGGACCACTTACTGGTGGCCTGGCATGAAGGCCCACATAGCAGCATACGTTAGCAAATGTTTGACCTGCGCAAGAGTCAAGACTGAGTATCAGAAACCAGCAGGCCTACTCCAGCAACCAGAAATCCCGAAGTGGAAATGGGAACAAATTTCCATGGATTTTGTTACGGGGCTACCTAGATCCCAACGCGGGAATGACACTATTTGGGTGATAGTAGATCGATTGACTAAGTCTGCACACTTTCTGGCCATTAAGGAAACAGACAAGTTTTCTACCTTGGCAGAAATCTATTTAAAGGAAGTAGTCTCGAGACACGGGGTGCCAACTTCTATTATTTCCGACCGAGACGCTCGTTTTACTTCCGAGTTGTGGCAAGCTATGCACAAATCCTTTGGCTCACGTTTGGACATGAGCACCGCTTACCACCCACAAACGGATGGGCAGTCTGAACGCACCATCCAAACCCTGGAAGACATGCTTAGAGCATGTGTGATCGATTTTGGCAAAAACTGGGAGAAGCATCTACCGCTGGTGGAATTCTCCTACAATAACAGCTACCACACTAGCATTCAGGCGGCACCTTTTGAGGCATTGTACGGTCGTAAATGCCGATCACCTCTTTGCTGGGCGGAAGTCGGTGACAGTCAAATCACAGGCCCAGAACTGGTGGTGGATACGACGGAAAAGATTGCCCATATTAGACAACGCATGGCGGCAGCTCGTGACCGTCAGAAAAGCTACGCTGATAAGCGTAGGAAACCGCTAGAATTCCAGGTCGGGGACCGGGTTCTACTTAAAGTCTCACCCTTGAATCCGCGATATGTTGGACCATTCGAAATTACCGAGAAAATCGGTAAGGTTGCTTATAGATTGAACCTGCCTGCAGAGCTGAGTGCAGTGCACAATGTCTTTCACGTGTCTAATCTGAAGAAGTGTCTGTCAGATGAAACACTCATAATTCCCTTCAAGGAACTCACTATCGATGAACAGCTACACTTTACTGAGGAACCGATTGAGATCACGGATCGAGAGATCAAAACCCTCAAACGTAGCCAAATACCTCTCGTGCAAGTTCGTTGGAACTCACGACGTGGCCCAGAGTTTACCTGGGAGCGGGAAGACCAGATGAAGTCCAAGTATCCCCAGTTGTTCCCAAACGAAAAACCCCAGCACTGAAGCTACAACCGAATTTCGGGACGAAATTCCAAACTAACAGGGGGATGATGTGACACCCCGCTGAAACACTCTAGCTTGACAGTGGCTGCTTTAACTTTCGGGACGAAAGTTCTTAAAACTTGGGGATAATGTGACACTCTAGGTTTTTGCGAACGAACACCTTGTAATATCTTTGTGCATATATATGTTATTAAATGGAAACGTGACTTTTGTATGATATGTGTTGTATATATATATATATATATGTGTGTATGTGAGTCGAGACCATGACTCGCAACCGCTCGGTTGCGAGTGGGCCACTCGGTCTCGAGTGGGCCGTAACCGGTTTGGGCCGAAACCCCCTTAGCCTATTTGATACTTGGTATATAATCTCCAACATTTCCCCACTTCCCTCATTTGTTACACAAACATATCCACACTCCTTCTATTCTCTCTCACTAGAAAACCTTCAACAACATCCCATCTCTTCCAACTTTCGGTTCAAGCTCGGATCTCACAAGGAAACTCGGCCAAGTTCATCATCATTACTCGGATACTTCAACTCTAGGTTTCTTCCTTCTATTCGGTGCCTTTTTCACAAACCGGTTAGTTTTGAGATTTACTAAATGTTATATGAACTATGATGCCTACTTTGAATGCTAGAAAGATGAGGGTTAGAAATGTTATGCATGATCTTTGAAGTGATTTGTGGGTTTAATGATGTGTGTAAATCATTATGTGATAACATTTGATAACATGATTCAAAATGGCTAAAGAATGATATTTTAGGAATGATAAATCAACCAAATTCATGCTTGATGTTACAAAAGTATGTTTCTTTTGCTTTCTTGCATAATGATCTTGTTAAAACATGTGTTGGGACTCATAAAATGCATGTTTATAATTACTTTGTGTGAATGAGAAAACCCTAAAAAGATGAACTTGGGATGAACATGATTGAATAATAGTTGAAGATAGGAAAACCCTTAGGATTTGATCCATTTTTGATTAATAGATAGTTTGGGTAAGTTGTTAGTTAGACCCTATTGGTTGTTTCCTGATATGGGTCTGTGCATTACATCATATGACTGTTAAAAATCAGCATCAACACGTGAACATGAAAAGGACAGCATTGCGACTCGAGATCACACGGTTGCGACTCGTAACCACAGCATGACAACTCGAAACCGCAACGGTTGCGACTCGAGACTACGACGGTTGCGACTCGCAACCACAGCGTGACAACTCGAGACCACATAGTTGCGACTCGCAACCACAGCATGACAAGCCGAGACCTCCTGGTTGCGACTCGAGACCACCTGGTTGCGACTGGGCTGTCCACTTTGGTTATTGGGCCATAATGTGTTTAATATGGGCTACCTGTTGACTGATCTACGTGTTACTGTTTGATTGTGTAAATGTTAAGGCCGACCCAATAACCCACTGTCTGATTGCATGCGTGCTACGTGTTAGTTAAGTGTAGATTCTTACGTGATTACTTGTACACCAAACCTGACCTATACCGGTAACCATGTTAGGACGTGGTGACCAACGTGTTTGACAAGTAACCTAATCTGCCGAGCAACCCAAGGTGAGTTCACACACTAAAAGCATGCGTCCCGCGGAGGGACACGAACAAACTACCAACTTTGGGAAAAACACTTTTGACCCATTACTCCGGGGGAAAACAGAATGGGTAATTACTATCTCCGGGGGAGATACGTTTGGATATTATTTATAAATCACGACTAGCCATGCTAAACGAAACTCTATCACTTTAAGTCCCTGCTTACAGTACCGATTAATCGCCGGGGGCGAACGGGTTATTAGTTGATAGCGCTATTAGGTTTGACAACCTCACACCGTGACCGGGGGAGATCGGGCGTGAACTAATAGACCTTGCAACATGGTCAATGACGATAGACATTGACTCGGGGCACAATAACATTCCGTCAACAGTTTCGGTATCTACAGTTTAGTGAGCTTACAGTTGGGGTAGCTCCCCATAACGTGATTATAAATGCTTTATCTAAACAACTTAAGTTTTTGGTAAACTAAAACTGGACAACTAGTGAACTCACTCAGCATTATTGTTGACCCCTTACTGCATGCTTTGCAGGTAATCAGTGACTGTGGAGCTGCTGCTTGGGGATGTGTAGTGTTCGTCAAAACCCGTGTGTTGGGTTTAACTATCTTGAACTAAGGACTATCTTTAAAACTATTTGGTTTTTGCTTCCGCTGTTTTGTTAAACTAATCATCGAACTTAAACTGCGATGTTGCTAACTACTTTGAATAGTGTCTATTATTAAATCAATGCTCAGTATGATTAGTGGCTGGATCCTGGTCGGTCACGCCTCCAAGCGGTGGTGTTCCGCATGTGGATTTTGGGGGTGTGACACTCCCCGGCCTCACGGGTGTGGGCTCACTACACCCAAATAGATCTATCACTCTTGTGTCCCTCGGTCCAAACAAAGAGGATTAATGGCCTCGAGTGTTGTACCCACCCCTCACATGATCTAGTAGTATAAACCCTCCCTACTCTAACCCATACCATGTAAACAAATGTTTGTAATAATTGTATCATGTTTCACCCCAGCCTCTAATGCTGAACCTCACATTTCGATAATACGTATTTGTTTTGTAAAAACCGGTATGTTTAGTATAAACCTTTCGTAAATCATTTGAGTTCCTCGAAATCCATTCGTAATATGATTTAGAAATACGAATTTTTCGTTTGTTTAAAACTTTGTATGTTCTTGCAAAACGTGCTTTGTCTAAAAATATACAGTCTTTGTTTATCGAAAACTTTGTATGTTTCTGAAAATCGTGCATGTCTTTCCACCCCGAAAACAGTTACAAAAAAAATATAAAACAGTAAAAAGTGGGGGTTATGAACTCACCTGAATATTCCTGTGCAAAGCTAGCTATATACGACTTTGATGATGTCGTTTCCAAGACTTGACTTGCTAGCGTGCATTCTACAATATTCCTAACACGGAATACCTAATAAGTTCCTAAGTAAACGTAGTAAATAAACTACGCGTCCGAGCTCTACCGAATCGTTAACCGAACGATTCAACGGTAAATTGATAACTTAGTAGTAACGATTAAGTTATACTTGTTAAGTCTCGCTTATTGTTGGTAAAAACTAATAAGTCTTGAAAGGACTTTGGTTCTCGAGAGATTTTAAAATAAATAAATATTTATATAAAAATATATAAATTTATCGGTGAAATTGCGTTAGCCGTCTCGAGTAGTCGTACATGTAAAAGTTTATATAACATATAACAAACTTGTACGTTGATATATGATTTATATATAATGTGCCGTTAGGCGTTTGAAATAAATATAACTTATATTTATTTGATAGTGTTTTCGTGTTGATGTCGTTTAAAATAAATACGATAGTTATATTTATTTCATAAAAGAATGCGAGTTGTTTGGCGCTTGAAATAAATATACGAAATATATTTATTTTATAAAAGAATTCGTGTTGTATGGTATTTGAAGTAAGTATGTAAACTATATTTATTATGTAAGACGAATAAGAGTCGTTTGAACTTTGAAATAAAGAAATAAATATATATAAATTATATTTATTCTCATAAAAGGAGTTGTGTTGTTCGACATTGGAAATAAATACATAAAACTATATTTATTTTATAAAAGAAGGCGTGTTGTTTGTTATTCGAAATAAATATATACTATATTTATTTATAAAAGGATTCGTTTTGTACGATATTGAAAATAAATATATAAACTATATTTATTTTTATAAAACGAATTCGTGTCGTTCGTTAATTGAAATAAATATAAACTATATATATTTTATAAAAGTTTCATGTTGGTTGGTGGTTTTGAGATGATTATATATAAACTATACTTAGTTTAGTAGAAGAATTGTCGAATCCCGAGGTATGGAGTAAACATAATATTTATGATTATTTTTTTTGTAAATAACATTCGAATCGTCGTCTTGTTTAAACAATGTGATAACTTTATTTGTTTTGTAATTTAATTTGAATCCGAAAAGTTTGTCACATAATAAAACACTTTTTGTCTACGGGTTTTCTCGAAAAACGGGCAGAGTTTCCTCTGTTTTTAGACGCCCCCACAACACAAGTTGTCGTTATTTTATCAAAAATTCAATCAATATACTCAATATATAATTTTTATGCGACGGCAATGTATAAACTAAACGTTATATCAAATCGGTTTGAGCTCGTTCACGTTAATAGCATAAGAATTATTAAAACGACATAAAAAAACTCGCGCCACTAAAATTCTTTACCACTTCTTTCGCGTTGAAACATCTGATAGTTTCACTGAGTTGACCGGGTCAACTGAGTTGACCGAGTTGACTCGTTGAGTTGACCGAGTGGTCCGAACCGTCCGACCCGTTTGACCAGCTTGGCCCATTGACCCGAACCGTCTTCCTATTGACCGCTTTTGACCGGACCAAAATTGATGTGTCTCGAACCGAGACTCGAACCCATAACCAAACTAACTCGTTCGATCCAAAACTGAAACCACGAGACCCGAACCGGCTGACCTGAACCCGAGCCACACCAGAGTAAGACCCGCGCCGTAACAAGACCCGCATCGAACCGTGACTAGACCTGAACCGAGAGTATGTACTGAGCAAACCGAAACCATAACAAAGTTGAACCAAAAATAGAGATGAAGTGAACCAACCCGAAGTAAACTGAGACCCGAAACTTACTTGAAGAACCCGAGCTCGTGACTGAAACCCGTGAGACCCGACGGATAATGTCATGGACCGCCGGTTATACAAACTGACCGGTGGTCCGAGTCTCCACCTCGCTCTCTGCTGCTCGAACCCCCAAAACCGACTCGACATAGACCCAAGTCGAACCCGAAACCGGTGAACTCGCCGGGTAAAGACGATGTCCAGCGGTCAAAGGTACCGACCGTCGGTTCTCTCACTCTTCTCGGCTCTCTCTCTCTTCTCGGCTCTCTCTCCGCTTGAAGCCGCCGCACCACTGTTGCCGGTGTCGGAGAAGACGACCGGAGCTTCTCTCTCTCCTCTGCTTTCTCCTCTCTCTATCTCTCCTGACCTATCCGTCACTCACCACCACCCGATAGTGGTGGTGGTGCTCCGTTTTGATGAAGCAAAAAGGGGTAGGGGGTGTTCGGTGTTTGGATTGTCGGGAAAACAGGACGATCGGAGGAGGGAGGGGGGGTGTTTGGCCGGAAAAGTGACCCCCGGCATCTCGCCGGACCGTCGCCGCCTACGGCGGCTCTGCCGCCGCCCAGTTCGCTGGAGAGATAGAGAAACGTGGTGTGTGTGTGTTTGGTTGGTTTGTTGTGACTGCACAAATGAAATTGGATGAAGGATTGGTCAGTTATATAGAGTTTATTTTAAGTTAGTGGGCTTTGGGCTTGGGCCCAAGGCCCACAAGCCCAATCCCCGTGTTTAGTGGCCCGTACTTTTCTACGAGACCCGTTATCAAATCCTGCACTCCCCGTAACATTATAAATTAAGATTTTAGATTTAAAACTATCGTATTCGTCGTTGTCGCGTTTGTTCGCCGATTAAAATAAAAATTCGCGAAAAGTTGTGTCGGTTGTCGTTTCAGTCCGTTTTTCGATTCGGTTTCGACTACGGATATAAAATTTTAAATCACGAAGCTAAAATGTATCGTAAAAATTTAATATTTGTCGGCGTTGTCAGTATTTTGTGCGGCATCAGTTCGTTGTCGCTTAATATCCACCGGATCTTTCCGTAAATCATAATACGCGCACTGTACAGCCGAATAAACGTTCCTAGGCACTCCAAGGGCCTAAATGAGTAAATCTACGTCTTAAATGCTATTTATTATCACATTAATCGCCTGTTAATCACGTAATTAAGAGCCGTAAATCACCGGTTGTCACATTATAGAAGAGACTATTGCACTAATTGTGGTAACCCGCACTCAGTTCAATATTACAACTCATCTCAACCATCCACTTCATACAACTATTATGAGGAGCCCAGGTACGAGCCATCGACTTCATACACATCCTATGAAGACCAAAGGTATGAACCTTCTCCCTCATACTCATATTTTGATGAACCAAGGTATGAGCCTTCATACTCATACTTTGAGGAATCAAGATATGAGCCACCACCTTCATATACTTATTATGAGGAACCATGGCGTGAACAACCCACAGAATAAAATTACGACCCTTATCCATCATATACTTACAATGAAGAACAATGGTGCGAACCATCTACTTCATATGAGTACTATGAGGAACCAAGGATCGAACAACCAGATTCAAGCTTTGAGGATCCCGATCCTTTCTCTATCACCGAAGTAACCAAAAAGATACTAGGACACATTAAAACTATCGAACGTTGCATAAAAGAATCTCACGCAAGGGAAGAGGAGTCTCGCGCAAAAGAAGAATTAAATAAAGAAGAGATAGTTGAAAGTGTAAAAATGGAAGAACAAATAAGTGAAGAACCTACACATGAGTTAAACAACGAAAAAGGTGAGTCCGACAACGTTAAAATCAAAGAAAAGTCTAATTTTGAAGAAATTAATCTTTTAGCACCTTCTTTTGAAAATCATTGTTTAGTACCCACTCATGCTAAGTTTTTAAAAGAGTTAAACACTAACACTAAAATTGACGAAACGGTAAGCGTTAACTTAACAAATGATCAAACTTCGCTAATAAAAGAAGACCCATTTGAAATCAACATTACACTGGTTCCATGTTTTTTTCAGAACTCCTTTATTAGTAATATAACAATTGATAAAGATCTTTGTGTTAATATAATGCCCAACTATATTTTCGAAAAATTAAGTATTAGTGATTTTTCTCCACTTCAAATACCCATTTTTCTATCTAATCGGAAAGTGATAAAATCAATCGGTATAGTTGAGGATGTCTTGGTTCAAACAAATCAAATGGTAATCCCAACCGACTTTGTCATCCTTGATGACGCTCCTCTAGTGTTGGGACGACCTTTTGTAAAAACACGCGAAGCTTTGAAAAACCGGAAGTACAACAATCTATCCATTCGATTAGGGGCCTTCAATAGAAGTGTCGATCTTGAGCGATCAATGAAATATCCAATCGGCAATGACGACCCCCTAATTGAAGATGAGCATGAACCACCTGATAAGGTGGGTCTAGCCAAGGACCCTTATAAATGTGGCGCACCATGGAGGCATTCCGCGGAACTATCCTTAGTTTAGCTTAGATTAATTTTTAGTTTAGTTTTAATTTTCAGGAATAAAACACACTCGGGATGGTGAAGGATGACAAGGGAGACGAGAAACATCACCCCATGCACGAAAACAGAACTTCCCGACAAAATTTCTTCTTTACAGCAAGTTCGGCACGGGCCGTGTCCACCCAACACGGCCCCGTGCTGCACAGTCTGCAGAAAACGCCCAGTTCAGGTAACTGGACACGGGCCGTGTTCACTGAACACGCCCCCGTGTCCAACCTTCTGTTTCTTTTTACAAATTTCTGTTACTGGCACTTGAACACGAGGCCGTGCCCGGTCACCACGGGGCCGTGTCCAGGTGCCCAGTAACATAAAATTTTGCTTTTAACACCCTTTTACACATTCAATCAACCTAAAAACTTATTTTTGGGACACATTGAGGACAATGTGTAATTTAAGTGTGGAGGATGCTAAAACTTTGAATCTTGTAAGTCCTAATTAACAAGCCTTACACAAAACTCTATCGGAACCGCTAATCACCCCAAATTTTTTCAAAATTTTTCATTTTTTTACTTGTCTAAGTTTAAGTTGGGAATTTCAAGTTCTAACAAGGATATATTTTTACAAATTTACAACCGATAGCATCGTGATAAAAAGAACCAACATAAGAAAATTATGAAACGACATGACAAGCTTAGTTAAAATTTGATTATATATACTTGATCACATAAAAACCCATTCCCACAAAAGTGAGTTTTGAGCCTTTATTGAGCATACAAATACATATCTTTACACAAAATGCTCATTTTTCGTTTCTTGTGTGAATAGCCGCGTGGTTCTTACAACTCTAGAACTTGCCACGACAATGCATTCCCGGTCCTTACCAACTTAAACCCGAGTAAGTAAATGATGGAGGCATTAGGACTAACCCTTTTTCTTTCTACACCATTATTTTTCAATTTTTTTTACCACCTACCCAAAATCCCCCTAGTTAACCCCTTTGAGCCTAAACCTTTTCATTTCTTAACCCAAAACAAACACCCTTTTTACCCACCAAAACCCTTTTTATTTTACCAACTTAAACCCGAGTAAGTAAATGATGGAGGCATTAGGACTAACCCTTTTTCTTTCTACACCATTATTTTTCAATTTTTTTTACCACCTACCCAAAATCCCCCTAGTTAACCCCTTTGAGCCTAAACCTTTTCATTTCTTAACTCAAAACAAACACCATTTTTACCCACCAAAACCCTTTTTATTTTAACCCTTTCTTTTAGTAACAAAGCTCGGTTTTTCTTATGACTTATGTTGAAAAACAAAATTGATATGATGAAACCAAATAAACAAACAAGTTCATCAAAAATAACTTTGTTTGAAAAAGAAATGGTTCATCAAAATAAAATAAATTGTCAAAAATAAAAAGTCTTTCAAAAACCGATGCTTTTTACGCTTTTCGCCCCTTTACTAACCACTAACCCAACCACCCACCTTTAGCCCAAGCCTAACCCTTCACCCAAAAAGTCCTCTTGATATTTACAAAGGTGTATAGTTAAAAAGGAGGAGGATTGATTGCTTGGCAAGCTTATGCTAAGAGTAAGTTTCATGCCGCTCTCGAGTGATCCACTAAAAATACAACTTCGGCCGAGTGTTGAGTGATCCCCCATGAGGTATGTGAACTTGTATATAAATGAAATTTTAAAAAGGTATGTTATGCCCTAATAAGTAATTTATCTTATGAAACGTTTTAATAAATCATGACGAATAGGATTGTAAATAAATAAAAATACAACTTAATAAAGAATCTTGGAAATCCCTACACTCTATGACAAGCCCAAAAACCTTCTCTTCTACCCATTCCATTTGGGAGTGTAAAGCCACATTATAAAGAGTTTTGCTTGAGGACAAGCAAAGATTCAAGTGTGGGGGTATTTGATGTGCACAAAATGCAACATATAAATTACATTAATTATGGCATAAAACTAACCCTTTTTTAGTACTAATGTTGGAAAAAGTGTGCTTTTGTCTTCCTTTTGTACTTTCAGGATTAAATGAGCTCAAATTAACAAAAGAAGCAAAAAAGGCAGCTAAATCTAACACAAATACAAGAAAAGGAACAAAAGTGGCATGCCCGGCCTCCTGACAGCATCTTCCCAAGCAAAACAAGAAGACAGAAGACTGAACACGCCCCGTGCTCAGTGAGCACGGGGGCATGCCCAAGTGTCAGCAGAAAAGACAAAGTTGTAGAAGCTTCCATCGCCCACCACGGGGCCGTGCTCAGCGGACACGGGGCCATGGTCAACTATAAGATTCGCGGAATCCAGGCAAATCTTGATAGTACAGATATGCTTCTGCACACGGGGTCGTGCTCAGCGGACACGGGGGCATGGTCAACTAATGCAGACAAACTGCAATTAATGAAAAAAGAGAGGAGGATGGACACGGGGCCGTGCCCGAGCTTCTGTTCAGCCTATAAATAGGAGTGCTTGGAGCTCTTGCAACTCATCCCTTGGCACACCACCTCTCTCACACTTCACCCACCACCCACCACCATCACAACACCATCATCCACCACCATCATCCATTGTCCATCATAGAGTGTGTGAGTCGTCTCGGGATCCAAGATTGATCGTAAGAGTTCTTGACAATCAAAGGCCATGTTTGCCTAAGTCTCTTACATCACTTGGTGAAGACAAGTGTTTAGTGTAATACTTTTTATTTTTAATCTTTTGCACTTTTTAATTGGTTTTGTATTAATGACTTTAATTACTAGTTTCTTATGTTGAAGGTGATTCTTCCTTATCGTTTGTCCTTGGTGTCTTGGCGTTATTTTACTGTCTATATAAAATAAAAGATTTTCACCATTCATATCTCCACAGTCTATATGGAGGTATGTTGGCTACCTGGTCGGGGGTTAAGGGAACGGTTTGGTAAGAGTCTTGCCATTGTTCAGTGTATAGATCCTGCAAAGGACCTGGGTCAAATTTAGTAGGACCTCCTTCAATACCCACCGGTATTGGATGGCGGGGGTCCAAATTCTTTGATCCCCTCATAAGTTAAACTACTATTAAAACTTTAACCCGACTACTTAGGACTGTATCCCTGCTGACTCAGACTACTTAGCCGAGGGTAACGTCGCCTTCAAAAGAGGGGCCTACCACATTATGCATTAATAACTTAATTAATTATCTTTCAATAATCCGACCCTTTAGGATTGTTTCCTTGCTGACTCAAACTACTGGGTTGAGGGTAACGTCACCTTCAAAAGAGGGGCCTACTACAATAACTAAGATAATCTCTTAAACAAGTGCAAAAGTGCGAAAATAATCAAAGGTTACACTACACACGAGTCGGATCCAAGTGATTCATCTTGTCTATCTGTTTTTATTTTTGTTTATATTTTCAGCATTTTAGTTAGTTTTATTTTTCTAGTTTAAAAACCTTTTTCTAACATTTTGATTTGATTAGACGTTGAGAATAAACCGGTACTAAAAGCTCTTGTGTCCTCGGACGACCTCGGTATCTTACCAACACTATACTACGTCCACGATGGGTGCACTTGCCCATATGTGTGTTTAGTGTTAGTGAATATCGTGTTTATAAATTTAAAACCTGGCAAAAAAGTGTAAAAAGGGCTTAAAATATACACCTAAAATATATACACACTGACACGCATCATTGTGGCAATCGACTACGTGTCTAAGTGGGTTGAGGCTAAAGCTCTTCCTACGAATGAAGCCCGAGTATTATTGAGTTTCCTTAATAAACTCTTTTCCCGCTTCGGTACACCTAAAGCTTTAATCAGTGACCGTGGTACTCACTTTTGCAACGCATTGATGGAAAAATTGCTTGCACGCTACGGAGTCACTCATCGTTTGTCTACCGCGTACCATCCATAGACGAGTGGCCAAATGGAGAACGCGAATCACGGTATCAAACGTATTTTAGAGAAAACCGTTGGAAAGAATAGAAAGGATTGGTCCGACAAGCTTGACGATGCATTGTGGGGGTTTAGAACCGCTTACAAAACACCCTTAGGAACCACACCATTTATGATCGTCTATGGAAAAGCTTGTCATCTTCCCGTAGAGCTAGAACACCGAGCACTTTGGGCCTTAAAAACCGTTAACCTTGATATGACCGAAGCCGCTAGGAAACGTTTCTTTCAAATCCATGAGCTTGAGGAGCTTAGGGATGCCGCTTATGCTCAATCTTTGGGCATTAAGGAGAAAACGAAAGCTCTACATGATCGTAAGTTAAGGAAGATCAAAGAATTTAGCAAGGGTGATAGAGTACTTCTCTACAATTCGAGATTGAAGTTGTTTGCGGGGAAGTTGAAGTCGAAGTGGTGGGGACCGTATATGGTTCATTATGTGTTTCTGTTTGGAGCAGTTGAGATTATGGATGAGTCTGATGGCCGGAGTTGGAAGGTAAATGACCACCGTTTGAAACACTATATTAGAGGAGCGATAGATAAGAATGAGATGGAGGAAACTCCTCTCGAAATCCCACCAAAAGCCGCCACTTAGTGTTTTGGGTGAAAACCCAAGTGGACATTTTGTATCGTTTGTATAAGAGTCGTCATTTGAGTTATTTTTGCTTTCTAACAATATTTTGGTAGATTTTCGGTCTTTGTTTTGTGTCGTTGAGAATTTCGCAGGTTTCGTCACCGCTACGAAACGGAGAAAGCATGAGAAAAGAGGTCCCAGGTATGTTTATTTGATACTTAGAAAAATTTTTGGGAGTTTTGGATGGATGGGAAAGTGTTTAAATTTTTTTTTTTCTAAGGCATGAAAGCTCCAAATTTTTTAGACCTTCTGTGAAAAACGGACCTAGACGTAGCGTCTAGGCCCGTCGCTTAGCACCTAGGGGGTCAGAATTTTAATTAATTTGGAGGCGTCGCCGTATTCGACACACCCCCTCTGACACCCACGCGTAGCGCGAGGCCCTCCAGACGGTTCAAAGTTATTTGTTTTGCCTTTAGTTGTTGCATATCATTCTTCCTTCTCCCATTACGAACCCTAGCCGCAAATTTCAATCTTTCCACCATAACTCACTCGTTTTTCCACCAAATTACCCCATTTTTCTTCCTACATCACCACAATCACTTCCCCTACGATTCCCACCATCACTTTCACCCAAAATCGTGATAACTCTTACCGTTTTCGACAAGTTCCGGGCACCACAAGTTCAGGACCAAATTTTTCATGCTAAATCCGACTTTAAGGTATGTTTTCTATGATTTCTCGTTAGTAGGCAACTTTATTTTTCATTTGAATTGTCGGGTCAGTCATATTTTAGGTCTAGGGTTTGGGTGTCTCGTTAAAGTTGCGATTTTTGATGCTTTGATAATGTTAGTAGTATGCGGTTGGGTTTGTTTGGGTTGGTTATACATAATGGAGCTTGCGGATGGTTCGGGTTGGTTTATTTGCGAGTGTTTGAGATTTGTGGGGTACGTTTGGACATCTAGGCCACGTGTTTGAGCTTTGTGGGGTTTGTTTGGCTAACACTAAGAGGTTTTTGTTAAAAAATAGGTTTTTGAACTGATTTTTGCAAATCTAGTTAGTTTTCTAAACGACGTTTGTTGCACAAAACGTCACCTTGTGGTTTCAAAGTCTCAAACTCTCACTTGTTTAGCCTAAATGTTGGGATATTTTGGCACTTATGCTTAATTGAGGACAATTAACGTGTTGGGAAGAGATAGTGTACATTGAGTCTTGAGTCGTCGAGTCTAGTTGGTCTAGTTAGTTAGTACTTAGAGTTAAGTGTCGGGTTTACTAATATGCATGTACAAGTTCACAACACTTTGCCCGTACTCAATCTCCATTCGGGAAAAGTTGTGTTTAACTAACGCTTTTGTAAACGGTAACCCATGTTTTTCTTCAATTTTATTTTCGGTTTCAGTCGCGCACGTAATGCTATACGGCTGTTTCCAAATTTCCAAATTCTAAAAAAAAAAATCAAAAAATCAAAAATTTAAAAATTAAGTGTTTGTTTGTGTGATTCGTATCGCTTAAATCTTTCGTGTTTTGCAGGAACATGTCAGGTGAGGGCTCGTCCAGTAACCCAAAGAAAAGGAAGATCAAATATCGAGGACGAGATCGGAGAGTTTATGCTCGAGTTGAAAGGCTAGTTGATCACCCAATCTTGGATTTCGAAGAAGACAGTGAAGAAAGGGAAAAGCTAGTGAAATTTGTGAAAACTAATCTCCTGGAACATCGCACAATTGATTGGGAATGGTTGCAAGGCATGGGGGTCAGTGACCGCATAGCGGACTTGCTTGGGCCGAGACTGAGAGCGGCAATGGATTGCCATTGGCCACAGCATACAGAGCTGACACTTGAGTTTCATTATACCTTTCATCACAAAGAGGGTACATTTGCTGAGAAGAATGTGGTTTCGTTTTCGTTGGGCGGGAATTTGTATGAGATGAGTATTGCTGAGTTTGGAGTAGCTTTGGGTTTCTACACTGAGCGGGAGGTGCGGACAGATGACTTTGTTAATGGGTTGAGAGGTGTATACAATCATGCGCGACCAAATTGCTTGGGTCCGGAGGAGTTGGCTAGATTCTGGGAGACGATTTCTACCGCACCGTTCTCCGGCACAAACCTTATCTCTACGGTTCGTGATCCGGTCCATAGGTATATTCTGAACGTGTTGGCAACTACGATTGTGGCAAGAAGGTCGGGTGAGAACAAGGCTAACTGGTTAGATCTCTTTGCTTTGATGTGTATGATTGAGAAGTGGAACTGGAATTTGGCGAGTTTCTTCACATGGTCTTGTAATCGGCCTCGTAGAGGGGGAAACCGGGCAGCGATGGATCTTGGGCCATATATCACTAGGTTAGTGACTAATTTGGGTGCTTTCACGACATATAAGTTGGAGCAGATGAGAGAGAATGTTCCAACGACTTACTGGAGTGTTGGGGATCTACAGTTAGCGGGTATTTTGTCATATTCAGATCCGCCAGAATGGGAGTTCAGACAGGGTGCACAGGTTCAGTCGCCAGCAGGTAATGAGGTGGCAAATATCTTACAGGGTGCTTTTCTGCCACGTCAGCAGAGACCTCGGCAGAGACAGGAGATTCCAGCTCCGCAACACCCACTTTGCCAGGCCCGACAGCCACGACCCGATCCATTCACTCATGAAGCTGCTTATGACCTTAACCAGCAGCGTTTCGATTAGCTAGAGGAAAGAATGAGAGTTGATCATCAGTGGACGATGTAGAGCCACCACCGCCAGGATGACATGCTTAGGTACATGAAGTCGGGTATGCATCTAGATGTGCCTCCACCTTTTTCCGGTTTACTTCCACCACCAGTTTATGGCGGTGAGCAGCAGGCTCCGTATGTCTATGGACAGTATCCGGGGTATGATCAGTGGGGTGGACAGAGTGGTTATGGTTATGGTGGCCAGTATGGATGGCAGCAGGCAGGAGGTTCAGGTATGCAACATATGGATGAGGAGGAAGGCGACAAGTGATGGAGATGGACTGAAGCGGCATATATCCTTTTATGATTATTTTATTTTATGCTGCTTTAATAGTTCGATTGGGTTGTATTAGTAAGATAATATACTTTTATTTTTCTTTTGAACTTTTGATGTTGGTACTATGGATGTTTGGTAGCAGTTTGTTTGGTATGGTATGTTTGATTTAGGTTGATGATTGGAGCCGCTTTCCGTTCATGTGAGAGAGAGTTTTGGTATTGTTTGCTGAGCACGTTCGGTATTGGAGGGCACTTATGGAATTGACTGGCACGTTGACAGTCCCATATTTTTCGAGTTAAGTCTGTTTCATTGTAGAGTTTTGTATTTTTATTTTCTTTTGTTTTATTTCGTAGGTAGTTCTAGTTTTCGTTCGGTTGAGTCTTGTTCTACTCTTGCATTAGGGACAATGCAAATCTCGAGTGTGGGGTTTGAACCTTAAAAAAATGGAAAAACTGAAAATGTCTTTTGAATTTGAGTTTGCAAATTAAGATGGAAAATGATAGGAAAGATGGGTTTTTATTCGGGGTCGGTCGAACATCGCCGGAGAACTGAGTCCGGATGCCGGACTTGAGGGGTTGTGTGTTAGGGTTTCTCAGAAATTGAAGAAGATAAGGGAACAAGGGGATCTGATGACATCTGATGACATTTATTAATAAAATACCATTTTCTCCCTTGTCTTAAATAAACCTAATTGAGTAATTTAACTCAGTTTGGTGTAAAGGACATAAAGTGATATAAAACATGTGTTTTTTGGACATAAACTGAAACTAAAACTTTTAAAGGGCACGTTTCAAAATTCAGATAATACATAAAGGACAAAAAATGAAATTTACTCTTAAAAAACAAAGATATTTGTTTTTAAGTAAAGACAAAAATTAGATTATACATAGCTAATTAGTCTGCGTGTTTGAACTTTGAAGAAACAAAGCTATGGAAGTGAGACCCATAAGGTTAGAGATGTTGTGCACCACAGGACAAATTCTGACAAATGCAAAATGATGTGCTCTTTTAACTTATACCTAAGCTTTAAGAAGTTGTAAAAAAAATGAATAGTGCATGCTACTCACAAAAGAAAGTCATTAAATAATATAGGGGAAATAGGTGTATTTAATATAATTTTATTTAAATATGAAAATATTTTTTCTTTTAAATAAATAATATTCTTTTTAGTAATACTATTATACTTTAATAAGTAGGTATTTAGAGTTATTTATATTTGTTATAGATTTAATTTAAAAGTTAATTATGATATCCGAAACATAAAAAGGCAAGTTGAAGCAAGTAGAGGATAAGTAGTGGAGAAGGTTGATGTGGAAAAAAGATTTGCAAGAGAACCAAGTTAGACAAACATTCCTTGTGGCCTAAAGGCTTATTAGTAACATTTATTTTAATACATAAATATCCATCCACGAACGTGACAAAAATAACAAATAAAAGCACCACGTTTACTACCATGAACAACTCTTGAACTCACTTCACGTTGTAAAGCGGTGTACGAATAAAATCGCATCTTGATGTTGCTTGTGTTGTAACAACTCTCACCAAAATTATTATTTATTAAATTATTTTGTCCAATAAGAAACCCTAATTGAGACCACCAAGTGATTCTGCACAAAACCTAAAATTTTCTGAACAATCAGAATCAGGATCAGGGCCCCTAAAACTCAGGTGGGGGTATTCCCTATTGACGATTATCTTCATATCTCACTGTAGAAATTGAAAATTAATATTCCGTCGGCTCATACAAGCTAGCTGGACACGTGGCAACCCTATGATGAAACGTGGCCCGTCGCGTTACGCGACGCCCCCAGGGTGACCCCTCGCGTCACGCGAGGGGGTCAAATTCTCAGTATAAATAGAGGGCATTGGGACTTGAATTTCTGCGTTGGAACGACGATAAAACTCAATTCGTACGCCGAGTTATAGTCCGTTTACTATAAAAACACACACGATCACGAGATGCTGCTACGACACAGGGTATTAACTCGATCGCTGCTACGATTCAATGTCCGATCGATTGAAACTATCCGATGAATGTTTAAGTGCTTCTCAAATTGGGTTTATACTTTGTCATTCGTCGTGATTCCGACAGGATGTTTGAGTGTCGCCCGAACTCGGGCTATACTCAGTCATTCGTTGCGAATCCGCTAGATGTTTAAGTATCGCACTTTGTCATTCGTCGTGAGGGTTTTAATCTCGTGAGTTTATCGTAAATGCTGTATTAGTTATTTACCTAGTTTCGTGTGCATTATTGTTAAATTAGGTTATCATGCTTATCAATAGGCTAAACTTCACCCCATACACTTACAATCAAAGTAGATGCTAATTCTCAGAAGAATTTGAATCAGGAAGCTTGTTAAATCAATACTGCATGCTTATAATGTGAGTCATTCTCTTTTTACCAAACTTGCTTTCAAAATCATGTTTAGTTTTAAAGTTATAATTACAGGGATTAAGTCTTTGTAGTCTTCATTACAGCCGGTATGTGGGGTTTTGTATACATTACTTGTTAATCCATCACCATTGGACAACGAGATAGCCAAGGGGTGATATGACCATAGTCACAGACACTATTAGACAACGAGATAGCCAATAGGCGGTCGAGTGACAAATACCGTGGGTATATGGTTGACATGTAGAAACATTGTAATCGCTCTTAATACTGTAAATTATAACTACGGGTCATTTGTGCAAACTGAATGAACTCACTCAGTATTTCCTGCTGACAAAACCTTTTTAAAATGCATTTCAGGTAATTACAGTAAATTGGAATAAGAGTTGGATACGGCACCAAAAGGCTTACAGAAGTGGCTTGATTTATTAATTAAATTAAATTAAGAAAAGTTGTTTTGTGTAATCGGGTTTATCCCATATGAAAAGCTACCTTTGTAAAACATGGATTTATCCCATCTATTTAATAAATAAAATCCGGTGTTTCTAAACTCTGATATTTTTCCTAACTCACGGTCCTAATGAAATTTCAGCTGCAATGTTTTTTTTTCTAAATAACCACCGGTACCACTTGGCTGTTCGCGGCTCCCGATTTCGTCCAGGGTGGGGTCGGGGGTCGTGACATGTGTGCGTCTCAATTTGCATATGATCACAATCAAACCGTCTTCTACGTTCAGACGTGCTTACGCCGTACAAGTGAATCTATGCATTTAGGTGCTGAATGAGCACACAAATGTGGACCATGTGGTAGTAGCACTCAAATGCATCAATCAAGATACACCCGTATGCATAAACACCCGTAGATATACAAACTAAAAGTTACCAAAAACGTTTTAGACCGAGCTTATCTGTAAACTTCCGTTTTGCTCCCTGTGGTTTGGTCACTTTAATGGTTTTGCCCCAAACCTTTAAAAATAGCCAGTTTACTCCCTGATCTATGAAGCCCTTCTTGATTTCACTCTCCGCCTCTATCTCCATCCAAATTGTTTATTAACTGAAAGGGTATTTTGGTAACTTCAAATATAAAACTAAGGGTATTTTAGTAAAACTACAAAACATTATATTATATATAATAATAAAACCACCATCTCTTCTCTTTCTCTCTGCCCTCTCAAGTAGGGGTGCTAAACGGATCGTGTTCGCAGGTTGGCAGGTTCAACCCAACCCGAACCCGAACCCGAAAAATTTACACGAACCCGAACCCGAAAATTTATCATGCATATGAACCCGAACCCGACCCGAATATTCGTGGATTGACCCGAACACGACCCGTTTAACCCGAATTTTTTAATTTTTTGCCACAAATTAATATATTAAATTAAAATTTACTTTAAAAACACAAATGTATATAATACAATTACATATAATTTTTAAAAATTTATATGAATTTCTCTTTCAAAGTTATAATCATGGCATAAAATATACACCCAATTTAATTTATAACATAAAACATATTGTAAAAAAATATAAGATAGTATAAAGAGGTTAAACGGGTCAACCCGCCAACCTGACTTGGTTGACCCGAACCTGACCCGTTTAGCTAAACGGGTTCGCGGGTTCAACCTGAAACTGACCCGAACCCGTTTATACTAAACCTAAACCCGAGAATTTCGTGTTAGGTTCGTGTCGTGTTTTCAGGTCGTGTCAAAAATTAACACCCTACTCTCAAGTCTGAGCACTCTCTCAAGCCTACCCAGCCACCATCAGCCCTATCATCACTGCCGGCGACCGCCCACCACCATCAGACAACAACCACCTATCTTCTCTCTCTATACCCTCTCTCTTCATCCCCAACAACCTCATCCGCGACCCACATCCACCACCACCACCACCTCCGCCTCCAGCCTCCTCTGCCACCCATATCCACCACCGCCTCTTACGCCACCTATATCCACCACTACTACCGCTGAGAACCACCCGCAACAACCATCTTTCCAGAACCCTAACCCTAATCTCCGACCACCACCTGCACCCATGATCCCCTTTCACCATTTACCTCCACCTGAAAACCCTAATCCAAAATTCGTTGTTGATTCATTTGAGCAGATCTAACCATTTTTGGGGATTTCAAGACAAGTATTTTTGACCATTCTGGCCCAGAGGCGGTAGTTACTGAAGTGGAATACATTAATTCTGATAAACTGAATGAACTAGAAGATGTTGATATGAGCCTTAAGGTAGACTTGTTTCTTTTTGTTTTCTATTACATCATGGATCTATTATTATTTACCATATTTTTCATTATCTTACAGATGCTTCTAGATGGGTTAGGGTCTAAAGATTGGGTTTTGCTTTGCGAGACTCTTAACAATGTCCGACGTTTTTCAATATATCACAAAGAAGCATTGCAAGACATATTAGATGCGTAATAGTCCTACGTAAGTACGTATTTGTACTCTTGTAACCAGTATTTGGGTTTAGGTATTGGGGAAGATGTCGGCTGTGTGATGGTGGTGGTGGTCGGGCGATGTGATGATGGTAGCGGTTGTGATGATGGTGGTGGGTCGGGCGGTGTGATGGTGAGGCTGTGGCTGGTGAGGCGGTGGTTGGGCGGTGTGTTGGTGGTTGTGGTGGCAGGGGAAAAGGGAGGAGTGGTGGTGATGGTCTGCACTTTAGAGTTGATGATAGAATAAAAATTAAATACTTATATATAAATTTACTTAAATACCCTTACTTTAACTAAAAATTTTAACTTAGTTAGAGCCGTGAAGCAAACTGGTGATAAAACCGAAACATCAGGGAGTAAAATGACTATTTTTAAAGGTTTAGGGCAAAACCATTAAAGTGACCAAACCACAGAGAGCAAAACGGAAGTTTACTCTTCATTTTATATGATTTTTTTACCACTCTCTTTCATTTTATATGATTTTTTTAACCATACTCTTTCATTTTATATGATTTTTTTTTAACCATACTCCTTCATTTTATATGATTTTTTTTAACCATACTCTTTCATTTTATATGATTTTTTTACCATAGCTAGATAGCATTATAATTACCTACTGATTTTTAGAAATATTAATGTCGTTTCAAAGTCAAAAAGTCAACGACTGAATCAAAGTCAAACATTCAAAACTGTGAAAACCAACCAAGAGTCCAAGAACAAGTCTTGGCCAACCAAAAGATTCCACGCACCATCTCTTCAAATTGAAAAATCGAATCTTTTAATCAACCCCATAGTTTTCATCATCTGCTTCCATCAAAGCTAAACACAAATACCTTTCTTCCTCAAATAATCACATATATGATCATCAAGAAAGAGACCACCACCGCCGGCAGGCGGCACCACCCTTCTCCGCCAAAAGGGTCATCTCTTTCCTTCAAAAAGAATCAAGATTTGTTCAACAACTCCGCCTTTTCAGCGCCAGCAAGGATGATCACCCGTACCAACAAGATGGCGACCAAAGTGATGGTAAGGAGGGCGTTGACTCCGCCCGCGCATAGACTTAGCTGGCGGTGGTTTGACTTCCGACCAACGCCCAGTCGGCTTTCTGTCATGTCCATGGCTATTTAGATTATTCAATCGTATTAAATTCGGTTTGGATCATATCTTTACTCTTGTGATCATGCACTTCATGTAGAATAACTATATACAAATTTGCTAAAAAGTGTAAGAATTTACAGTGTTTTCATGAATACGCTCGCTATATATGTCGAGTTAAATTCTACCAAAATTTAAAAAAACTAAGACGAAGGGAGAGTACGATGCACGCATATAAACAGATATATATCTGCTCATAAGGGCTATACAAATATCACACTTGGATTCCACACACCTTTCAGCAAATGCGGATTTACCATTTTGATCGCGGATAAGGGAGAAATTGTTCGGTTTTTACGCTCATTCTTCCGATTTTTGGGTACCTATTCCTGATAACACAAAAGATCAAGAAAACTGTTTAATGATATGATTGGTGAGGATGACATGCAGCAATCATAAAAAAGTAATGTGATCATATTAAGAACTAGATGTGTAATTTTGATTCGTTACACATTAACGGGTCATTTGGGTTGTGTGTCATCTCAAAGAGGTTAATTCAAATCAATAAGCTGAAAAGATGGGTCAAACGGCCTGAAAGCCACCCAAAAATCTAGAGTAAACTGCCAAAATGGTCCCTGAGGTTTGGTCACTTTTGCCACTTTAGTCGAAAACTTAAACCTTTTGAATCTGGGTCCTTGTGGTTTCAATTTTGTTGCCATTTTCATCCAAAAGCAAAATCTGGTCATATTTTTTAGTTAACATCCAATTTTTTGTCTTTTTTTTCCTCCCTTTTAATGAAGGGCAAAATGGTCAATTTTTTTTAATTTGTTATAATAAAACATTAAAAGACCATTTTGCCCTTCATTAAAAAGGAGAAAAAAGACAAAAAAACTGGATGTTAACTGAAAAATCTGACCAGATTTTGATTTCGGATGAAAATGGCAACAAAATTGAAACCACAGGGACCCAGATTAAAAAGGTTTGAGTTTTGGACTAAAGTTACAAAAGTGACCAAACCTCAGGGACCATTTTGGCAGTTTACTCAGAAATCTAATTTGAACACGTACTTAAATTGTTTTCTTCAAAGATTTAAATTATTATCGTGATAATATTATTTGTGTAATCATTATTAACATATTAATTATTGATAAAAAAGGAGAAAAAGCTTTTTAGGGTCCCCCTCAACCCGACCCGGCTCAGTTCAACCCAAACCTGACCCGTTACATGACCAGCCTATTTTACCACCTCTATAGAGAATTGGTAGGGCTGCAAACGAACCTAACACGAACAATACCTTGTTCGTGTTCGTTTGTTAAGGAAATATACATGTTCACGAACTCTGTTCGTGTTCAATCATTATGGAAAAGAACGTGTTCGTTTGTTAAATTTAGGTAAAGAACACAAATGAACATTCATGAACACAAACGAACACAAACTAATGTTCATGTACATTAACTAATGTTCATGAAAAGAATATATAATACACTGATACTTATTAAATACTTTATTTGTCGGAATTTTTAAGTATTTAAATAAAATATAAAAATTGAAAACACCATTGAGCTATCAAACACAAACAACACGTTACGGAACGTTCACGAACATAAATGAACGAACGTAACCTCCGTTCATGTTTGTTAATTCTTTATTTAACTAAACGAACGAAACTTCTTGTTCGTGTCCGTTCATTTATTAAACAAACGACCACAAACGAACTTCCTGCCGAACGGTTCACGAACTGTTCGCTAAACGTTCAGTTCGTTTGCAGCCCTAAGAATTGGTAACCATGGAACCATCCGCCCAAATCCCCCCAAATTTAAGGTTTTTTATGTTTTATTATATTTCCTAAATAAGTGTGTTTTAACTTCTACGTGCTCCGATTATGTGACGGTATACCTCCGAAGGTTCAAAAGCTGAGATTGTATTCGGGTCTGCGGGTGCATCTGATATCCTTGCTTCTGATTTCTCATTTGATAAACTGTCAAAAAATCAAGTGAACTCATCTCAATTAACATAATTTAATCAAACCGGCATCTTTAATTAGATATTCGACAAAGATACTTACGTTGAAAGTATTGTGACCCAAATCAGCTCAACACAGTCGACCCACAAGAGTCTTTGTTCAATAGGTACGACACCATACGTTATAATGTGAGCAAACGGCCAAAGCTTCCAACCAGCCTGATAAAAAGTTCAAAAAATACAAACCCGAATCATACGTCGATCATATTTGATATTTCTATCACAAATAAGAGGGATTTAACGTCAACTTACAGTCAACATGGGAAAAAACGTCGCCTTTAATTCATTAAAAATAGTCAACGGTGATTCAAACCGTAAAAGTGCCACAACTACGAAATAAATGCTATTCCATACTGCTGCCCAGGCAGTTTGATCGAACGCCACCTTAACGGGTACCACCCACCAATCTTGAAAGGGGAAAAGTGCCTGAATTAAACAAGAATGTTAATGACCCCCAAATTATCAGATAATATATCGAGCTAGTTTAGGTAAATGGGTAAATTTCATTTATTTTACCCTTAATCCATCAGTTTTTTGTTGATTATTTGACCCGAATAATCAGATAATAAGTTCAAAACCTACGATAAAATATCAGATACCGGTCAAGGACCGATACTTGAGATATAGGTTATCACGGTGGGATATCGGTAATTTTAATATCATGCAGAATTTAGATATATAGCAATTTAACGCTAACAATTCAGTATACTCTCCTACCATTAACATATTAACCTTTTGCAACTTGCAAAACACTAACAATTGTAGCAAGTAGGAACTCATTAAGACTTAAATAACAATTAACTATTAATACTTAAAGAAGAAACACGAATGGTAGAACTAAGAAGAAAGGATCTGATATCGGGAAAATTGGTGATATATCGGTCAAATATTGGTGATACATCGGTTATATCGTCAAATATTAGCGATATATCGGTTATATCGTCAAATATTAGTGATATATCGGTTATATGCCGATAATATTGGTACCGATATTTGACAGCGATATATGACATGGGGACCGATAACCGATATATCACCGATATTAACTGCATAGTTCAAAACTAAATTGTAGTGTTTACCTCACAGAAATAATAGTAGTAGTGAGAAAGTGACCCATGAAGAGTGAAGCCCACAAGACCGGACCTAAACATGCGAGTGCGATCGAACTCCAAAAGTGGTTTTCCTTCACAACACTGCATGTTGTAACAATTAAACCATTTGTTATTGAAGATAATTATCAGCATTTTTGCCAGAAGTGGAAACAAAAAAGGTTTAAAAGACGAAAGAAAGAATCGAACCTGTGCAATCCAATCTCCTATTGAATATACAACTCCACTTATTATCATTTTTGCCAAGAGTGGATTTTGTTTAAGAGCTTCTTCGTATGCACTCCAATTGTGTTGAGGTGCGTATCTCAGTATTTCGAATAAGGTCCAACCCTGAGAAATGAAGGATGTAATGAATGAGTATTCATTTGAAATGTATAAAGAGAATAAGCTTGTTTTAAGTAAGGGATTTGCCTTAAAGATCTCAAAAACAAATCTAATATAATAATGAAAGTAAAATCAGCATATTCAAGAACTGGCGGATTCTTACATGGACCAGCTAGATAAGGGGAAACATGGCAGAAAGGGCCCAAACTTTAAACGAGCATAACTTGGGCAACGATTGGAGTTACGGGGCCAAATTCCTTGATCTAAGGTCCCGGTTTCATCAATCAAGATCCCCCCCCCCCCCCCCCAAAAAAAAAAAAAAAAACATTTTTGCAAACTTTCGCACTTTCCTTAAGGCCCCGGTTTCATCAATCAAGATCTCTCCCCCCCCCCCCCAAAAACAATATATATATATATTTTTGCAAACTTTCGCACTTTCCTCTTATAGCTTCAAACGCGTAAATCTCTAATTATCATAATTTGCGCGTTTATTTATTTATTTAGAAAAAAGGCTCCCTTGTTTCGAATATGCAACAATTGCTTTAAGTTCAACATCCCTAAATATACCAACGATAAAGTAGATACTTACCGTCAACTTAAAACAGAGACGATTACAGACTAATGGCAGGTAGACGAGTAACAAGTTGCGCGTTTATAATGGTCTTAATTTCAATAAATTCCAGTCAATTTGGAATTTCGAAAAGTTTGGCAAAAACTCCCTATAAAGGGCACCTATTGTATTGGTTTGATCATTCAGTTTTCTATCAAAGTTACTAACCGACTCGGATCCAACTTTCAAACAAGCATCTAACGAAACCAAACCCGAACCCAAAGTGTTTCTAAAGATCATCACTTCTTCTAGGTTCAACTTAATAGTAATACCACTACAAAAGAACTAAAACATCTCTACCACCACATATAAATTCACAACAACAATATTAACATAACTATGAAATACTAAAACTTGGTTGTAGGATAAAAACAAACAACTCACATGCCAATAATCATAATCAATAGTGAGCATCTTAGTAATCCCAAAAGTCCCAGCAGCCAAAACAATTGCAGCATTAATACCTCTATCTATCAACTTCTCAACACTAGTCTCCCCTTCAACCACCTCACCACCACCACCACTACCACTCGCCGCCGATGAAAACCCACCTTCAAATGACAATCTTCCATCACTCCCACCAAACCCACCAATCAACTGAACCCCTGCTTCATCCCCTTCAATCTCACTTATCAACTTTCCAACTTCATCATCACTCTTCACCGGAATCACATCCTGCTCCTTCGCCACCGCCTTTACAGCTCCGGCGCCGGCGAGATTCTTGGATTTTGTTAGTAATTTGGGGGTTGGTGAAATGGGTACAAAAGATTTGAAATCTTTGGTGGGTTTGTAAAGGGGTTTGAAGGAGGTGTTAATGGAAGCAGCAGCCATTAAAGTTGGGATCTTTTCGCCGGAAAATTTATGGGTCTGCTTTCTCCGGTCAGTTTGGGGTAGTTGGTGTGTTTTTATAGTAAAGTGGGTTGTGGTGATCGGGTGTTTCGCGGGACAGGTGAGTTGCTGTATGGCGTAGTTTAGAGATGAAGAGATTGTTTTGACTCTAGGATGATGATGTTGTGGCGTAGTTTAGAGATGTATGTTAGATGTGCACCTCTCGAGTGTTCTTCGTTGTCGACCATGGGTTGGGCCACGTAGGTTTGAAGATTACCTCATAATTCAAATGATTTAATCAGAAGGTCGGTTATACTATATAAGCCTACGAGGGGTTTGTATGGTTTGATTCGGTTCGGTTCACTTATTAGACTTGGTTGAAACTGAAGTTATTGATATCAGTTAATCTATTTTAGTAACCAATCGAATTTTGTTTAATCGGTTCGGTTAATTTGGTTAGTCTATCGAGTTTTGAATCGGTTTGGTTAATTTCAATTAATAACCAAAATCAAACTTAGACTAAATTTTTTGTTTAAAATTACGTATAAATATATAAAATAGAAATATAAATATATGAATTGGATGTATAAAACATGAAATGGATGCATAAAACTAGAATATATGAAAATATGAAGGGTTCGGGTCGATTTGGTTAATTTCGATTCGATTTTGTTGATTTTCAATTCGGTTTTGGTTCCCTTAAATCTTTTAGTAAAGGCTCTGAACATTTAGTGAACACGTTGACTGTAAAATTCACTTTATTTAATAAATGAACAAATTGCTTATTTAAGAACATGAACACATGTTTCGTTCGTAAATGTTCGTTTAAACATTCATATATGTTCTTTATTTACATACGTTGGTATGTGTTTATTTATGTTTGTTTACATAATCATTTAATTTATTTATAATGCTAATTACCCAGTCTACTCAATCTAATTTTAGAACCAAGCCTCGGGTAGTTGACTACAAACAAACAAGAACACACGAGTTTTCTTTGTTCATATACGTTTGTATATGTTTATTCATTTACGTTCGTTTATGTTTGATCATTTATATTCGTTTAGAGTATTAACAAACAATCATAAATGAACATAAACACGTTCATCTATTAATGAACAAACACGAGTAAGAAATTATATGCGTTTACATGTTTGTGTTGGTGCTCGTGTTTTTTTCTTCTAAAGGTAAATAAACGAACACAAACAAAATTTGTTCATATTTAAGTACATGCATTGGTCGTTAGGCCTAAGTGGTTAAACAAAACTTATTTGATAACACATAAAAACAAAACTTATTTGATAATACATAAAATATCTTTTTAATGATAATTAGAGATTGAACTCACGTCATGTCTCAAATCATTAAAATCTAATTCTAATATACTCTAGAATCATCCTATAACACATCATATTTTCTCAATAAGTCTTTTATTTATATTTTACATCTAAAACTTATAATTTATTGATAAACTAGAATTAAGACCCGCCGCAATGCGGCGGGGATTCTTTAGTTATGACTAAGTCGATCTAGGACCTGCACGTTATGTTAAACATGTCAAACGGAAAAAATAGACGATGTAAAAACATTCATCACACACGCATGTTGCGTCATGTTAACTCGCAAAATTTAGAACGAAACGTAAAAAAGTTAAACCAAACACGCACGTTGCGATGTGTTAAGTCACAAAATTTAGAACCAAGCATAAATCGAAAAATTTGTGGAAAATGAAAACTGTAAAGGACCAAAGTTGAAAGTAAAAAAAGTTGTGAGGATAGATTGCAAAAGATAAAAAGTTTTGGGTTAAAAGTAAAAAAACAAATAGTTTCGGGTTAAAAGTAATTTATGAAATACTTTTGGGTGAAAAGTAAAAAAATCATTTTTTTTGGAAACCCCCAAAGCCAAGGTTACGACAACCATATGCATAACGATTTTTCTTTGGAAAACCCCCAAAGCCCACGCCGCATTGCGACGGGGCGTAAAACGGTGTCAAATAATACTAATGTCACACAACCGTTATCGACCACCAACACTAACTCGACCTAGGGTCTGCGTGTTGCGACGAACCTGTCAAACATGAAAAAATAGAGGTAAAAACGTTGAACCACACATGTACGTTGCGTCGTATTAACTTGCAAAATTTGAAACAAAACATAAAAAAGTTGAACCACACTTGTATGTTGCGTCGTATTAACTCGAAAAATTAAGAACTATACGTAAAACGAAAATTTGCCAAAGATGAAAAGTATAAGTGACAAAGTTGTGAAGTTAAATTGCAAATAATGAAAAGTTTTGGGTTAAAATTAAAAAACAAATTATGTAGGGTTAAAATTGCAAAGGGTAAAAACCTTTAGGTTAAAAATAATGAAAAGTTTGGGTTAAAGTTAAAAAAACAAATTATGTAGGGTTAAAATTGCAAAAGTTAAAAACCTTTGGGTTAAAATTAAAAAAGAAAGTTTTTTTTGAAAAACTCTAAAAGCACATGTTACAAGTGGTTATGCACAAAAAGTTTGATTATTTATATATGGAATAATGAATAAAATAAAAGTAGAAAAAATAGTTATGAGGAGCAATGATAAATGAATCAACAAACGTAAAGGGGTTGATGATGGACCGTATAAAGATTTAATAACCAAGATACTTAAAAATTTATTCATATTTTTACTAAATATAAAAAATAAATGTAAAAATGAGTATTGTGAAAATTGGTTCGGAACTCCCAGTCCCCTTAAGCTCGAAACCACTAGTGTCATCAATTTGATTCAGGCTAATGGACCGGATTACAACGAAATAATTGCTTTTTTGGTAAAATAAAATTCTTAAAGTCAGGAAATTTGTCTCTTCTGTTTTTGTCGATCGGTTTTTAAACTATCTTGAAAAAGTGAATAGCCGATTCAGCGACCAAAACATCTATCAAAGCCCTTTAACTACGTTTTTAACGATCAAACAATTTTACATAAATTACCAATTGGTATGGATAAATTATAACAAGTTATATTTAAAATTGGAAAAAATGTTATCATATTAAGTCTTTATCATGGACAAGTTGTTGGCAGGCAGGCCGTATGGACCAAACCATGAATCTTCGTTTTATTGGGCCCACAGTATGTGATTCTGAAATAATGCAGCCAGCCGTTCAAAAAAAAAAAAAATATCTACAACTTTTTTTGTGGTATAGAAATTGTTCACCTCAACTTTAATTTATGGAAATAGTGATTGTATGGTTGCGAGACTTGCGCCCATCGATAATAGTTTTATTTGTGAAAAAGAAAAAATCCAATCGTCTATAGTCTATACACATTGCCACATTGGTCTCGATAGTTTTCTTTTTGTACCCTTGCTTCAATTTGTCTCAACCACATTAAACATTACATTATAACATTTTAGTTTAAAGTCGTATATTGATTTGATGATCCTTAAGTCAATTTTGTAACATGATGAAAAGTTACTCGTAATACACAAGTTATAACTTATAAAAATTTCATAGTTTGAGCTAAATATTTATTGTTATTCGTAATACACAAGTTAAAACTTATAAAAATTTCATAGTTTGAGCTAAATATTTATTATGGTTGCTCACGAGGCTAGCGAGTATTAATTCAAGCCTGAGTTAGTAATTATACGAGGCGAGCTAGCTCGACTTGATACTTTTGAATTGATCTAGAAATTCAACTCGTATTCGGATCCCCTCAACTCAAGCTAACTTTTTGCTCAGTTTTGATTATTTTATATGTACCTTTTCATAAAAAGAATTAGTTAACAAATGTTATTATATAAATGAGTCTTAAATTATATGAGCCAGGGAGCAAGCTATGAGCCAAGACTCATGAGCTACTTAGACATTAACAATGGATTAGTGTTTTGTTGTTATTTGTAATCAAGTAGAGTAAAAAGTATTTGATGTTAAAGTGATTTTAGTGTTATCACGCCATTTTGATTAACGTGATAAACTTAAAGACTAAAGAGAAATAATGATATAGATTGATACGAGTTAGAAGGTGGGGAGCATATTGTAACACTCGATCTTGATTTTACCGAATATCTTAATATAATCGGACGATTAGGTCCCAGATTTTTTTTCATATGACATAGAACTTACAAGTTTTGGTTAACTGATAACCCAAACAAAGTGACATAACGGAATATTACACTTATATTATAGTCCAAAAACATTAAGGTTTTAGACTCGAAAACTTTGATACGCATGATCATGCTTTAACTTTCCCGAAAAGATATTCCCAATGAGATGGCGGTTTAAGAGTGTTCGGTTCTTCGCGTGCTTGATCACTCGTCCGGTGTCATCCTTTGCATATGCCTATCATAAACACCACAAACGATTAGGGTTTACGTTAAACGATCAACACGTTCAGACATAAACGAAATCGTTAAAATCCAAGGACGAAAATAAGTTTGCTGAAAACGGGGTGCCTCGCAACACGTCGAGGGCTTAACCTTCCCTTGAGCGTGGCACGAAGGAGGGTAGTTTGACTTTTTCATTGACCGGCTCTCCCGCAACACGCGGAGGAGCTTGGTCTCTCCTGCGCGTGGCGGGAGGAGGCCATTTGTAGAATGTTGCGAGTGTTTTCCAAGTTCCCACCCTTAACCATTTTATCAAGTTTGCACCCAAGTTGGTTCAAACCCAAATTATTTCACTTAAGGTTTTTCCCTTCAAGTTTTAAACCCATAATCCATTACTCGGACTCGGATTCTTAAATTTCACTTCCTTTATTCAGTTTAGTGTTTTTACCCATACCGACCCATTAGGAGGCATTAGGCATTCTACCTCATGCATCCTATATTCCCCATCAAGGTCTCCTCATTTTCTCCCAACCAAAACCGAGATTATGGTTGGTTTCATTGGGCAATGTCCTAGCTTTCCAATACTTTCTTTTGGTTAGGCATTTATCCAAATCGACCCGTTAAGAGGTTTTGAGCATTTCTAGCTCAAGCCACCTATATTTAATTAATGGAATGATCAACTTGATTGTAGAACTCATTATCAAATTTCTACCCTTGGAGGTAGTTTACCCAAGCCCATTGTCCAAGGGCACTTTAGTAAATTTTAAGCCTTTTTCCAAACCGGGGGAAATTTACAAGTTTAAAAAAACCTATCAGACACATTTAGCTCGTTTTCCCATTAAGATTAATTATGTCCCTAAGGACATAGAGGTTTCAAATGTTCTCGTAGTTTAAGTCTCATTTAGCCGTAATTTCGCATCATAGACATATTTTTGGCTCTAAGGACCATTATACTCAATTACATATAACCACACATGAGGTGGATTATTACCCAAATGTCGCTCAACCACCTTACGTCGTGCTATAAGCCCTTACCAAAAATATGACCCGTTACCAATACCTGGCGACTCCCTAAGTTCAAATTGTGATAACATCACCCTTTAACCCGTATGACTTGGGTGTCCATTTGACCCATTCTTGGTTCACACCATAGGGTTTTATCTTAACCGTTCATTGTTTTTCACCAAAATGTGATTCAACATATTTTTTTTACCCATTCGATCCGCTTCATAACTCACACCATGGGTTCTTATCCTAAAAATTCATCGTTTATCACCAATATGATATTTCTCATATTTTTACCCATTTGACTTGTTTCATGGTTTACACTATGTGGTCTTATCCTAAAAAGTCATCATCTATCATCAATATGTGATTTCTCATAATTTTACCCATTTGAACCGTTTCATAGTTTACACCATGGAGTTTATCCTGAAGATTCATCGTTTATCTCATCCGGTTCTTCATTAACCCTCGTTATTAACCAAAATATTTTTCATCACATAAGTAGTGGTTCTGTTCTAGAGGGTGTAATCTTTACTTACATTGTGTTCGTTCAAGCTTCCTTGCGCACTTGACCCGTTCCTTTCCTAGCTCTCACCTAGCTTATCAAGAGTCAAATTATCACATCATATCCACAAGATGATTAGATTAGTCATCCAACATCATGACCATCACACCTTATGGATTTTATACTACATCTACCATCCAACATCATGACCATCACACCTTATGGATTTTATACTACATCTAATTTGCATAAATCATCAAGGGAAAGGAATATGTAGCATCAAAACCCTACACATGCAAATTCAACACATACCTTAAGTTTATTAATGGCTAGATGGTTCAAGTTATTCAAGCATGCAAGGATTACACACTCTAATCCCTTGTGATTTTGTTGAATTTGGGGATTGGAATTTATAACAACCCTCCTAAAACCCTTTAATATAACCCTAAACATCCTAAAATATACCCCGTATGTGCGAAACGGGCCTAAAATACCTTAATAATTATAAAAATTAAATAAAAAAAATATGGGGTTGTCGCGGGCCGCGACCCGGACCCCCTTGTCTCTCGCGGGGCGCGACGACCTAGACTTGCCGGACACACAATGCCGCCATGTGTCCTAACGCGTGTGAAGGCTACCCCCTGACTCGGCAAGGCTAGAGCCTAGCCAGCCTACCTCGCGGACCTCGAAGGCCGAGCCTGTATCCGTCGCGGGGCGCGAGCCGCCTTCGGCCAGCCTATGAATAGAGGCCTTCGGCCTCATTTGCAAACCGTTCAGAAATTTCTTTTCTCTCAAATCTGTAAAGCAATACTCGGGTATTATACCCCTATAAAGCGAAGCTCTGCCTCGTTGTAAGTATTATAACCCTCGATCACGTATTTGTTACCCTACACGGTCGATCTAGGGCTCCGTAACGCATGTCAAGGCTCTGCCTGACTCAGTCGTTGGAGTTCTGTCTCGTGTTACACCCGATTGATCTAGGACTCTGTAATGCATGCCAAGGCTCTGCCTGACTCAGTCATTGGAGTTCTGTCTCGAGTTGTGCAGTTAATGTGATTTGGGTTATCTTACAACACATGTGCATTGTTTAATTTTTAATATATAATAACCAGGAGATTGACCAGGAAGCTTTAGTTTTACCTAAGTAAACAATGTGAGTACATTCTCTTTTTGTCACCATTTTTACCAAAACCTCAAATGTTTTCAATTATACTTAACTGTGATTGAGTCTATGTATTCTACAATTACTGCCGGTATGTTGGGGTTTTGTATACATTATTGTAATTGTTGGGTCATGCAATCAAGCCTGAAAAGAACAAATGATATGGAAAGCCAAAACTGGATCCCAACAGTTGATCCACAATAAGCATCAACAGCAGATTCAGCATCAACCTAAGGTGAACCACTGCCCAACGACAACAGTGGTTCAGCATCAACAGTAGATTCAGCATCAGTAATTTGTATATCAGTGTTTCTATGTAAATAGTGTTTTAGTATATCAATGTTTAGAGTCTGTTAGGTTGCTAGATGTCGCTGTCTAGGTGACATCAGCTTTAATTCTCAGTGGTTTGATCTGTACTATAAATAGAACAGTTTGTCCTGTTCTATTTGAGCGAGTTTTCTCCTCCAATCCATTCATCTTATACGATCAACCACTGAGCTCAGGTTGAGGGGGAGTTTAGTATGTAAGAATGTATGTAATCATTATGTTTTGCAATCATTCGACTTAATGAAAACATGTGTTTATTGAAAACTGTTTTCCCTTTGATTGTGTTATAAAGTTTGTTTCTATTTCCGTTGCATTTATTCTTATTTTATATTCACCCACTTGTTCATTTTCATCAAATAAACACAATCATGACAGCCTCAGATCCTAACAATTGGTATCAGAGTGAGGACAGTCAAATTCGATCTAACAATCAATTTGACATAACAGTTCAGCTCAAAATTCATTGATACTAAGGTTGATTGTATTTGTTGAAAACAAAAGTAAAGGATAATCACGTTCAAAGTTGATTATTCAAAAAACTTTTTTAAAACAACCAAGATGTTATCTATCGCATAGGATTCACGTAACACTGATAATCTGATATAAACTACCGATGATTGTTAAAGTTAGTAAAATTTAATAATCTCGGATTGGATATAGTCATTCATAGATTTATGAGTGTTTATGATGAAAACTATGTTGGTTCCATGATTGACTGCTGCTAAGGGTTTATCTCAAGTCATTAAAGACCTATGTTCAGAAAAATGGCATTTATGCCCTTGGTAACATATGAGAGATGAACAAAACCTTAGGAACAAGATCTTATATATGAACAACAATTTTGAAAAACCTTCAAAAGTTGAAAACAAAATTGTTTAAAATTAAGATGAAAAACAGTAGTCTCAAAAATTTGCATAAGACATAACCATGGATCAACTCAAACCTATGATAGTGAACTATTAGTGTTGTAAAGAGTTTGAAATTAACCCAAATCTCTTATGAGAAAAAGGGTGAAATCCTACAAAGGTTATATGTTTGATGTTTAGAAAACCAGATCATGAGTAATGTAAAATTTGGCATAAGCATAAGCATAAGCAAAAATGTCCAAATCTCTCAAAACATTGCTGAAATGATTTTGGATTGAGTATTCCTTCCTTAAAAACCTTTCAGTGATAGTTTCAGTACTTATCTATGGAAAGGGTAAAAAGGGAAAGAAGAAAAATTACAAAAACTCAAAAGTGTGTTTATCTCAAAACTTTTGAAATCAAAAGAAAAAGAGTATAAATCTAAAACACTCAAGAGTCCACAGGTTAGTCCTATAAAAGGAAAACTAAAAATAAACATACATTTTTGGTCAAACATATGTCATCAAGCAACTATGCACAACCACTGTATTAGGGAAGTTCAGGTAATAAAGGTATCATCAGATAATTATCAATAGAGAGGTTTAGGCCAAATTCTTTAAATTCTTCACATGGTAATAAGGTTCACAAAGAACTTTCAAAACCATTGTAAACAACCTCATAGTTACAATCATCTGACAAGGAAATGGTGTCAAAATAGTGGTTACGAAATTTTGGTTAAAGCCACAGACCATTATTCTAAGCTTGAGAGTGAAAAGACTCTAACCCTATTCAAAGTTATTTTGACTCTGGAAAATCACCTGACCCAGTTGATTTTGTTATCAGAAAACCTTTATTTGATTTTTTGTGGTAAAGGTTTCTTGAATAAAACAAGATATATTATTCTTCATTTTTATTAGAATGATATATTTTGTGCTTTTACTTGTTTTAGATAGTAAAAGTTCAAACTCTTGTCAGGAAGTAGAACCCTTTTATTTTTTGCCTAGGGTAATATATTCCATGATAATGGATCAAAAGGAGATGGTGTTAGAGTCTGGGTCATTTCATTCATGAATTCAAATCAAAATCATTAATAAAAGGTGATTGTTAACAAACTTCAAACATTTGACTGCTCATGTCTTACTCTAAATTCTCAAAAGATTAAAACACAAAATGTGTGGTCAAAGAAAAATGAGATTATCATCTGGGATACTCAACCACTGTCAAAATCTATAAAATGTTTAAAACATGAAGTAGATGTGTGGTAAAACCTTGAATGCAAAAACCTATGAATTCTATGCTTTAAAATCCCTATAAGTCCTATTGATTTAATTAAATTTACATCTAAAATGTGTTTGTCAAGAAATGTTGTAGGTAACTCTCAATCACCATCAACAGATGTTGGACATGATATTGTGATATCACAAGTCAAAATCATTTACATCATCAGAGCAGTAGTTGTTCAAAACAGCTGTTAAAGCTCATCCACTGACAAATAAACAGTGTTTGACCAAAATAGCCTCCTAAGCTTCACCCCTAACCACTGTTGAGAAAAATTCATCAAAATGGATAAAAATCATCTGTGTGTCATACCTATCCTTTAAAACCATCCGTTTTCATTTCAAACAGATGTTGGATCATCAAAAGTCACCAACAGTTGTTAGCTTAGATGAATCACATCTGCAGCTTCACCTTTTCCTTAAAAAAATAATTCCTTTTAAATATTCAACCATCTTTCCAAACTCTTGACATCATCATAGAAAAGGGATACTTACAAAAAGTCAATCTTGAAACATTTTTCTTCTTATTGGCTTTCTACCATTCCATCAACAAGTCAAGTGCCATGTAGCACTGAAAGACAGAAAGTTGGGTAGCTGTCATGTAAGAGGAGCTTCAACAATTCAGTGACAACAAGTTTGAAAAACTTGTACCACTGCCAAAGGACAAGAATCCAACTGGCAAAAAGTGGGTCCTCAAAGAACATAGCATATGTTAGGAGCATGGTTGTCAAGACTCATGTTGTTCAAAAATTACAACACTAAGAGTGTGGAAGCTTACATCAGGAGGATGTCAATTCCTAGGCAATAAGCTTAGTATTTTGACGAGGCAAAAAGCAAGCAGATGTTTCCACAACCACTGACTGAAGAATATTATGATGCTGCTGCAAGCTGAACAAGTCCAACTGTTTGTAACTTCAAAGTATGTTATTGAATGTGATATAATTGCTCAAAAGACTTCTTTTATGCAGGACAATCAAGTAGCTGAAATATATCATCAAAAATTTCAGTAATTCATTCATTCACCATTACTTGACATCAGACATCACTTTGTGAGAGATTGCTATGAAAAAGGTTTGATTTCTCTGCATCATGTCCATACTAAAGATCAGCTGGCAGATGTGCTAACAAAGGCTTTAGACACATCTACCTTTGAAAGCTTGATCTCTAGGATTGGAATACTTAATATGGAATAACAGGCAACATCCTGTTTTTCTATGAATAAAAAGCATTAAAATATTTTCAGAATATCAAAAATTCATCCTTAAAAATAGTTAAAATGAAAAAATTTTCATTAATCTTTAAAAGTCTGCCATAACCGTTGTTTTGGTTCAAACATCTGTTCTGTTGAACTCTATCCACTGCTGAAAGACAACCTCTGTTTATCTCACTTTTATTATTCATCACTGTTGTCAAACCTCAGTGTTTTGAACCCACTGATGACCAATCCACTGATTGTCAAAAATCAGCCACTGTTTTCATTTTCACCACTGTAAACCACTGATATTGATCTATCAGTGGTTTCCTAAACAACTGTCATCCATTATTCATCAGAGGTTGTCACGTGGACAGTACTTAGCCATCGGATCTTTGTAACCGCTGCTACGTCAGCATTCACTTTTTCACCTTATAAAACCCTGATCAAAACCCTAAATAGGGTTTTCACTGTCGAATCGAATTCAAAATTCCTTTCAAAAGCAGTTTTCATCAAAATCCCTCAAATCACTCATCTTCTTACTCCTCTCGCAACTACCTTCGAATCACCATGACTCTTTCACTCAAAAATCCTCACAACTATTTGTGTACCCTTGAAAAAACAAGTCAAAACACAACTTTTCACTCCGTCATTGATGCTCTTTCTTCTTCAAAGTATAAAACTTTGTTAACTTGCAATGCACCAATTTATCAAGAAACCCTACGAGAATTCTGGAAAAATGCTAAAGTTGAAGTTCAGGACAAAAAGCCCTGGGCTATTACATCTGAAGTAGGAAAAATTCTTGTTTCCATCACTCCACAAACAATCTCTGAGGTCTTTGAGATGAATGACGACACAGGTAGTAATTCTTTTCCTAAACATGAGTACCAGACTGATCTGGCCGAAAGAGGGTATGAGGGACAAATGGATAAAGCAACTTTACAAAAAGGGAATTTCCCACCTCCCATGAAATTTTTATTTCATACCCTGCTCATGTGTGTTTCTAATAAAACTACAGCTTTCAATGAAACCCCATTAAACATTCAATACTTGGGATATGCTATCATGGCAGAAGCTGATTTTAATTATTCTCAAAAAAATTTCAATGACATGGTTAAAAATGTCAATAATATAAAAGATAAATAGAAACCATTTCTGCTATTTCCTAGATTTTTGAGTTATTACTTACAAAAGAGGATACCCGAGGATAGTGCAGAAGTGCTAATCCAAGGTGCTCCTGGTCAAATAAATAGTCTGTCTTCTGAAACCTTTACAAGGTTGTCAGAATCAAAAGATTTGAAAACACAAACAGAGGAACCTGAGCAGAATTTAGCTGATACAACATCTGCTCCTCAGGTTTCTGCTGTTGAGCCCACTGCTCTTGGTGATCACAACAGCACAACCACTGTTGTGAAGCCCCCACCAAAAATCACCAAAAAGCCTAAATAGAAAATTACCAAAAAGCCCCTCAAACCCTCCAAAAAGGATCTTCTAGAAGATGAGATCCCAGAAGTAACTCCTGTGACAACACAAAAGTCACCTATAACCACTGCTGCGACTTCCTCACAGCAGTTGGAAGAAAGATCTCAACCTGAGGCTAAAACTCCTCCTGCATCCTCTCAAAAGGATCAGGTTGTATCCACAGGGACACCACATTATGAAGCTCTGGAATCACTTGATTCCATCTTCCACAGCCCTGCTCCCGGGGCAAATTCGCTTTCAACCCCTATACCTAATTCACAAATTCCACCATCTTTTCTACCTCTGTTGAATGCCTTGGACATGGATAAGACACAAATCAACAACCCATAACTGAGAAAATACCTCAACAAGTGACTGAGTCTGATTCTCTGCCATTGCTAACCCATCAACAGCGGAGGAGGTTACACTGCAGGAATTGCAAGTAATTCCTGTCAGTAGTTTAAGTGGAGCAGCTACTACATGTATTAAATCCACTGATTTATACCTGGACAGTAGTTTCATTAGTCAAACTCCCTTGAAGGCAATTTCTTCATTGGGAACCAAAGTGACCACTAGTGTGTATCCAATACCCACGGGTGTGTTTACAATGGTAACCACTGCTGAGGAAAGAAGTCCCCAGTACCAAGACAAAGGGGCATCAGTGGATGATTTTTGAGAAACTTTTCCTAAGACAACTACTGATAAAACCACTGCTAGTGGGAAATCAGATGATCCCATTCACTTGGGTGATGGTTTAAAATACAAAGAATTGACGGAGAGAGTGGATAAAATTGAAACATCTGTTGCAGATATCAAAAATATGTTGCAGCAGTTGTTACAATCTCAAAAAGCTCCATCAACTGCTTCATCATCTGCTTCATCTCCCACTGAGCTATGGCATCTGTTTCAACCTCTGCTCCATCAACAAAGGAAATATGCTGATCAACAGCATGAAGTTCAACTTCAAATGTTCAGAAATGTCATGGAAGCTAGGTACAAAGATACTCAAGCAGATATCAAAGCCATTAAAGCTCATCTGCTCCAAACCACTGGCACTGCTCCTCCTTCAATCATCTATGTTGAAAACCCTAATGATGCCAAAAAGGGGGAGAAAGGAAAGAAGGGTACCAGATCTAATGTCTAAACTTGTGGTAGAAATTCCTAAGCTAGACGGGTCAAAGAAGGTTGATGTGACCCTCAATGCTTTTGCTGAAGAAAAAGCAAAGTTAAAAGAGAAAATGGAAACAAAGAGAGATAAAAGATTTGAAGAGGAAAAGAAAGTTTTTATGGCTAAGGAGGCACAGGGTACTTCAAACAGAAGAAAGACTATCAGAAAGGTTAGCCAACCCAAAACCACTAAACCTCCACCTAAAATCCCCAAAAGTTCCTCACATCAAACCTCTAAACCAACATCCAAACCAACAGATGTTTAGACACCTGTTGTATCAACAGTTGTTGATACTTCAGTGGTTTCAACAAATGTTGTGTCAACCACCGCCACCGTCATTTCACCAACCACCACTCAATCAACTGTCACACCACAAACAAAACCACCATCACAAAAACCACCACCTGCCATAAAGCAGAAGACAACAGTTGATACATCAACAGTTGTAGTGACAACAGTGGTTGAAACACCAGTTGTTTCAACAACTGTTAGTCAGCCACCCAGCACTTCAAACAACCCTTCTCAAGCCATAATTCCTTTTGTTCCAAACCTACAAACAAAACCACCTTCTCCCAAAAAGGTGTATACAAGAAAAAGAAAGTTTCAGGTGCATGATGATGACATACCAGCACCTGATCCTGTTTCATCTGCACCTTACAATTTCATCAAACCTCAACCATTCATTCCTCCAACCTTAGCCAACCCAATCAAAGATCCAAAAGTACTTGAAGGATATGACCCTGCTGATGCTATACCAGGAGCAACCAGTTATCCACTAGAATTGCATGCTGTAAAAAATGAAATGAAGCAGTTCTACACAGTGGATGACCCTTCAAAAAGAAAATTCCCCTCTCTGGTTGGTTTTAGAGATCCAGTCAACATGGATGATACCTAAAACTCAAAGCCAGGCAAGCTGAAATGAGAGCTAGACTTGAATGCAAAGAGGAAAGTGACAATGTCATCTCAAATCATATGCAGTATTTGCTTACCAAAGTCAAACAATTGGAAGATTATGCAAGAGATTTGAGTAAAGAAATGTCCAACCTGCCACCAGAAGCTGATCTGCAACAGGAAATGAGAAAAGACCTTCTTGCATTGATCATGAGGGAAAAGTTCTACCCTGCCAAGGTTGAGCAATTCAGAGACTGGCAACTCATTGCTCTGAAACATGAAGCAAAGAGAATTGAAAGAATTAAGAATGATCCAGGTATGAAAAGATCAGCACCAAACTGGAGCAAATACAAAAGGACAATTGCTGATCTTACCTTGGAGTATAAAAGAAAGAAGCAAGAGTTGGTTGCAGCAAAGGTTGGTACAGCCAAAGCCATAGCAAAATGGACAAGGCAATACACTGATGAGGCTTATGAGAGGCTGAGAAAAAGGAGAGAGACAGATCCTAGCCTTCCAAAGAAGCCTGAATACAAAGACAAGAAAGCTGATGATCCACAGCAACAGGCCCTCTCTTTGAAGACTTTGTTCACATCTTCTGATACTTCCATCATTGCCTTAAATCAAAGAAAGAGGCAAAAACAGATGGAAGAAAAGAAAGACAAGGCTCAAGAAGATTTCATTATGAAAGAAGCTCTTCAAAGAATGATTACAGAAAATCAAGACTCATCAAAATCTCAAGATTCTGCCAAAGGAGTCATAAGCAGGCCTCCTTCTCCCAACTCATCAAAAATAAAGACTCTCCCAAGAAACCCACTGGATTCAAAAACACTAAAGTGGAAGTCTGATCAAAAGACCCACGTATTGACTCTGCTCAAATCCAGTGTTGAAGTGAAGCACCTATCAAGGGAAAATGCACTTGGCCTGGGTGTAGAAAATTTACAGGATCTCCTTGAGCTTCCACTGTGCAGGGATGAAGATGATGAAGATTCCATGAACTTTGAATTACAATTCAAAAGACAAGTTAGGAAATTGTTGATGAGACAATAAAGACCAAGAATAAAGAAGAGTTTTGGCATCATCTGTTCTAGGGGGAGATTGTTGGGTCATGCAATCAAGCCTGAAAAGAATAGATGATATGGAAAGCCAAAACTGGATCCTAACAGTTGAGCACAATAAGCACTGTCCATCTAAGTTCCTTCCAATGACAGTGGATATAACAGACTAATAAGGATAAGCACTGATCTGCCTAACAACTGTTGCTTACAAAGACTGTTGGACACAAAGACTGTTGAAGACCATCCACTGTTGAAGAGCAAAACCCTACTGTAGACAAGCATTGAAGAACCAAAGGCCTGATCAACCTAAGGTGAACCACTGCCCAACGACAACAGTGGTTCAGCATCAACAGCAGATTTAGCATCAGTAATTTGTGTATCAGTGTTTCTATGTAAACAGTGTTTAGAGTCTATTAGGTTGTTAGATGTCGCTGTCTAGGTGACATCAGCTTTGATTCTCAGTGGTTTGATCTGTACTATAAATAGAACAGTTTGTCCTGTTCTATTTGAGTGAGTTTTCTCCTCCAATCCATTCATCTTGTACCATCAACCATTGAGCTCAGGCTGAGGGGGAGTTTAGTATGTAAGCATGTATGTAATCATTATGTTTTGTAATCATTCGACTTAATGAAAACATGTGTTTACTGAAAACTGTTTTCCCTTTGATTGTCTTATAAAGTTTGTTTCTATTTCCGCTGCATTTATTCTTATTTTATATTCATCCACTTGTTCATTTTCATCAAATAAACACAATCATGACAGTCTCAGATCCTAACAGTAATCCGTTACTAGTGGACAAAGAGTTAGCCAATGAGTAACATGACCTACAAGTCAGGTGTTGATAGTACTGAATGAGTAACTATGTAGATATAAACATTGTAATCGCTCTCAATACTGTAAAGTTATAAAACTGTTTTGATTAAACTAGGATGCACTCGTCAGTATTTCTTGCTGATAAAACTTTTTTAAAACGCGTTTCAGGTAACTTAATGTGAAGCTAATAGAAGCCAGCTGGAGAGCACTGAAGGCTTGGAAAAGTGGCTATAAAAGTTACCTAAATAAAAAGGAGTTTTGTTTTCAATAAACTAGGGTTTATCCCTATAAATATATTGTAATGGAAACTTGGATTATATCCCATTTATTTATCATAAAAAGTTTGGTGTTTTAACTCTGATAAAATATTTCCAAACTACAGTCCTGATGTCTCATTTCCGCTGCCAAATTAATAAACACCGATACCACCCACTCTGTGTGACCGTCCGCGGCCGCCCGCCTCCCGGGGCAGGGGTCGGGGGCTGCGACAGAAGGTGGTATCAGAGCTGCAGCCATTGGTTTAAGCCAATAATGTGACAACTGTCAAATTTGCATGCATCCGCACCTTTAATTATTAGTGATTTATGCTTAATGATTGTGGTTAATTACAACTGATGACTTAAACTGCTTTCTGATTTCTGTATCATACATACATGTGCATCACATTTCATACTGTCACTCCAATTATTACACACAGACTTTAGTGACAAACTTGATGCACAGAGCACAGTTAGCACAGTGAGCGGATAACTCAGAATTATACTGACAGTGCCAGTACGTAGACAGACAATATTTTGAGGCCCAATATGAGCCAGAAATAAAGTAGCACACTAGGGTAGTGTGTAGGGAAGTGAGGGTCATAAAACTGCATCACTAGGTGATAGTTTAGGTGCCGGAAAGTGCCTAAAACCCACTTAAAATGCAAAATTCTGCATTTATTAACAAAATTCAGCATTTAAACATGCTAGTCACTTGAAAAAATATGATAAAATGGTCCTGTATGCTTTCCTAAGTGCCGGGAATTAAAAGTGTCACAAAAAGTAATATAAAGGACACTATACGGAATAACTTAGCATTTGGAGATTAGAGCAAGGGACTGATGGAATTTGGAGATTCCATAAGAAAAGGATTTGGGTACCTAGGCAAGGAAATTTAAGAGATAAAATTTTAGAGGAAGCCCATAAGTCTAGGTATACAATGCACCCTGGTAATAATAAGATCTACCAAGATTTAAACAAAGTGAAAGGACGATCCAAACCCTGGAAGACATGCTCAGAGCATGTGTAATAGATTTTGGTGGAAACTGGGATGACCACCTACCTTTAATCAAATTCTCCTATAACAATAGTTACCACATCAGCATAAATGCTGCCCCGTTCGAAGCACTGTATGGACGAAAGTGCCAAACTCCAATATGCTGGGCAGAAATAGGAGAAAGTCAATTATCAGGTCCCGAGATTGTACAGGAAACCACCAACAAGATAACTCAAATAAAAGAAAGACTAAAAATGGCTCGAGATCGGCAGATGAGTTATGCAGACAATCGACGCAAGCCGTTAGAATTTCAAGTTGGAGACAAGGTACTCTTGAAAGTTTCTCCTTGGAAAGGAGTAGTTCGATTCGGTAAGAAAGGAAAGCTAAGTCCAAGGTACATAGGACCATTCACAGTTACCCAACGAATTAGACCAATTGCTTATAAATTACAACTACCAGAAGAGCTAGCCAGGGTACATGACGTGTTTCATGTATCTAGTCTCAAGAAATGTTTATCTGACGAATCCTTGGTAGTACCTCTTCAAGACATAGAGGTAAATGAAAAGCTAAAATTTGTTGAGAAACCTCTCAAAATTGAAGACAGAAAGGTCAAACACCTTAAACATAAGAGATTGGTACTGGTTAAAGTTAAGTGGGATTCAAAAAGAGGACCTGAGTACACATGGGAACTGGAATCAGAAATGAAACGAAAACACCCTTACTTGTTCCAGTAAATCTCGACGACGAGATTTAAATAAGGTGGGGAGGATGTAAGGACCTGCACAAAAATGTCCTAAAACACTCCGTAAGTGACAACCCGGACCCCTAAAACCCTAAATCTCATAAAAATTCAAGAAAATCAAATTTTATTAGTTAGTCGCGGGCCGCGTTTGAGTTAAGCAGAGCTTAAGCGGGGCGCGATGTTAGTGCACTACATCTGTTGATTGCGTCTAGGTGTCTAGGATCAGGTCTTATATCGTATTGTATAGCATAGGGCACGAAATACGAGAAAACAGGAGTCTGTATATGTTTTATGAGTTAGGTCCGCTCATAGGGTCATGAGGTTCCTGGTTCGCTTATTTGTCATGATGGTCCGCTTATGTGTACCATTGTGGTCCGTTCTTATGGTCATGTGACACATAAGCGGACCCAAATGTCTATATATAGGGACTGTTCGAGCGGACCTCATTAGGTGATTGTCGGATTCCACGCCGAAGCTCTGCCGGTGTGACGATTGAACTGTAAAACGTTTCAAATCAATAAAACAAGCAGTTAGGAGGAAGAACAAGCTATATCTACTTGCATTTCTTATTATTCCGCATCTGAAACGCAAGAGACAACCTCTGAACGACTCGTTCGGGTCAACAAACGATCCTACACGCGACAACCTAGCAATTCTCCGGATAAGCTTTAGGGCCACGTGTCAGACACGTGGCAGACCTATGCCATTACACGCAGCCCTAGCCGTAGCTAGGGTGGTCCTCACGGGCCGCGTAGGATGCCTTTCGAGTTTACACGAGCCGCGACAGTCTCAAAATTTTCTATAAATTGGGCGTTGCATGGCCTTTTTCTTCTGTGTTCGAAAATTTACTTCAAAAACGTCTAAATTCTGCTTAAAACGTGTGTTTAAGGGTCGAGACGCTGCTACGATTACAGGGTAATAACTCGATCACTGCTACGATACAATGTCCGATCGATTGAAACCGATCCGATGGATGTTTAAGTGCTGCCTGAATTCGGGCTATACTTTGTCATTCGTCATGAGGGTTTTGATTTCGTGAATTTATCGTAAATGTTGTATTAAGTTACTAACCTAGTTTCGTTTGCATTATTTAACTAGGTTACCAGGCTTAATCAGTAGGCAAAACTCTGTCCAGTTAAACTTGCAATGTGAGTCATTCTCTTTTTACCAAATTGTTTCCAAAACCCTATTTATTTTCAAAGTTATAATTACAGGGATTAAGTCTTTGTAGTCTTCAATTACAGCCGGTATGTGGGGTTTTGTATACATTACTTGATAACCGTCACCATTGGACAACGGGTTAGCCAATGGGTGATATGACCATAGTCACAGATACGGTCGAGTGACAAATACCGTTGGGTAATTGGTTGATATAAACATTGTAATCGCCCTTAATACTGTAATTTATAACAGTGTGTCGTTTTGTGCAAATTGAATGACTCGCCAGTATTTCCCCCGCTGATAAAATTTTTTTAAACATGTTTCAGGTGATTTACTGTGAACAAGGAAAAGTGCCGGGAGCACTACCAGCTTGGATAAAGTGGCTCAGTAAATAAATAAATATGTTTTTGTAACCAAGGGGTTTCCTAGTGAAATTCCTTTATTATAAATTACGGGGTTTGTCCCGAAACTTGAAATAAAATAATTGAGAAATTTCGGTTAAATGATCCTGTAAATATTTATCCGCTGCCAAATTAAACACCAATACCATGGGTTTTCTGTCCCGCGGCATCCGAACCGGGAAACTGGGTCGGGGGCCGTGACAGAAAAAGGTGGTATCAGAGCCACTGATTTAAGCCAATTAAGTATTTAGAAATACTTAAATTTTCAGATTGCCATTTTGTGATTCTGTGAAAATTTAAGTTACAATAAATAAAAATTTAATTTGAATTTTTGTGTGTTTCTTCATATGTCATGAATGAACCGTCGGAGGTACTCCGAAACTTTACCATCCATACGACTGATATGGATATAACAGGAACCCAGTCAGGGTATCAGGCGGATACCGAGGAGCCCCTAGTATTTCAGGCCCAACCTCAGGAAAAACCCAAACCTAAGAAGAGGAGAAGACTTTTAGACTGGAAACGAGGACGCAAGAAGAAACCCGCTGCCCAACGGGTAAAGAAAACGGAGGATCCAAAGGGAAAGGGAAAAGAAGTTGGGGAGAGTTCCGGTCAAGCCCAGGAGATGCCACCTAGGGAAGAGCTTGATAGGAAACTGGCGAATTGTGACCTCATCGGACCTGCTGACGAAACCCTTTTCAATTTCCCCGCCTAATCAGAACTTCCAATTAATTTGGAACCTGCTATTCCAGACCCCATTATCAACCCCCAACCTGTTACACGACAGCTGGAAGAATGGTGGACGAGCGACTGGCAGTTTCAGAACTTCATGAATAACCCAAATGTTTACTTTCCCCAGTTTGATCCTGAACATGCACCATTACCACCTATGAGCTCGGAAAACGTTCCCGAATTACGCCGCTACGGCGAGGAACTGGTGGATGTGGGAAATCGAATCCGGGAAGTGGGGGAAAACATCACGTGGAAGTACGATGAGAGGGAGCGTCGTTTCTGAAGGGCCAGTTAACCAAGTTGCATGTTTTGTATAATATTGTTATGTGAAAAAAAAATCAAAATCTATATATATAGAAACGGGATCAGGAGAAAACGCTCAAAAGTGTGAGAACAGTGAGAACGCTTCCTGGCCTAACACGTGTCACGTCGCTTAGAGAAAGGCGGTGGGGCTTTTTTGTCTTTTCATATTTCTTTTTTATTAACGTGTGTCCCTTCATCTTTCCATTTTTTGGCGTTTATTAAATACGCGGCGTTTTTATTGTTTTTAGATCAGAATTATAGTAAATATTTTGGCGTTTTGATTATTGTTTTGGCGTTTTTATTGATTTTTAGATTAGGATGCAGGCTTTTAATGTAAAAAACATCAGTAATTTTCTTAATTTTATTATATCAAGTGTTTTGCCATTTAGGATACAGGCCTATAATGTGACAGACAATTATGGCGTTTTGAAAAGATAAATAATTTTCAATTTTCCATGTAGTGGCATTAATATAACTATAATGTTTTTGGCAATAAATGATACCGTCTCTTTATTTTACTGTTTCTTTCAATTTTCTTCTGTCAATTAGTGTTGATTTTTCCAGTAATACTTTGTTTGCGTTTTTGGCGTTTTATATAGCAACCTCGTACTTTGCTAGCATTCGTTCTCACAGTTTTCAAAGCGTTTTGGTGTTTGTACTTTTTGGCCTTTTATACTCAATTTTTTTAAAATAGCAGAGAATTAGATGATAAACAACAAAGAATTATATAACAAACAATAGAAAATGAAAAAAAATTAAAAATTATAATCTAATTTCTCATTCAAATCTTCACTGTCATCAGCCTCTTCTACTTTAACCTTTTTGGCGTTTTGAACCTGTTTTTGAATGCCTTATGTAGATCCTTATTTTCCTACATAACGGCCGTCTTTAGAAGATGCTTATTTTTTGTGGCATCTTTTATGGTGGGTGGATATATACTTGTTTGATGACATGTTGAAGACCAACGCCTTCTCTAATGTATTGATCCCTTCATGCCATCCATATATCCATCAAGAACAAAGTGACATGATGTCATATCAGTGTCATCAGTCTCTTTGTTTTGAATATTTGTCCATCTCATTCAGCAAAAGACTATAGAGATACCCAACTCAGAGAAGAATTCATTCAGTGAAACTTCATTTAGATCAATACTCAATATAGCAGAATCGAGGTTTTGCATCTGTGGCTTTTTTAAGTATTTTTTTTTTGGCATTTTTAAAGTGAATAGTTTCTTGGGAATATGGCGTTTGTTTCTGGTTTTGTGATAAGTTGTTTGTGCAGAGAAGTCTCTCTTTATAGGATGTTTTTGGCGCCTAGTTTAGGCGGGATTTTATTTATAATAAATGATATTAATAAAGTAGCCATATTTTCAGTTTACTGTGTATTTCAACTGTTTTTTTTTTCAGCTTTTCAGGTTTGGCGTTTTTGAATGGGTTTAAGTAGTTTTTGGCGTTTTTTTCCATTTTTAGCTTTTTTTAATTAATACTTCTGCAAATTACTTTCATTATAGTTTGGGAGTTTTTGGCGTTTTTACTCCATTTATGGTGTTTAATTAAGATAATGTATTTTTTTATTCTAAGTTGAAAAATACATAACAAACAACAGAAAAAGAAAATTAAAAAAATAAAAATAAAAACAATTCATCTTCCAAATCTTCACTGTCATCAGTTTCTTTCTTCTTTGAATCATGTTTGCTGGTGGTTTGGCTTAGCCATGCTTGTGTTTTTGTGGCCGTTTGGAAAGACAAAATGACATGAGTTTTTTTTGAATATGTATCTTCAAACTACTCAGTAGTGTCATTCGTCTTTTCATGCCATTAAAATATTCATCAAGAACAAAACACAGAAAATGACATAAGTCTGACCCCAGCATCTTTTTGTTTATGATTTGTCCATCTCATGCAACAACATGTTATTTGAGTCACAACACCTCATGGAAGGATGCATTACCCGACACTTTGGCGTAGAACAATATTTTGAATATACAAAAAACGATATTTGGCATTTTTGGCGTTTTACTGAGGAAATAGTGTATCTGAAAGAACCATCGATCTTTTGGAATCTTTTGATGTTTGAGTGTTTTGGCGTTTTTCTAAGATGAATGGTATATAGTAGAAAATATGGCATTTTTGAGTAGTTGTGTTTGACGTTTTGGGGATTTGGCGTTTGTAAATTGAATGGTATATAGTAGAAAATATGGCGTTTCAGGTTCTGGGGGATGTGTTTTTATGTCTTGGATGTTTTTTGTTTATATAGCGATGTGATTTCGTCCGTATTAGCGTTTTATTCATCATTATGGTGTTTTGGTATAGAGGTGTAAAGACGCTTTTACCCTTAATGAGGCGCGTCCATGTAATAAAATTGATGTTATTTACGAAAACGCCACCGCACTAATCTAGTCCATAGATTGTTTTAATCGGACGATCCATAAGCGTTCTCACCGTTCTCACACTTTCTACCGTTTTCTCCAAATCCTGACCCTATATATAATAATAATAATAATAATAATATAATATTGTATAATAATAACTAAAAATAAAACCTTTGTAAAATAGATGGTGTGTACTGATGCATAAATATTATAAAAATATAAATGTCGCAAGGTCGACGATTTTGGCTATATGTGTTGACATGATTATGTGTGATTGCTTTATTGTGTTTGATTGCTATCCGTTCTGTGGCAATAATATATATATATATATATATATATATATATATATATATATATATATATATATATATATTAATGATTCAGATGGAAAACGCGGAAAACCAACCGGCAAACGAAGTTAACCAATCCGAACAAAATAATGAAGACCATTTTCTTAATAGGCAAGATATAGAAAATATTGTTGCTCAGGGAATAGCCAATGTTATTCCGGCAATTGTTGCTGCCATTAAGAATCCTGCTAAACCTTCCCAAGCCAACCATAGTAAACACACTCGCGATGATAATTTTAGTAACAGTGTAAATGGAAGCGGCAATAATGTTAATAATGTGGTTCAAGCCCCAATACTTACGAAAATGAAAGTTGCAACACCTGGTTGCACTTATAAAGAATTCCTTGCCTGTAAGCCAGTCGAATTTGCAGGCAATGAAGGGGCGACTGCCGCACTGCGTTGGTTAGAAAAGACCGAAGCAGTAATTAAAATCAGTAAGTGCGCAGAGGAAGACAAGGTTATGTATGCATCCCATCTTTTCAAAGAAGAGGCGTTAGAATGGTGGAATACAGTGCTGCAGGCTAAGGGAAGTGACGTGGCTTATGCCATGAGCTGGGAGTAATTTAAGGAATTAATAGAAAGGAAATTTTGTCCCGCCTACGAAAAAGAACAAATGACAAATAAGTTCCTAAATCACCGGATGGTGGACGTGGATTGTTTGGGGTATACTTTGAAATTTTTAGAGTATGCTAGAATTGTACCAACTCTGGCTTCGCCAGAACCGGCGCTTATTTCTCGCTATATTTGGGGACTAATTAGCGAAATTCGTAATATAGTCAAAGCTGCGAGACCCCGCACAATTGACGACGCTGTCGAACTGGCCAACACCTTGACTGACGGACTGGTGCGCACGAGAGAAGAAAACAGGAAAAAAGAATTGGCCCAAAAGATTACCCAAGGATTTCGTGGGGGTAATAATAGTAGTAATTTCAAGAAAAACGGAACTGGGCAATCTTCCACACCTCCATTCTGCAGAAACTGTCGAAAGAAACATTTTGGTAAATGTCATGAGAAGTGTTGTGACAACCCGAACTTTCAAGCTTAGCTTTACCAAACTCCATGACCTTTTACTTGTCACTGATACGTGGTCGAAAATCGGTGATCGTTTGTGCTTAAGTTGATGTTTTTACGTAGCTTTTAATCTTGAATAACCTACTTTTAATGGGATTTGTGTTTCATAGGTCTAAAAGAGTTTAAGGAGCTAATCGGGAGCTAAACGGAGCATCGGGACGCGAATCGGATCAACCGGGGATGTGAAATGAACAAAATCGGGTTAATCAAGAAGATTGGATGTGTTTTGTGGAATTTTAATGGATTTAAAATGAATATATTGTAAGATGGCATGATAAAGGGTTGAATTACGAGTACGTGGGCGAAAACGGTGAGTAAAACGGAGTTATAACGAAGAAGTTATGAAGAATACAGTTTCGGACGAAACCGGCAAAACTAGCCAGCGTCGGCGACGCCCTCTGGATTGTTCCGTCGGCCCGAAACCTCCGTAAACAGCTAATTAAGCCGTCGGGCGAAACTGGGACTTCTAGGGGCCGTCGGGGACGCCCTATATGGCCGTCGGGGACGGCCCTTACTTTCTTGCTTCGCGAAAAACTTTATTTTTGAGTTGGGGACGAGTTATAACATCAATTTTGACCAAGAAACGGGAGTTACACTCTATTTTGAAGTTAGAAAAACCTCTTGGAGCCAAGATACACCACCAATTCATCCCCTAATCCATCCATTCGATTGACAATCATCCGAATCAAAGATCATCACCACCATCCATCTCACGAATCAATCATCCACAAACCCTAATCCTTCCACCATCATCATCATTCACCAAAACCCTACTCATACACCATTCCTCCATCCTTCAAGCTTCAAGATGATCTCCATCAAGTTCCACACATCCGGTGATCAAGCTTCTTCAACCATGAGCGACTAATCATCTCGGTTTCACCCCGGAGTAGGTAGTTGTTTAATTTAGGGTTTCGAATTGTTTATTGCTTCAACTTTGTGACAAATTGTGTTGATTTTTGAAACCAATGATAATAGTGTTACATTTGTTGCGAATTCGTAAATTGTTGAACGATGTTAAAAGTTATGACTTTACGAAATGGTTATATGTAATTGTGCATTATCGTGGTTAGGTTTTACTTGTGTTGATTACAAAGTGTATTCTTGTCCGTTCTTCGGGACGTTGATAGTTATTAGCACCTAAGTCACGGTACACTAAATCCGCTAATCATATGCAATTGAGTTGAATCTAAAAACGTGTAGAAACCCTAGGTTGGCAATTACCGAAACCGGATGTGAATCCTTTTTCTTATTATTGTTTATTAATCAATCTTTCTTGCAATCATTAATCTTAATTGTTAATCAATTTCAGTAGTTACTTTACAATTTTTCAATCAAACAAAAATACAAAAATACTTTAGCAAGCTTCATAATTTGTGACACTTTTGATAATTCAATCGAATCCATTCACAAACCACATACTCTTCGTGGTTCGACCCCTTGCAACCACTAGTTATTTGTTAAGGGTAAATAGGGCTTATAAATATTATCTTTGACCGGAGCGCGACACTCCGATCAAATTTTGGCGCCGTTGCCGGGGAGTGTGTGCGCTTTGTGTTTGGATTATTGTTTGAATTTGTGTGATTACCTGTTTAATTTGTTTAGCTTTCTTTTTGTACTTCTGTTTTTCCTTGTTACGCGAGGTGTGTTACTTGTGCAGGTTACAGGTAGTGTATGGATACACGGAACTCCGGGAGGACTTCACCTTTAGTCTACGAACCGGAAATCGAAAGAGTCGCAAGAAGAAACCTAGCAAGCCGGTTAGAAGCAACTCTTGCTTCTAATCAAACCAACCAAACACCACAACTCACACCGACCATTGAAACTGATTCAATGGCAAACCAAAACTCAAACCAAAACCTCAACCAAAACCAATTCCAATACCGAAGCAACTTCAATCTCGCCTAAAACGTTCAACCTATACCTCAAGAGCGACCGGGTGGTAATAACAATACCGGACCACCCACACCACCTTTCCAAAACCAAAATCCCAATAACAACCAAAGAACACCCCAACAACAAAACCTTCATCGACAAACCTCCTTACCCCTCAACCTTGATGACCGGAATGTCAATTCAGACCGTCGAGGCAACCGAGATCGTGGCAATCCCGTGAACGAAGACCCATTCTTCAACATAGACGACTTGAGGAACGCCATTCCCGATGACGAACCTTATAGTGTTCTCGGTTATCAATCGCCGGAACATGTGAGTGTTCATACGGAAAATTCGGATGACGGGGGCTACTATGATGATCGAGTTAATGATGACGAAGATTGGGGGTACTTGAATCGGGGTAATGGCTACAATATGAGAAGGTATGAAGATGACAAATTTGGCTACCAAAACGCCAATCATGTTGGGGATGATGATTACGGATATGGGGATGGAAGAAATGAAGGTTACGAGAACAACCGTCAACCACGAAACAATTATCAACGGAACCGGAACGATGGTTTTTACAACAATAACAACAATGCTAACCATAACCGGATTCCCAGTTTCGTGGGAGGTGGCAATCAAAGAGGTAATCAAGGTAGAAATCAAGGTGGGGATAGAAGGGGTGAGCGAAGGGACAACCGAAGACCGGTTGATCAAGAAGTTAACGGTCCGCATCGTCGTCAACAACCTCCACGGGGAGTGAATGACCGTTTTTGGCTGGTAGTCACCGAGAATGATTCACCAATTGTTTGTGAGAGGAGGATGTTTGATTGTAAACCCCATTACATCAATATGCTTCCTCACTTCAATGGGAGGTCTAATGATGAGCCGTACACTCACTTGGCGGAGTTTTCGTCCATTTGTAACACTATCGGGGGGCACAATTTCGCATTAGAGGAAGTCAAGCTTCGAATACTTCAATTCTCATTAGAGGACAAAGCGAAGCAATGGTTCCTTACACATGAGCCGGAACCTTTCTTGATGAATACTATTCGATGGCGAAGACCGATGACGCTCGTGATGAAATTAGGTCTTTTCGCCAACTATCGGGCGATCCGTTGCATGAAGCATTCACAAGATTTAAGGAGTTGATGCGAAAGTGCCCACATCATCAAATAGAGAAGTGGGAGTTAGTCAAGTGTTTTGTACGGGGTTTAGACGACAATACTTGGAACCGCCTTGAATCAACGAGCAACGGGACTCTCTAGAGCAATCATGAAGATGATGATTGGGAGTTTTTGGAGCGGATGAGTAAACGGTCAAAAGAGAAGGAATCGGCTGATAGAGCTAAGAGACATCCCATTTCCCGGTCCCTTCCCGATCTTGATTCTAAGGATCGAATTTCTACCTTAGAGCGGGAAATGGCTCGTTTGAAGAAGAAGGAAGTGAATGCGGTTCAGTTTGCAGTATGTGAGGAGTGTGGAGACATAGGCCATAGAACCGAGCAATGTCCAACGGGGACGAGTGATTACACCGAGGAGGTAAACCAAGTGTATGGGGATCGAAAGCAATATGACATGAACTCCAACACTTACCATCCGGGTTTGAGAAATCACCCTAACTTCCGGTATGGTAATTCTTCGAATCAAATGAACCCGAATTTTCAATCGGGTAATCAAGGTGGTCTAGGTGGGTCCTCGTATAACAATCGTTAAGGTGGTAACCAAGGGGGTTACCAAAGGAATTACAATCAAGGGGGTAACCAAGGGTATGAAAACCGAGAAAGCAACTATCAACACGGTTACAACAAAAGTGGAAATGGGGGTAATGCTTCTGACTCTCAAGGTGACGACTCGTTCAATTCTAAAATGGATGCTCTCATGAATGCTATGAGTACCCTTACAACCGAAGTGCGGAAAGAGTTTGAAGTACGGGATAAATCCCACAAGGAATTGGAAAAGCAAGTTGGTCAACTTGCGGAAGAAATGGCCCAGATTCGTGGAAGTGGAGGAAGACTTCCAAGCGACACCACAATGAACCCGAAGCATCAAAGCTCAAGCACGGGCAATGTGAGGAATGTACACATTAGCGCGATAAGTCTTCTTTCGAATGATGAAGTTTATAGTAGTGTTGAAAGCATTCTACCACCACATGCGTTGATGGTGTAGTGGGAAATATAAGAGATTAGACGGAAGGTAAAAATGAACAAGAAACGATTTCACAAATTAAAACTGAAAATGTAATTAAAAAGTCTTTTTGTGAAAATTGTTTAAATGAACTTAAACTGATTAATGCATCAAAATTTGAAGAACGGTACCCACCAAAGGACGAGAGGTAGGAAAATTTTAAACAAGCAAAAATTAATTTACCGTTACTAGATGACATTAAAAAGGTTCCGGCTCATGTGGAATGCTTAAAGGAGTTAAGCATCGAAAAACGGCACAACAAATTACCAGAACCGGTTGATTTGATATCTCATGTTAGTGCCATTTTATCGAGTGCCCTTCCTCATAAAGCTCAAGACCCAGGAGATCCTCTTATTTCAATTCAAATTGGAACATTCAAAATAGAGAGGGCACTCCTGGATCTTGGAGCTTGTGTGAGCATTTTACCAGGGAGTTTGTATGACCAATACGACTTTGGTCCATTGAAAAAATTTGATACTCCCGTGCTATTGGCCGATCAGACCCCCACGCATCCGAGGGGGATGGTGGAGGATGTAATCGTTAAGGTGGATGATTGCTACTACCCAGTTGACTTTTTGGTAGTAGACTATGTTGGGTGTGTTGAGGACACCCAACCGATAGTTATCTTGGGTAGACCGTTCCTGGCAACTGCTAATGCCATAATAAATTGTGCAACGGGAACGGTAAGCATAAAGTTTGGTGATGTGCATGAAGTGTGTTATAATTTGAATGTATATTTTAAGCCCTTTTTACACTTTTAGCCAAGTTTTAAATTTATAAAACACGATATTTACTTACACTAAACACACATATGGGCAAGTGCACCCGTCGTGGACGTAGTATAGTGTTGGAAAGATACCGAGGTCGTCCAAGGACACAAGAGCTTTTAGTACTGGTTTATTCTCAACGTCTAATCAAGTCAAAATGTTAGAAAAGATTTTAAAACTAAGAAAATAAAACTAACTAAATGCTGAAAAATAAAAATAAAAATAAAAATAAAAACAGATAGACAAGATGAATCACTTGGATCCGACTCGTGTATAGTGAAACCTTTGATTATTCTCGCACTTTTGCACTTGTTTAAGAGACTATCTTAGTTATTGTAGTAGGCCCCTCTTTTGAAGGTGACGTTACCCTCAACCCATGAGGGTACGTTGGTCCGGCATTGGAAGTGGGTTCCCCGAAACCTTCTCTTGGTTTTTAGCTTTTAGTCTTTTTCTGAGAAGGCGTTCGGGTTCTTCTAGAGGTTCTTTTATGTCTTTATTAGAACTGGCGCTCATACACTACGTAGAGGTGGCGTCTGGTTCCAAGTCCTGCAACAAAAACAGAAAAGAATGTTGGTCAGAAGGTTCACCACGGCCCCGTGCTCAGTGAACACGGCTCGTGGTCGGAGTTACAGTGATTGTTTTCCGGATCCCTGTTACTGGAGAGTTGGACACGGCCCCGTGTTGCACCGACACGGCCCCATGGTCAGCCTTCTGTAACTCGGAAAACTAAAAACTGCCAGTAACACTGCTGGGCACGGCCCGTGTCCGACCAGGCACGACCCGTGCTGAGCTCTGCAGAAGCTGAAAAACTAGAAAAATCCTAAAAAAAAAATAAAAAGACAATAAAAAAATGATTAGGCCATTGATTTCTAACTTTCTTAAAATCCTTGTGTCCCCGGCAACGGCGCCAAAAACTTGATGTGCGTGAAGTGTGTTATAATTTGGATGTATATTTTAAGCCCTTTTTACACTTTTAGCCAAGTTTTAAATTTATAAAACACGATATTTACTAACACTAAACACACATATGGGCAAGTGCACCCATCGTGGACGTAGTATAGTGTTGGTAAGATACCGAGGTCGTCCAAGGACACAAGAGCTTTTAGTACCGGTTTATCCTCAACGTCTAATCAAATCAAAGTGTTAGAAAAGATTTTAAAACTAAGAAAATAAAACTAACTGAATGCTGAAAAATAAAAATAAAAATAAAAATAAAAATAAAAACAGATAGACAAGATGAATCACTTGGATCCGACTCGTGTATAGTGTAACCTTTGATTATTTTTGCACTTTTGCACTTGTTTAAGAGATTATCTTAGTTACTGTAGTAGGCCCCTCTTTTGAAGGTGACGTTACCCTCAACCTAGTAGTTTGAGTCAGCAAGGATACAATCCTAAACGGTCGGATTATTGAAAGATAATTAATTAAGTTATTAATGCAAATTATGGTAGGCCCCTCTTTTGAAGGTGACGTTACCCTCGACTAAGTAGTCTGAGTCAGCAGGGATACAGTCCTAAGTAGCCGGGTTATAGTATTAATAGTAGTTTAACTTATGAGGGGGTCAAAGAGTTTGGACCCCCGCCATTAAATACCTTTGGGTATTGAAGGAGGTCCTACTAAATTTGACCCAGGTCCCTTGCAGGACCTCTAAACGCTGAACAAGGGCAAGACTCTTACCAAACCGTTCCCTTAACCCCCGACCAGGTAGCCAACATACCTCCATATAGACCGTGGAGATATAAATGGTGAAAATCTTTTATTTTATATAGACAGTAAAATAATGTCAAGACACCACGGACAAACGATAAGGAAGAATCACCTTCAACATAAGAAACTAGTTATTAAAGTCATTAATACAAAACCAAATAAAAAGTGCAAAAGATTAAAAATAAAAAGTATTACACTAGACACTTGTCTTCACCAAGTGATGTAAGAGACTTAGGCAAACATGGCCTTGATTGTCAAGAACTCTTACAATCAATCTTGGATCCCGAGATGACTCACACACTCTATGATGGACAATGGATGATGGTGGTGGATGATGGTGCTATGATGGTGGTGGGTGGTGGGTGAAGTGTGAGAGAGGTGGTGTGCCAAGGGATGAGTTGAAATGGCTCCAAGCACTCCTATTTATAGGCTGAACAGAAGCCTGGGCACGGCCCAGTGTCCGTCTGACACTCTCTCTCTTCATTAATTGTAATTCGTAATTACAATAAATGCGCCTGCAGTACTCTGACCACGCCCCCGCGTCCGCTGGGCACGGCCCCATGGTGGGCAATAGAAGCTTTTATAGGTTTGTCTTTTCTGCTGCTTCTTGGGCACGGCCCCGTGCTCGCTGAGCACGGGGCGTGTTCAGTCTTCTGTCTTCTTTGTTTTGCTTGGGAGGATGCTGTCGAGGGGTCGGGCAATCCACTTTTTTCCCTTTTCTTGTATTTATGTTAGATTTTGCTGTCTTTTTGCTTCTTTTGTTAATTTGAGCTCATTTAATCCTGAAAATACAAAAGGAAGACAAAAGCACACTTTTTCCAACGTTAGTACTAAAAAAGGGTTAGTTTTATGCCACAATTGATATAATTTATATGTTGCATTTTGTGCATATCATTTAAGGACCGGGAATTAAATTTAAATATTTTTCCATATTTTACTTACCCACTTGGTGAGGATAAGTGTCCTAAAAAGGACATGAATCCAAACAAAAAGGTGTGTGCTATGGTTGGTAGGTGTGGAGAAACAAAGAAGAAGACGGTCAAGAAGAAGAAAGCAAAGAAGTCACCTCTAGAAAAGAAAAAGGAAGAGGAGGTGAGGAAGTTTGGACCGTTTGGCAACAAATGGTACGAATCACCGGGGGGTGATTTTGAGGAGCTCATGGACGGAAAGCATGCCATTCGACCACCATGAGGTGGTAAGTCAATTGTTGTTGTATATTTTATTTCGCATTTCGTTTTAGTTGTTATCCGTAGTTTAGTTAGTATTGTTGTTGTTGTATAATTTTGTTATTTCGGTTTAGTAGTTAAATGAACGTTGTGGGTGTGTTCCCTATATAACCCTCACGAGACCTACTCGTCCTCCCGAGCTATCGGGTGGTTTAAAAGGGCTTGTTGCATAAGCTAAATGCAACCTTGATTCCTACGAAAGTGAGTTAGGTTTGTTATTGTTGTAAATTATTTTCCACATAAATCAAAGTGAAATAACGTATGGCTTGGTAACTTTTTTTTCATAAAAGTGGTAGAACTAGGTAACTAACAAATTTTGATGGTTGTAGAAGCATGCTTCTATACAAGGGTTAAGATTTGTAGGTACATTGGGTTCGTGGGACAACCGCTTTCATGAAGAGAAGAGGAGCACACGAGGAATGAGCTCAAAAATCAGGTGCATACGTTTCATTTTACTTTTGATTTTTAGTTAGCAAATAAGTGGATTGTAAATTGTATATTATTTTTCCGGGGTGAAATGTTTGGGAAGTTAGTCGTGTCACATCCCTTGTGTGTTTCAAAAACTCTAGTTCTTACACATTGAGGACAATGTTTACCTCAAGTGTGGGGATGGGGAGTAGTAAAAGTTTTCGATTTTGACCCGTTCATTTAAACACTACACATTGAGGACAATGTTTACCTCAAGTGTGGGGTTGGGGGAAAATTTCAAAAATTTTTCAAAAATATCTTGTTTCAAAAGCGATCTTAAAAGCATAAGTAACTAAGTCAACGAGGGATGGCACAACCCATTTGGTCTTTTTTCATGGTCAAGTTCAAATTAATAGCATGAAGGGTATTTAGCGGGTGGTTATTTGGGAATAATTCGCCTAAGGAACTAGCATTTTATGCATATCACATACCATACCCTTATACGTGAGGTTTTGAGCCACTTTTATATCATAGATTTACATATACATGTTTCTTTGTTTGAGTGGACCATTAGTCGCGTATTGTAGAACTTGCAACTTTTGATACATTCAAGACCATAGACCGAATACAAGCACGAGAATGATTAAGGCATTAGGAAAACCTTTTCATTTTACACCATTTTTATATCCTTACCCAAAAATTATACCTTAGTAGCCAATTTTGAGCCTAATCATTTCATTTGACCACCCTATAGCCCATAACCTTAAACCTTTTCTTTTAAACCCGTGCGATGAAAATGAGGTTATAGGAGACAAATTGTACAGTTGTGTTTTGATTGTTTGCAAAGACCTTATGACTTGTGCTTAGTATTCGTGATCGGTGGTGGAGAATGATTGAGTTGCAAGCCTATGCGGGTACGTGTTCTAATCAGTTTTGAGCGACTAATTGTTGAAGTGCTAATACATTACAAATATTAGCCAATTTACAAGCCGAGTGGAGAGAACATTGTGAGGGATATGCATGAAATGTGAGTTTCACAGGCGGGTTAGTCTTGGATAACCACTTTTACATGATTAATCATTTAATGCTAAATATGTGAAAATTGTAAAAAGTTTGAACTTGGGCATGACAATTGACCTTAACCTTAGTCTCGGGAATGGGGAGTGTATTTCTCGTTCGACCCACGTGAAAGTGAAAAACAGATTTGCTTGAGGGCAAGCAAACGACAAGTGTGGGGATGTGATACGTGGTCGAAAACCTGTGATCGTTTGTGCTTAAGTTGATGTTTTTACGTAGCTTTTAATCTTGAATAACCTACTTTTAATGGGATTTGTGTTTCACAGGTCTAAAAGAGTTTAAGGAACTAATCGGGAGCTAAACGGAGCACCGGGACGCGAATCGGATCAACCGGGGATGTGAAATGAACAAAACCGGGTTAATCAAGAAGATTGGATGTGTTTTCTGGAATTTTAATGGATTAAAATGAATATATTGTAAGATGGCATGATAGAGGGCTGAATTACGAGTACGTGGGCAAAAACGGTGAGTAAAACGGAGTTATAACGAAGAAGTTATGAAGAAAACAGTTTCGCGTTTCGGACAAAACTGGCAAAACTAGCCAGCGTCGGCGACGCCCTCTGGATTGTTCCGTCGGCCAGAAACCTCCGTAAACAGCTAATTAAGCCGTCGGGCGAAACTGGGACTTCCAGGGGCCGTCGGGGACGCCCTAAATGGCCTTCGGGGACGGCCCTTACTTTCTTGCTTCGCGAAAAACTTGATTTTTGAGTTGGGGACGAATTATAACATCAATTTTGACCAAGAAACGGGAGTTACACTCTATTTTGAAGTTAGCAACACCTCTTGGAGCCAAGATACACCACCAGTTCATCCTCTAATCCATCCATTCGATTGACAATCATCCGAATCAAATATCATCATCATCATCATCATCCATCTCACGAATCAATCATCCACAAACCCTAATCCTTCCACCATCATCATCATTCACCAAAACCCTACTCATACACCATTCCTCCATCCTTCAAGATGATCTCCATCAAGTTCCACACATCCGGTGATCAAGCTTCTTCAACCATGAGCGGCTAATCATCTCGGTTTCACCCCGGAGTAGGTAGTTGTTTAATTTAGGGTTTTGAATTGTTTATTGCTTCAACTTTGTGACAAATTGTGTTGATTTTTGAAACCATTGATAATAGTGTTACATTTGTTGCGAATTCGTAAATTGTCGAACGATGTTAAAAGTTATGACTTTACGAAATGGTTATATGTAATTGTGCATTATCGTGGTTAGGTTTTACTTGTGTTGATTACAAAGTGTATTCTTGTCCGTTCTTTGGGATGTTGATAGTTATTAGCACCAAAGTCACGGTACACTAAATCCGCTAATCGTATGCAATTGAGTTGAATCTAAAAACGTGTAGAAACTCTAGGTTGGCAATGTCACACCCCGAAATTATCAGAGCTGGCGTGACTGGACCGGTATCTTCATTGCACAGCGGAAGCAAATAAGCTAAGACTTCTAGAAATTGAACGCCTGCTAGGTACTCGAATTCCCATGGGTTCTCCTATTCCAACCGTTCCATATTTTGAAAATGCAACCTGAGAAAGAACATGCGAAAAAGTCAACATAAAGTTGAGCGAGTTCATAGTTTGTTTTGAAAAGATTTAAAATAAATCTTTTTGATAACCGGTTTTAAAAGTTGTTGAGAAAGCATAGTAAAATCATTTTCTCGGCATGATATATGAAAGTTGTGAGTCTAGCCCACGAGAGTCTTTGTAAGCAGGACCAACTCGTCCTCTTACTTGTACATAAGTTGAAAACATTATCAAAGTTTGTAAATACATGTATTATGAGTTTGCGTCAAATGAATATCAAAAACATTTGAAGGTTATAGTGTTGTAAGTTGGTATGAAAAGCGTCTATGAACATGTTGATCATTAATGTTTCGCGATGACATTAATATATGCGACGACATAGGAGGTACTCAACCCGCGTAGGCAATTTCTTAGTGTCGAATCACCTCGACTGGGACACAACAGCACTCTAAGTGGTCACCCATGGACCGTGAGTGGGGCTCGCCCGTACCCATTAGATCTAACCTTTGTTCCTTGGTCCTCAAAAGGATTAATGGCACCTCAGTTACAGCCTATGCTCACATGATCTAAGAGTTCATTCCATAACTTAATCATACCCTAGTTTGACATGTATTTCAAAAGAAAAAGGGGGACATAAACTCATTGGGTTGTCTCGTTGTTCGTACGCAGAACAACCCAGTCCCGTTGTAGTAACTAGGACATTCCTGTCACTAGTCATGAAAATCATGCACGTTTGTGAAAATACGCGTTTGTTTTGTAAAACCGGTATGTTTAGTATAAACCGTTCGTAAACCATTTGGGTTCCTTGAAATCCATTCGCAATATGGTTTAGAAATATGAGTTTTCGTTCAACGAAAAGTTGTTTATTTTTGCAAAACTTGCATGTCTTTCCACCCCCGAAAACATGTATAAAAATGTAAAACAGTAAAAAGTGGGGGTTATGAACTCACCTGCATGTTCCTGTGCAAAGCTAGCTTAGTGATTCCGTAGTGTCGTTCCAAGAACGTGAAGTAGCTAGCGTGCAACTATGTCATTCCTACGAAGGAACACTTATAAGTTTTCTAATACAACATCGTAGTTAACTACGTGTCCGAGCTCTACCGAGTACGAAGGTGTTAGTATTTTGATCTACAATAACCAATCTATGGTTATTTGATCCCGTATATATTCGGGATAAAACTAAGTCGCGAGATCGACTTAGTTTTCGAGTGATTAATTTATATATATTTATATATATACAAATATAAATATAAATATAAAAATATACTTGCGATGCCGTGTTAGTCATCGTGATTAGACATACGTAGGTGGATAGTGGTTCGTGTCGTTGTAGTTTTCGTAAGATGGAAGTAAAAGTGTGTGTATATATATATACATATATTTTAAGTCGTGAGTTTAAAATATAAACTCCAAATCTAGTCGTTTGAACTAAATATAAAAATTATATTTAGCTCGTAAGAAAGTTTAAAGTCGACATTTAAAATAAATGTAAGCGAATAAATTGATTTTATAATCTACACGAAGTAACGTCGTTTGAAATAAATATAAAAAAAAATTATATTTATAAATATAAACGGCATCTGAAATAAATATAAACAATTATATTTATTTTATAAAAAAAAATATATGAGTAACGACGTTTAGAGTAAATATAAACGATTATGTTTGTTAGTAATCCGTCTTATATGTTATATAACGCCGCTAAAATAAATATACTCCTATATTTATTTTTATAAGGAAACTAGAGTTTCGATTGGTGTCGTTTTTAAGATATAATCACGGTTTGTAATTCGAGTTTTTAACGAAAATCGGGCAGAGTTTCCTCTGTTTTTGGAACAACCCGACAACTAACGTGTCGATATATTTTATCAAAATTCAACAATAATCAACGCAATGTAATCAAAATGTAGTTTTCGCCAAGATATCAAAACCTAAACTAGTAAGTAATCAAGTCGGGTCGAGCTCGGTCGCGTATAACTATTAAAAATCTAAACTAACGTATGTTAACTCGCCACTTCTAGTTTGTTACCGGTTCTTCGAGTTCACCGCTGTTGACCCGAGTTGACTCGGGTTTGACCAAGTTTAACTGTTGACCTGAGCTTTGACTCGTGTTGACTGGTTCTGACCATCTTTGACCGAGCCGTTGACCAGTTGACCCGAAGCTGCAGACCTGTAACATCTGAACCTGAACCGAGCGTGAACCCGAAACAACCAAACAACACTCGAGCCTGAACCACGTGCACCGAACCAAAACTTGAGCCAAACATAACCCGAATCACAGCCGTCTAAACCAAAACTGCAATCTGACCCAAGACTTGAACCGGATCTGACACGAGACTGAACCTTGAACTGAAACTGACGTGACCGTAATCTGACCGAGAACCCGAACTGAAGTTTGACCAGTCGTTGACTTCTGTAAAACCGAAGAATTACCCAGAAGGAAAATGAAAAAAAAAATGAACAAATACAAACATAAATCGGCTCACCGGTGTGTTTTGCGGCTGCCGGAATATACATCGCCGTCGCCCGAATCTGGTTCCCGGGTCCGTCACCGCCGCCCCCTTCTTCCTCTCCGGTCCGTCTCTCTCTCTCTCTCTTCGAACTCCGATCTCGCCGCCGCACAAGGCGGCTCTCCTGATTTTTGAGGGGTTCGTGTACAGTGGGTAAGGGTGGGTGACCGGTGGGAGTTGGGGTGTTAAGGAGGAGGAGGAGGACGGTGGGTGAGTGTGTGAGTCCCGCCGATCATCGGCGATGGGGTGTGGCCGCCGGATCTCACTCCGGTGATCGGAGTTTAGATAGATGAGAGGGTGAAGGTGGAAGGGAGTTGAGGTTTTGTGAGGCAGACAAGGGTTTCTCCAAGGTGAAATGCAGAGAGGGAAAGAACTAGAGGGTGTCGGCTGAGCTTATTTGGGGAAAAATAAGGGTTTGCAACTTATAACATGGTTTTTATAGTTGGTTGATAAGTGGGCTTGGGCCCAGGGCCCACAAGCCCGTTACCAATGTTTTTAGAGGCCCGATACACTCCTAAGCCCGTTTTCGAAACCCAAACTTTGTAAAACGTCGTAAAATAAAGTTTCGAGTTTATAAGTGTGTAAAGTGGTATCAATAATCGTTTTTTGTCGCGATTGATCGTCAGTCGCGTTAAAAATTACATAGAATGCATCGATTTTTGTTTTAATGCGTTTTTCGATCCTTTTTTGACTAAGAATATTAAAATCTAATTACGAAGCAAAATATATCGTGAGATTTTAGTTTTGCAGTTAATTCACGTATCCGATGCTTCCGTTTCGTTGCCGGTGCGTTCCTGAAGTCGCGTTTTCGTTCACGTTTGCGTTTTGTGTCGTTCGAAAGCATGGAAATTTCACAAAACGGAATCCTTATACATATAAAATATATTTACAAAAATTGTATTTGTCGGCGTTTTCAGTATTTTGTACGGTGACAGTTCGTTATCGCTTAACGATCAGTAGTTTTCTCACAAATCCACATGTGCGCACTGTAAAGTTAGATAGGCGTTCCGAGGCATTCCAAGAGCCTAATTAAGTTAACTCGTGCCTTAAACACTATTCATTATCGCCTTAAACATTTGTTAATCGCGTAATTTAGAAGCCGTTAAGTACCGGTTGTCACATTCTCCCCCTGTTGCAGAAATTTCGTCCTCGAAATTTAGTCTATGTTATCTACTCAGAGTTGTGTCGTTCCTAGGTAAGTCCGAATAATACCAAAATGAATGACCGCGTAATCGAATCAAAACTGATTCAGATTATGTGAATGTAAGGACATTTTGCATCAATAAGAACCCAATGGTTCAACTGAGTTTGTTCCAGAAATCGATGTCAAGTGAACGAGACGTTGTGATACTATCACCAATGTGACTAGGTTTACTGGGTTCAACAAATGAGGAAATTCAACCAGTGGATCTCCAAATGAACGTTCACTAACTGCAAATCAATTTTTGAAACAATAGAATTTACTACCAACGGAATCTAGCGTTGGTTGTTGTATGAATGAAACTCGAATTCAACAAGCTCAAATAAATAGAATCAAGAAATGATTTGTCAACCGTCGAACCAATAAATGAATAAGATAAAACCAACGTGTTGACATTATTGAGCTGCAAGGATACACCGAAACGAAATACAACCGAACCTGGTGTATCATCGTCTTAATTCATAATTGCATTCAGACTATTTGAATGATGTGTCAAACGAAAAGCATATATAGCTCGCATGAGGTGGATGATCGTGATTAGCACAAGCTACAAGTTTATACCGACACCACAAGGTGCCGTAGTGATCGAAATAATTCAATAATAGTGGTGATTGAACAAGTATCACCGTGTTTTGCATGAAACGCTCGTTTCTAGATTAGCCCAAGCTACAAGTTCATACCGACACCACAAGGTGTCGTAGTGATTGAAACAATTCAATAATAGCGGTGACCAAACGAGTATCACCGTGTATAAAATCAGATGAAGGGCTCAACGAAGTAAATATGAATGTTTGTTCTAAACAAATCCCATAGGATTTTCGATTGAAAATGAAACAATAAATAATGTTTTCGATCGAAGATGGAAAGCAATAAATATCACAAGATGTTCGATCGATAATGAAAGAACCGTTAAGAGGTACACGGAAATATGACACGAACTTGTGTACCATTGTCTTAACACACAATTGTATTATGACTGATTTAACATGATAAATCAACAAAGCGGATTTAATATCAATAAACAAATAGATAAATAATTAAATTCGTACATGATGTGAGCAAACGAAATCAACGCAAGCTTCAATTTAGTGAAGACGTCACCACGAGTCGATCATGATCAAAGAAACGATACAATGAAGTCGAAGACCAAACAAGCATGTTATGGTTTAAAGCAAATGAAGTGCTTGTTGGGATTATTTCAAATATGATGGCCTCAATCCGTCATATGGAATACTGAATCGAATCTATATTACGAGCAAGTTCAATCAATTGAACTTGGGTGCAACACAATCCAACAATGAATTCATGTAAGAAAGTTTCAAAACATGGTTACAACAAAAAAAAAAAAAAAAAAAAAAAAAAAAAAAAAACCATGTACGTATTTCGAAAAGAAAAGAAGTTTTCAAGAAATTCATTGACTCGATAGCAAGGAGTCATCACTTACAAGAATGCGGATCATCCAGATCACGAAGCAATAATTTAGATATAGCTAAATAATAATTGAAATTTTTGATGAAAACGATCATCCGAAGCGAATCCACATGCGTAACAAACGATGCATGTGCAACATATGATTTTTTTTTTTTCAAGAACTGAACCAAATAAGTGTTAGCTATAATGAAAGAAAATATCGTGATGCAATGACCACTGAGAGGAGTAGAGATGTAAAAAAAAAAATCTACTCACTAGAAGCAAAAGTCGGAATTTCAATAAAAGAAGTTTAAGGACTTTACCTGGAACTTCGTGTGATGGTCAGTTGTTAGGTGACATTACCATGGAATGTCGAACATAGCATATCCGCCATAAATGAAATAGGGGGAATGTGAAGACGTGTGACTTCTTTTGCAGCGCCAACAATTGTGAGTCCCTTCAGACTAAGAATCGGTTGTTATGAAATCTCGTTTTAACGTACCTCAGTGTAACTAGTGTCATTTGTAGGATCATGTGGCAAGGTACTGCATTTCGCTTAGTAGTTCTCCAACTGACGGGAATTAGTATCGTTGTTGTCGTGTCCAATCGAGTTTTCCAGAAGCCTTGCCTCGAAAGTCGTGTGTGATATACTTCGAAGTCCGTTGACGTATAGTTTAAGTTTCATGTATACTTGTGCACTAGCGTTTTGTTCCACGTAGGTTTCCTGCTCGGGTAAGTAAGATAGCATAGACGACATAATATAATGGCGCTTGCCCGAGTTGTTAGTCACGGTTTCTACGTGAGGACCTTTAATGAATTTCGACATAAGTTTCGCATCAAGAGTTTTCTAAAGGTCCTACATGCGTGTTATCAAAACCCTACAGATTTTGCTTACTGTGTGTAATCGTTTCGTGTATCGTGTATCAACTCAACACTTAGTGTGTTTTTTTTTTTTACACCAAAAGGTTTACTCATTATTTTCGGCAACGGTTGGAACCCATATTCGAGTGTTAGGCGTTCTATATGTATTCAATGTCTTAAAAATCTAAGTCCCCAGAGGGAAAGTGAGGTTAAAGCCTAGGTATCTCTACACAGAAACCTAATTCGCTGAAACCTATAGCTCTGATACCAATCTGTCACACCCCGAAATTATCAGAGCTGGCGTGACTGGACCGGTATCTTCATTGCACAGCGGAAGCAAATAAGCTAAGACTTCTAGAAATTGAACGCCTGCTAGGTACTCGAATTCCCATGGGTTCTCCTATTCCAACCGTTCCATATTTTGAAAATGCAACCTGAGAAAGAACATGCGAAAAAGTCAACATAAAGTTGAACGAGTTCATAGTTTGTTTTGAAAAGATTTAAAATAAATCTTTTTGATAACCGGTTTTAAAAGTTGTTGAGAAAGCATAGTAAAATCATTTTCTCGGCATGATATATGAAAGTTGTGAGTCTAGCCCACGAGAGTCTTTGTAAGCAGGACCAACTCGTCCTCTTACTTGTACATAAGTTGAAAACATTATCAAAGTTTGTAAATACATGTATTATGAGTTTGCGTCAAATGAATATCAAAAACATTTGAAGGTTATAGTGTTGTAAGTTGGTATGAAAAGCGTCTATGAACATGTTGATCATTAATGTTTCGCGATGACATTAATATATGCGACGACATAGGAGGTACTCAACCCGCGTAGGCAATTTCTTAGTGTCGAATCACCTCGACTGGGACACAACAGCACTCTAAGTGGTCACCCATGGACCGTGAGTGGGGCTCGCCCGTACCCATTAGATCTAACCTTTGTTCCTTGGTCCTCAAAAGGATTAATGGCACCTCAGTTACAGCCTATGCTCACATGATCTAAGAGTTCATTCCATAACTTAATCATACCCTAGTTTGACATGTATTTCAAAAGAAAAAGGGGGACATAAACTCATTGGGTTGTCTCGTTGTTCGTACGCAGAACAACCCAGTCCCGTTGTAGTAACTAGGACATTCCTGTCACTAGTCATGAAAATCATGCACGTTTGTGAAAATACGCGTTTGTTTTGTAAAACCGGTATGTTTAGTATAAACCGTTCGTAAACCATTTGGGTTCCTTGAAATCCATTCGCAATATGGTTTAGAAATATGAGTTTTCGTTCAACGAAAAGTTGTTTATTTTTGCAAAACTTGCATGTCTTTCCACCCCCGAAAACATGTATAAAAATGTAAAACAGTAAAAAGTGGGGGTTATGAACTCACCTGCATGTTCCTGTGCAAAGCTAGCTTAGTGATTCCGTAGTGTCGTTCCAAGAACGTGAAGTAGCTAGCGTGCAACTATGTCATTCCTACGAAGGAACACTTATAAGTTTTCTAATACAACATCGTAGTTAACTACGTGTCCGAGCTCTACCGAGTCGTTAATAAAACGACTCTACGAAGGTGTTAGTATTTTGATCTACAATAACCAATCTATGGTTATTTGATCCCGTATATATTCGGGATAAAACTAAGTCGCGAGATCGACTTAGTTTTCGAGTGATTAATTTATATATATTTATATATATACAAATATAAATATAAATATAAAAATATACTTGCGATGCCGTGTTAGTCGTCGTGATTAGACATACGTAGGTGGATAGTGGTTCGTGTCGTTGTAGTTTTCGTAAGATGGAAGTAAAAGTGTGTATATATATATATACATATATTTTAAGTCGTGAGTTTAAAATATAAACTCCAAATCTAGTCGTTTGAACTAAATATAAAAATTATATTTAGCTCGTAAGAAAGTTTAAAGTCGACATTTAAAATAAATGTAAGCGAATAAATTGATTTTATAATCTACACGAAGTAACGTCGTTTGAAATAAATATAAAAAAAAATTATATTTATAAATATAAACGGCATCTGAAATAAATATAAACAATTATATTTATTTTATAAAAAAAAATATATGAGTAACGACGTTTAGAGTAAATATAAACGATTATGTTTGTTAGTAATCCGTCTTATATGTTATATAACGCCGCTAAAATAAATATACTCCTATATTTATTTTTATAAGGAAACTAGAGTTTCGATTGGTGTCGTTTTTAAGATATAATCACGGTTTGTAATTCGAGTTTTTAACGAAAATCGGGCAGAGTTTCCTCTGTTTTTGGAACAACCCGACAACTAACGTGTCGATATATTTTATCAAAATTCAACAATAATCAACGCAATGTAATCAAAATGTAGTTTTCGCCAAGATATCAAAACCTAAACTAGTAAGTAATCAAGTCGGGTCGAGCTCGGTCGCGTATAACTATTAAAAATCTAAACTAACGTATGTTAACTCGCCACTTCTAGTTTGTTACCGGTTCTTCGAGTTCACCGCTGTTGACCCGAGTTGACTCGGGTTTGACCAAGTTTAACTGTTGACCTGAGCTTTGACTCGTGTTGACTGGTTCTGACCATCTTTGACCGAGCCGTTGACCAGTTGACCCGAAGCTGCAGACCTGTAACATCTGAACCTGAACCGAGCGTGAACCCGAAACAACCAAACAACACTCGAGCCTGAACCACGTGCACCGAACCAAAACTTGAGCCAAACATAACCCGAATCACAGCCGTCTAAACCAAAACTGCAATCTGACCCAAGACTTGAACCGGATCTGACACGAGACTGAACCTTGAACTGAAACTGACGTGACCGTAATCTGACCGAGAACCCGAACTGAAGTTTGACCAGTCGTTGACTTCTGTAAAACCGAAGAATTACCCAGAAGGAAAATGAAAAAAAAAATGAACAAATACAAACATAAATCGGCTCACCGGTGTGTTTTGCGGCTGCCGGAATATACATCGCCGTCGCCCGAATCTGGTTCCCGGGTCCGTCACCGCCGCCCCCTTCTTCCTCTCCGGTCCGTCTCTCTCTCTCTCTCTTCGAACTCCGATCTCGCCGCCGCACAAGGCGGCTCTCCTGATTTTTGAGGGGTTCGTGTACAGTGGGTAAGGGTGGGTGACCGGTGGGAGTTGGGGTGTTAAGGAGGAGGAGGAGGACGGTGGGTGAGTGTGTGAGTCCCGCCGATCATCGGCGATGGGGTGTGGCCGCCGGATCTCACTCCGGTGATCGGAGTTTAGATAGATGAGAGGGTGAAGGTGGAAGGGAGTTGAGGTTTTGTGAGGCAGACAAGGGTTTCTCCAAGGTGAAATGCAGAGAGGGAAAGAACTAGAGGGTGTCGGCTGAGCTTATTTGGGGAAAAATAAGGGTTTGCAACTTATAACATGGTTTTTATAGTTGGTTGATAAGTGGGCTTGGGCCCAGGGCCCACAAGCCCGTTACCAATGTTTTTAGAGGCCCGATACACTCCTAAGCCCGTTTTCGAAACCCAAACTTTGTAAAACGTCGTAAAATAAAGTTTCGAGTTTATAAGTGTGTAAAGTGGTATCAATAATCGTTTTTTGTCGCGATTGATCGTCAGTCGCGTTAAAAATTACATAGAATGCATCGATTTTTGTTTTAATGCGTTTTTCGATCCTTTTTTGACTAAGAATATTAAAATCTAATTACGAAGCAAAATATATCGTGAGATTTTAGTTTTGCAGTTAATTCACGTATCCGATGCTTCCGTTTCGTTGCCGGTGCGTTCCTGAAGTCGCGTTTTCGTTCACGTTTGCGTTTTGTGTCGTTCGAAAGCATGGAAATTTCACAAAACGGAATCCTTATACATATAAAATATATTTACAAAAATTGTATTTGTCGGCGTTTTCAGTATTTTGTACGGTGACAGTTCGTTATCGCTTAACGATCAGTAGTTTTCTCACAAATCCACATGTGCGCACTGTAAAGTTAGATAGGCGTTCCGAGGCATTCCAAGAGCCTAATTAAGTTAACTCGTGCCTTAAACACTATTCATTATCGCCTTAAACATTTGTTAATCGCGTAATTTAGAAGCCGTTAAGTACCGGTTGTCACAGGCAATTACCGAAACCGGGCGTGAATCCTTTTTCTTATTATTGTTTATTAATCAATCTTTCTTGCAATCATTAATCTTAATTGTTAATCAATTTCAGTAGTTACTTTACAATTTTTCAATCAAACAAAAAATACAAAAATACTTTAGCAAGCTTCATAATCTGTGACACTTTTGATAATTCAATCGAATACATTCACAAACCACATACTCTTCGTGGTTCGACCCCTTGCTACCACTAGCTATTTGTTAAGGGTAAATAAGGGCTTATAAATATTATCTTTGACCGGAGCGCGACACTCCGATCAGTAACCGTTATGGTTCGATGTGTGTTCTCGCTAGCAAATAAATTGTTTTGAATAATTGGATGAACCCAGTCGCACACTCCACCGAGTCGCACATCACTCTAGTGACCGCACACCTTTCCTTGGATGGGTAGTCCGTCGGCCCGAGTCCTTATGGGTCCGAACTAAGTCCAAGCTGGGTTCGGCCCACTTGTTTCAAGTATTTACATGTACACGGAAGTTAGGATAGTTTCATATCCTTGCAAACACAAGAACGGCAAACCCTAGCGTCTTTCCTTCCTCTCAAGATCGGCGGCAACCATCCCCATCTTCGAAGCCTTTTCTCTCTCGGACTCGCACATCTCTTACGTTCTTTCGGTTAGTGAAAACATCCTTGTCTGGTTTACTTTTACTATGTTCTTGATTATGTGTTTAAGTGTGATTAATGTTAGTGTGTATGAAGAAAAACATGATCTAGCATAGCTTATATAGATTGTTCATTGGAATGTGCTGAATGATTATTATGGATGATTTGCTAATGATCTGAATGAAATCGGAGATGGTCTTGATGAACTGATGGGTCGGGTTAAGTGGTGGATTTGAATGATAATGAACTAACTGATCGATGTTGCATATTCGCAAGATGATTTATAATCCGTTAGTATGTAAAAGGTAATGATAATAACTGTTAATGATTTAAGTGATAATTTTAGAGATGGATGAGGATGAAAAACTACCAATAATGTTGCTTGAATTGATTGGAATGTGGGTGATTATTATAATAGTTACTAGGTTAGAACCCCGTGTATTACACGGGTTGAATAAATGTAATTTTATATACCAATTAATATAAAAATATATATATCTTTAAAAATCTCGTTTATTACACGAGTTCAATAAATGTAATATTGTTTACCAAATAATAAAATAATACATCTTTAAAAAACCTCATTTATTACACGGGTTGAATAAATGTAATTTTATATACCAAACAATAAAAAAATACATCTTTAAAAATATACGCATTACACGGGTTTGAATAAATGTAATTTTCTGTACTAAATAATAAAAAATATATATCCTTAAAAAAACACGGGGGTTTTACTCTCTGATCGAGGTTCTCGGCATGGAAAAATCTTCCTAAACCCCGTGTATTGTACGAATTGAATAAATGTAATTTTATGTATCAAATAATAAAAGGTTATATCTTAAAAAACCTCATGTGTTACATGGGTCGAGTAAATGTAATTTTACATAGTGAAAATAAAAATATTTAATATTTAATATATTAATACAAAGTTTGGTTTTCATTATTAAAATAGATTATTCGTTTATTTTTGAAAAATTAGAGATTAAATTCAAAAATTTGATAAATCACAAGGATCATCCATATACTTTACTCAACATATTATTTTCATAATTTATTACTATCTAACTTAAAATAGATTATAGAGGATATATATTTACATTCTAATTCCTCTAAATAAATACATACATCTATATTATTTAATATGATTTAAAGTAACTTTTTAACGGCTGATGGTTAAATTAGATTCGACATTCATTACCTTTAGTTTCGAAAGCTACATTCATTACTTTTAGAGTCTGTTTGGTATGGGGTAATGGAATAGACGAAGGAATGGAATGGACGAGGTAATGGAATGGACGAGGGAATGCAATGGATCATTACCATTCCATATCTTGTTTGGTTACCATGTGTGAATGGAATGAATTATTATTGTGTATTGTTTAGTGGCAAGAAAAACGAAGGAATAAAATTAGCGGTGAGTGGTGGTGGTGGTCGGTGGTAGTGATTATGGGTGGTTATAGGTGGCGGTGGTGGGGGGCGGCGGCGGCGATGGGTGGTGGTGGCGGCGAGTGGCGATGCGACGGCGACGATGAGTGGCGGTGGCGGTGACGGCGACCGTTGGTGGTGGGTGGCGGCGGAGGTGTCGGTGGGTGGCGGCGGTAGCGGCGGTGGTTGGTGGTGACGGTGGTAGCGGCGGTGGTTGGTGGTGGCGGTGGTGGCATCGACGATGGTGGTGGGTGGCGGCGATGAGTGACGTTGGCGGTTGGTCGCAGCGGTGGGTGGTAATGGTGGCGGGTGGGTGGGTGGCGGCGGCGGCGGCTGTCGGGGTGGCGGGTGGCGGCGATGGCGTCGGTGATGGGTGGTGGTGGTGGGTTGTGGCGAAGGTGGTGGGTTGTGGTGTTGTTGATGAATGGTGCAAGAGGGGATGGAATGAAAAAAAAACATGAGGAGTGGATGGAATGATTTTGAGGGAATGGAATGCCTTTTGGAATGGGTGATTCCATTCCATTGACCAACCAAACACCCTTTTCTTCATTCCCTCGTAATCATCCATTCCATTCCGCCTCTCATTCCTGCGTACCAAACACTACCTTAGTTTCGAAAGCTATTTGTAGCAACTAAATCTAAGTTATTTCAAGATTTAATGTTTGAAATATTAAATTTAATTTATCTATAATTAATTAATTAATTAAAAGAGATTAAACTAAAATAATAATTATCTATAAGAGATAGTCTAATATGATGACAAGTGTCCCTAAAGTGGTTTCTTTTATTATATAGTATAGACTAGATAATGGGTAGGGTTCATGAACTTCAAATTTCGTGACTGTTGGATCGGTTTGATTGGGTGTTGTTGTTAGTTGTGCTAATTGTTATTAATTGTTGTAAACAAGTTATTAGCACCCGCGCGTTGCGGCGGGACCGTTAAACCAAACAAATAATAAACGTTAAAAACCATACGCATAGCGGATCGTAACGTAAAAATATTGTTGTAGAAAATAATAATTAACTAAAAACAATATTTCTAATTTATATATGAACAATAAATTAATATAAATGTGGTGAAAGTAAGTAAGTGGATTATTTCATTTAGCACAGAAACTAACTTAACTTCATCAAATAATTTATGTTAAATTTATAGTGATTGATTATAAAGCAAATTGTGAAAGGAATGGGTGTCACTTATGGTTCCAACAAAACTTATTTATTTTTGTAATTGTCTAATGCGATCAAGGAAAATAAAATAAAACTAATATATGAGTGAACCTATTTAATGAATCAACGTTTTTTTTCGTGCGTTTTTTTTTTCTCAATAACGACTGCCCAACTCCAAACTTAACCAAAACTGAATATAAAACATCTGGCCATACAACTCCACCTATGTTAGACCTTGAACACCTCCTAGATCGATGATAGCAGACATTGTGCCGCTGCTCTCGTAATGAGATGTTAACTCACGCATTGTAGCGAGAACTATGTTAAACAAAACATTTAAGAACAACAAATATCGACTAAACTTGAACCTCAAAAGCACAAATACGAACAATTAATTGAAACAAACATCCATTTTGGAACCAATTATGGAAACAAATTACGAAAATATATCAGATTCCCAGAAAGCTGAGAGGAGGAAGAACCAAGAAGACGCAAGGAACGAATTCGTTGATGGTGGTGGATAGAGGCACTCTTGTGTTGATTATGAATGTGTCTATGATTCCAATAGGAATCTCACACACATGAGAGAGCCCGAAATATACAATTACAAAGGATCCTTGATTCACTCAAAATATTCTGTCTTTGGAGAATAAATCCCGATGGCTAATTTTGTAGAAAACGAATCTATCATTCAATTTCTATGAAATTAAAATTCACCTGAAATCCAAGTTTCAAGAAATTTGCACACTTCATACAATATAAGTGAAATCAAAAAACGCATTAGTGGTCGGTCATCCGATTGATGCCATAAACCATTAAATCTTTTATTGTCGAAACCATTGGTATAACTGTTTACTTATTCATCAAAGTATCAAATATTCCAAAACAAAAAATAACCAGTTTCTTTTATCTACACCATAAAAATTGCTGGCGACATCTAACCTTGACCCAACTGCTTGCATCAGACCAATCAGACACATCCACGTACGATCATAAACCTATTCACCGTCAACAACCATGTCTCCACTCCGTTCCAAGATTCCAATTCCGGCAAAGGGGTCACCGTAACCATTTGCCCTGACTTCCAATTTGGAAAATCAAGTGGTTCCGATTATTGACGGAAAACGCAATCGGACATGGAGGCCGCAAGGACATCCCAATTGCTAGAAAACAAAAAAGGGAAAGTACATTTTCCGTTAAACGAATCATTAAATTCATATTTTTGATGAAAATCACACCAAAAAAAAAAAAGCAATCAAAGAACCGGTGCCAAATTTTGTGAAAAAAGCAATCAAGGTTTTTTTTTCAAGAAATTGAAAAAAAGTAGAAAACTTACATGACAACAGTGGTGGTGAAGATCCTGTAGACGACGGCGTGGAAGACGGTTACGGAATGGCATGATTAGCTGTGGTGAAAACGGAGAAGAAGACGTTCAACTGTTAATTTTGAAATGTAGTGATCTGTGAGTGTAATGTTGCAATGGTTGAATTAGTGGTGGTGGCGGTGATATAGCGGGTGTCAGAAGAACCGTTGCGATGGTGTATATTTTAATTGAAGGAGATGTTTTTTTTACGGAAAACGGTTGAAGTTTTGATGTCAATTGAAACAGGGTGGCTTGGATAGACGCAACGGTTACGTTCGCTGGTGGTGGCCATTGTAAATATTTGAAACGGTACATAATAATTCTTTGGTGACCATCTATTTTTGTTGACGCAATGGTTGGGTAGCCGGCAGTTTTTTTGTTGCTAATTGTATAATAGGATAATGAGAAATAAACCAATCATTAGGCTTTATGGGGTTTACGTAAATGGCATTAAAGTGCGTAAATCATGGAAAATCACTATTTTGGATCCCTGATGATGTAGAGAGTGAAAACCGAGCGTTAAAGTGTTTAACTTGTGTGTTTTATTCGGTTCTAAGTAATTATACGCGTCGAATAAAATAACTACGAGAAATTGTGGCTGTGCAGGTTAATTTGCTTAATTCGGGAAAGTTAACTGGGTTAAAGATGAAGCGGAACGTGCGAGATGGATAAGTGAGGTAATTGGTGATGTTCAGGACGTTTTTCAAATCAAGATGCAGCTTAGATGTGCGAGAAATATAAGAGACTAAAGAATGAGGGGCACCTCCATACCATCGTAGTTGGAGACGAACAGAAGGCAGCATTTTTGGTTGTGGGGTGCACGCAAATCGGGAGAGAAAAAAGGGATTTTTTGGTGACGATCTTGAAACGCAATGCGCGGCTAATCTCCTAGGGTTCACCCCGGTGTAGACTTTGTAAGATTATAGGGTTTCAACATTTGTATTTTGATTTGATTTTGTGACAAATTGTTTTGTATTTGAACCTTGGATAATTGTCTTGCATTTGTTTCGAATTCGTGAATTGTTGAACGATGATAAAGTTATGACTTTGCGAAATGGTTATGTGCAATTATGCCTTATCTTAGGTTAGGATTTACATGTCCGAGGTAATGAAGTGCATCGTTGTCACACCCCGACCCGCAGCAGAAAGGTACGGGGCATGATGATTGCCCATAGCTCATGACAACTAATTATTGTTTCAATATTTAAAGCATATCCATTTCAATAGTCACATAACATATAATAATCAAAATTGTTCATACATTGTTCAAAATAAACATATCAAGATTTCAATTTAATTTCCTAAGGCCCATGCTACGTGTCCACATCACTTGCTCATCAACTTTGAAAACCTGCACCACGTTAGAAAAATATATTTTTGGGTCAACAAAATGTTGGTGAATAATTTCCTCCTTTTTATAGAAAACAGTTTAGTATTTATTTCTTTTAAAAAAAATATTTTTAACGTGCACCTCAAGGTTAGTGTGTAAATGGTCTCATATCATCAACATAGTCAACATATCCATAAATCCACATTTACCAAACAAGAATACACAATCAAATACCACAAACATCCAAAATAAATAGACTCCTGATAATAGCGTGCATTAGGCTCAAGTCCCGAGGAGCGAGTCTAATACTGTTGGCGATACTAGGCTACAACCCATGGCCGTGGGGAACCTAATCAGCCGTGTGGATCCACTAGACACAATAGCATGCAATAGACTTGACATCAGATAGCATATAGAATAATAGAATACACATAAGACATCCACATAATAACACTTGATCATAACACGTTAAGTAAATCGAAAAGTGTAACATGATGCACCCCAAAATTTGTAAAGTTAAAAGGGGAAAATGGAAGAAATTACTCACAGGTTGCGAGGAGACGTTCCACGAGAATTAACACATGAACTGGAATATGTGGAATTCTAAGATAATAACCGTATTGTAAATAACAGACATACTAAACGAAAGGTTAACTTAATGATTTTAGGAAATTGGGTTCTCCTATTTGGGGACTTGGAAATATATAAAATCATATTCGTTCAACAAAGAAATAACCAAAGCAATAGTTATATATGTTTTAGAATTTATCAATATGGCAAAAATTATAGAATTGCTATTTTAATGGTTTTAAATATTTGATAATGCCAAATGATTAAATAAGTTCATCAAGCTCCTCTAACAATTGTATAGATTCAATTTAATATCATCCCCGATTTTATTTTAAAATAATAACTTCATAATGGGATTTATTTGTCTAAACAGTTCCACCAATTCTTTAGTTATATAATAATTACTAAAAAAGATTATAGATGTATATTCCATAAAAATTCTATAACAATTATACAACCACTAAAAATCAATAGAAACATTAACTAAATTTTATTTGCAACAATCTTGTATTTTTAAATAATTAAAACATGTATATAGAGAGAGAGAGATCCAAATTATATTTATGAATTCTCCAAAAATTAAGGAACAATTCTATAAAAATTCCCTGGTGTTTAAATAATCTGAGAAAATCAATAAAAACATTTTTTTAATTTATTTGAGATTATCTTGTATTTTTATTTGATTTATCTAAAGATTAAAACGTAAATAATTCACCAAAATTCCAATTGATATCTAAAAATTCTCAAAATTTACACACAATATTCTAGTATGATATATAACAATATTATACTTTCAATTTCGTCAAAATACAAGTCTAAATCTAAGAGCCCCAAATTTTATGAATGAAGAACCCTAATTTCAACTAAAATTAAATTTGGATAAATTAGCCTTCTATCACTGAAATTGATAGAGGGCTTTTGTAGAGAATGAAAAATTAAGGAAGTTGGGCTTTGGAATCACCTGAAAAGGTCAAGAATTGAAGGAGATATCGTCTGCACAAGTTACAAGCCCTAGAATGTTCTCCGATTAAATTTGCGATGTATAGGTGATGAAATGGAGAAATTTCAGTGGGGTTTTACTTGTTTTGATCAAAGAAACATGTTGTATAAGTTTCAGGGATTATTTCAAAGATTTGGGTATAAACCCAATTATGATCATCTTAAGCTCTAATGGTGTTAATGATTTTAATTTAATTCATCAGTTTCAGGTGTTAATTCGGAACAATTAAGGGATATAATTTCCTTCTCTACACGAACGGTCCATTTGGAACTGAAATGAAACGTATCGTCGCATGGGTGAAACAGGAACTGGGTCGGGTATCGTTTAGGAAATAGATCATGTTTTATTGAAGAAGGAGGAGGACAGGTCGCGACTAGGCTGTTTATATATAAATAGCGCCTTAGGTTTATTAACAAGTTATATAGATGTTGTACACCAGTGGCTTTGCAGCACAACTGGTTGGCAGTGTATTTGTTGAACGATGTGTGCCGGGTTTGAATCCTGCACACCACGTTTTTCTTTCTTTTTAAACATAAATTTCAAGTTTCAAATAATTGCAGCATGGACCCTGAACTTCATCACTTTCATTAAATGACAATTAAACCCCTTAATGCTACATAAGTTGTTAACTTGATTAACCTAGTTAGTATATCTCTTTTATAAAGTTAACTAATAAACTAACCTAGTTAATTAACTTGTTTTATTTTATAGTTTCCAGTAATTACAAAACAACCCCTCAACTTGTAACTTTTTATAACTAGCGAATTTAACTCCGTTAATATCTTCCCTTATATAAATCTAACCAAACTAACTAAGTTTCTTTATAAAGTTAACGTTTTTCATTCGGTTTTAATCCAGCGTGATACGAGATGATCACTTAAATAATAAAATAAAAAAAAACATAATTGAAAAGGATCAGGTTTTGCAATCCGGGTCGGATTTCGGAGACCCGTTTTTTACGGATGTTATAGTCTCCCCAACTTTTGGGAATTTCGTCCCGAAATTAGGAGAAAACTGCTCATCTAGGATTAAATGCAGGGTCTTTCATAGGCATAGCGATATTGGCTCGATTTAGCAATAGGAACTCGAATCTTAAGATCGGATTGAGCCTTAGGAATGTCAGGTAACAAGTGTTAAACACAAGTCCTAACGTTGCTGAGAATGCGCTCAAACTAGGATATATCAAGAGGTGTAAACTTATTGAGGCGGTAGCGTTCCTGACAAGGTTTATATACCCAATTAAGGAATCGCTCTTAATTTCCAAAGATACCAAAATGAAAAGTGTTAATTGTTATGTACAAGATAGCCGATTATAGGCTCTATGATCATTACAATCACGAAGCCCAAGATTGGCGTATCGAGGATTTATTGCACCTAAAAAGAAAACCATGTCCCAAGATGACTTATTAAACGAGAGAGTTTGCAACTGAGTCGTAAAGCATACCCGTGATGCCAAAACTACAATCTATGTCACAACCTGGGATCTTGAAGTGTTTCTCATAAAATGCCACAATTTGCGTTAGATGAGCGAAATCATAGAATTTGAATTCTCCAATCACAAACCAAAACAAACTAACTAAAACACTCATATTAGTCTAACGCTGCTTTTGAAAATTTGACAGACACACTTATATATAGGAAGTACCCACGGCGTATCCACCATGTCTCTATCAAATTTTCATCCACATCGTTATTCAAATCATGATTGACAACACAACTTGCATAGAACTTCTCTCAACCAATCTAACGAGGCTTTTGATAGTTTGATAAGAACACTTATATATAGGAAGTACCAGCGTTGTATCCACCATGTCCTTATCAAGTTTCATCGTCTTCGTTAGCAGTTTTGATTGGTTCTATGCGACGACTCAACTTACTATTTAAATAACCACAACCAAACCACAAGCAACCATTGTATGAGTCTCGAACCCAAAAAGGGTGCGACTAACTGGTGGCAGTACCTACATCCATAGTTATGGAGGAAGGATCGGTCTATGAAAAAGTGAAACGACACCCATGTCACACAAATTATGGGAAAAGGTACGCCGTGATGAGTGATGATGTGAAACTGCAATAACATGAACTAGTAATAAAACAAATCATAAACGCATAACATAGTGATACATAAAAAACGTATGACTAAAGGATGAAAACGACTACAAATAGTAACGTTGAAAGCATGACAACGACACCAGCTATCAACGGTACTGATTAAGAGTTGATAATTGTATCTATGGGCGTTAGTGCGAACGCCAAGGATACGATGTGAGAGTAGCAGGTAAAGTCGTTAGTGAGGGAAAACTAAACGTGAAATCAAATGGCGGAGGAGATGAAGTAGCAGCATTGATTTACACTCCCATCGGTCAGGCGATAATTACGATTTGGGAAAAAGTAGAAGGGTCCTAAGGTAAATTAAGGAAACCTAAGTTTTGTTAACTTTACCAAGTGTAGCATATTGGCATTTTAAATTGTTTATGTAACACCCCGTGTTTCCGAATGTCAAAGTCAAAGTCCAAGTCAACTTTGACTTCTTTGACTGTAAGTAGTCTATTTTATGTTTTATTTGTATTATGTGGAATAAGTGTTGTTAATCTAAGGAATCGAAGTAATCGAATGTTTAATTAACGCGAACCGACTTACGACTGTGAATAGTAGGAAGTAACAATGCGATAAAGTTAACTAATCAGTAATCAAACCGATCTAACCATCACCGAACTCGAATCTCGGATTACGCGAACTTTGGTTGTTATTATACGTGTGGTGTGTGCCTTATGTGTTACCTGTGCGTGTTACTTTACGTTTTTGTGTGGTGATCAATCGAAACTCGAATTGAAACTCAAAACTCAAATCGAATGCAATCGAAATCGAATTATGACGAATGTTAACATAAGGGTAGGGTGAGATATAGATGATTGTATGTTAGATATAGTAGTTGGGACTGAAAGTGATTAGAATAGGAAACTCTATCGTACTCGTATCATCTTCAATCGAAATCGAAATATCGAAAATCGTCGCAGCGAACACTCGAACCAGGCTGTGGATCGATCAGGCTGTCAGCCGATCGAACAGCCCAGCCGATCGGACGGACTGTCCGATCGAGCAGGCTGTCCGATCGGGAAGCCTGGCCGATCGGCCAGCCCCTTCCTCTTTTGGAGCCTATAAATAGGGTTGTCATTGTCACACTTTCCACTTTTGGAAACTCTCTGACCGACCAGCTCGTGCTCCTCACCTTTTCTCAGATTTCTTCCAATTTCGGTAAGTTTTCATCCTAAATCTTGTACTTCCTTGATCAATGCACACTCCTACACCTTTCTATCTTTCGAATCTTGAATTCTAACCGTGAAATCATCAAGATCTAAGCATTCTAGGATGATGTCATCATGGTGTTCTTCAAGAACATCATGTTTTGGCCTTAATCTACCATGAATAGCTCGGATCTAACCGATTTCCACATAAATAAGCTAAGATCCGTGAAAGATCTAAACATTCACATGATGTAAAGGATTGAAAGGAAGATTTCCAACTTTCTTTCAACTCTTTTACACTCAATGCCTTCAAACTGGTAGAAATGGAGCTTGAGTCAACTCACCGATCATTCTAGTGGATGAGTGGTTCAAGATTCGGATTCTATCTACGAGGTTCACCGTCGTCGGGATAAACATCAAACTACCGTTTCGAACAGTTTACCGGCCGGACTTGGGTGATTCCTGTTCGAGCAGGAGAGACAAGTAAGAATGAAAGTTCCATGTTTTAGCTCGTTGACAAGCTACCTCAATATAACGTTAAATCAACAGAACAGCCAAGTGTTAGACGAACAGGCCAACCAGGTCAGGATGCTGACCGAACGGTTAGGTTGTACGAACAGCCCAACCGATCGCACATGTCAGCCGATCGATCAGGCTAGCCGATCGGCTAGCATATGGCCCCACAATTTGACAATTCTATGAAGTATAGTATTGAACGAGGTGATGTTCGATCGAACAAGCTGTTTGATAACATTACTCATCGGATCACGAGATACTATGCTTCAACCCTTAATCGATTTTCAATTCGTTCGACGTATTGGTATGCCACCCGATCGAGCATGCTATTCGATCGAGTATGATGTTCGATCGAGTGACATCCTGCTGAGGACTACTACTGAAGTTCCTAACCGATCGGTTTTGCCGGCCGATTGAACAGACCGTTCGATTGATCGACCTGAAAGGTAAGAACACTTCAATGTTCTCAAATACTACAACGAAAACTTCAAAAGGTTAAACCATCATACACAAACACATCCTACTCAAAGGAAGAAACAATCCACTCGAACAGTCCAGCCGATCGAGCCAAACGGCCGATCGAAAAGACTGACCGAACGGACTGTCCAGCCAAATGAACAACCGGTTCGATCGAACCTGCTGTTCGATCGACCAGGCTATTCGACCCACTTGCACTTGTTTCCATCTCTACGTGTATTCATCGTTATGCTATCGAACTGTTCAGGCTAACCTTACTCTCAAGCGCTTCCTTCAATCCATCGATCAATCGCTGTGAGTATACTCGATCCCTTTTTGCTTTTAGCACATTTGGGTGTTACATACGTTACTTATATCAAAACACATCCGATCACACTACTCAAGTTATTTGAACGCTAACCAATATGCATGTATTACGTGACTAAATGAATGCTTGTTGATTGTGTTTACACGTGGAATGCTGTCTACCTGCCTTAACGACGTAGTACTATAGTTTGGACTCAGCACCCGTTCACACGGGGGTTGCTAAGGAAAATTACTTACATGGATTACGGTGGTAATCATGTATTGCGAACTGTCTCGGACAGTCAACCCGCAGTCACTGGTATCGATAGGTCCATGTCGATAATTAACATGCTTCGTTTTCCTCTGTGTACGTGCTGGTTATGCATAAACTATTCGAACTCTATATGCTATTATCAAACTTGTATGCTCCCCCAACAAATAGTTGTCTTCAGGAAAAAGCAACTAGAGCATAGTTGTTTGTAGATCTTGTCAGGCTGGGTCTTTAGGAGCATTCGAACAATATTTATTTGTTTTTATTTAAATCTGAGTTGTCAGAACAGAGTATTTGACTGGTTGTTATCTGTAGTAATTTGTTTGTTATTTGGGACACGGTATGGGACGTGTTATTTAAACTGAATAGTGATGATAATTGTTATGGAAACTTCTGGACAATCTGTTTCGCTCAGTGCCATGCCCCGATGATTCCGCCATCGGTTGGGGTGTGACAGATTGGTATCAGAGCCATAACTATAGGGAATTAGGCAAGACACGACCTAGTCCGGGTCGCTGTCTTAGAGACCTAGACAATAGTTAGGAGCCAACAGACCAAGCTTACGTGCTATATTCTAATATTCTTTGCTATCACTACACTCGAATTTTCAAATAAGGTCAAGCGATTTAGTCCGGAATAGGTGTGAAAGCCGCAAACTCTCGACTAGATTGATTGATCGATGCTGATTTTATCAATTTATCAATGATTTCCTCATTATTTTCGATAACGAATGAGGAGAATTATATCAAATCAGGAGTGAAGTCCATGTTTTGATGAATAATCTCCTCAAATTTTACTAAAACAAGGAAGAAATTGCTAAGCCAGGGGTGAAACCCGAACCTTAGCAACTTATTCCAACTTTTACTCATCTCACCAAAGCCTCGACGGACTCCAACGACCTGAACTCACGAGTATGACCTAGGGAATACGCGATGAATGCCCAAGAAACGAGGCAGAAGCGCGATCCCGAAAGTCGGAAAGTGACGACAAGTCTACTGCGAATAGTTGAATCGCTCTGGGTAGTCAATGTCTAGTAGCCGCAGACAATCTATTTCTCGATTTTATGTGTTTCGATTCTGAGCCCGCAACTTCCAACTCTGATAATTCGTCGATTTTATGTGTTTTATGTGTGTTTACCTGTTTATGTGTTTAATTTTGATGTTCACTCGATTTTTGCTATCACTTTGATCGACACACACGATTCGCATTGCTCTTCTACCTCAAAACGGTAACAAGTCGTTACAAATGTAGACGATACTATGCTATGATATACGTTATACTATACTCGACACGCTATACGATTTTACGATACTACTCGATATACTATACACGATCGCTATATACGAACGACTCGCGAGCTTTGGATGATAGGTTTCTGTATTCTGACTGCATCTGTGATTAAATGTGTATGTGCTTCTGTGCTTAGGTGTCTCTGTGCTCTACATGCTCTATGTGCTTCTGTGCTTCTGTGATTATGTGAATCTGTGAATTTGCGTTATGTGATTATGTGATGTGTGTTTCGACGTATTTCTAAGCTTTGGTAAGTAGTAGACGTGCGAGGTGAGATTCGATTGTTGTGTCTGAGACCTACGACAATGTCTGTTGCAAACCATGTCGGCATCTGGACACCGAACCCCGCTTACTCGCCAAGAGAAGAGAGGCAGACGTCTCGCTACCATCATTGCCAAGAGTGTGGCAAAAGTTGTGAGCGATGTCTTTGAAAACGCTAGCAAGTCGTCTGAGGAGTCGCGAATTGATGCTCCTAAGGATACCAGCAAGACTGGTTTCAGCTTTAAATAGTTCAAGGCATGCGGACCAAAGGAGTTCACCAGAGAAGATGGCCCAACAGCTATGTTTCAATGGTTCGATTCTATCGAAGTCACTCTGCGCCAAAGCGGCTGTCCAGAAAATCTCCGCACCCTCAATGCTACAGGCGTCTTCCAGTCCCGAGCTCTAGACTGGTAGACGGCCGAACGAAACAAACGCGGGAATGATGCAGCTTATGAGCTGACATGGAAGGAGCTGAAAGCCATCATGATGGACGAATTCTGCCCTCCCCATGAACGCCAAAAGCTGGAGGACGAGTTTTGGAACATTAAGCAGAAGGATGGAGATAACGCTGCGTTGACTGCACGCTTTAAACAGCTCAGCATCATTTGTCCCAATCAAGTCAAGACGTCAAACATGGCTATCAAGAAGTATATTCGAGCTCTACCCGATTGTGTTGCCGATTTCGTTCATGCTGCCAAGCCATCATCGATTGAAGAGACCTACCTGCTTGCCGCTGAGATCAATGACAAGCGGGTAAAGTCTGGTTTTTGGGAAAAGCATGCCAAGTCTCTGCATCAAGCCACCACCTCATCGACCGTCGACACCACCACTGCTCAACCCTCCAAGTCATCAAGAAGAAAGAAGAAGCACAACAACAACAGCTCCAGCAACAAGAACTGTGCTGTGACAACCACCGCTGCCCCTCTGCAAGCCGTAAAGGCTTAGCAGCAGTCTCACCATCGACAAGCTCCAGTGATTAATGCGCCGCCGCCAGCTAAGCGCGCTTACACAGTCCCCACCCGCTCTGCCCGGCATGCTCATACCATCATCCGGTGGGAATCGGCTGTCGTTTCTGCGCCCACTGCAACCTCTACGGGCATTTCACTACGAATTGTCACTATGCTCCCCGTCAAGCCCCAGTTCAAGCCACCGCTCATCAAGCTCTACTTCCAGCCCCTCAAGGCCAACCTGCAGCTCAAGCACCCGCGGTCAATGCTCGAGTCTGCTTTGCATATGGTGATCCTAACCACTTTGCAAACATGTGCCCGAACCGGGTTGTGAAACAAGAACCCCAACAGCAGCAGCAACAGCAGCAGCCTCAGCAGCAACAGCAAGCAGCCCGTGCCAGAACCTTTAACATCAACGCCCGTCAAGCCCAGGCTGACAACAACGTGGTTAATGGTACGTTCCTTGTGAATGGTATTTATTCATCATGTTTGTTTGATACTGGAGCCGATAACTGCTTTGTGTCGTTTGAATTCGAGAAGCTCCTTAGTCGTAAGCGTTCTTATCTCCCCTCGTCATTCGAAGTCGAAGTTGCTACTGGAAGAACCGTCGCCGTTAACTCTGTTCTTCGTGATTGTACCCTCGAACTCAACAATCACCTCTTCCCAGTTGATCTCATTCCGATGCAACTCGGAAGTTTTGACGTCATAGTAGGCATGGACTTTCTTCGCGAAAACCATGCTGAAGTTGTATGTTTTGAAAAGATGATTCGATTCTCGCTCGCAAATGGTGATCTCTTATGTGTATACGGTGAAATAGCTTCGAAAGGTCTCAAGCTCATGTCATGTATCCAAGCTAGCAAGTATCTCCACAAGGAATACAGAGCTTTCTTGGCCAACATTGTAGTAGCAGAGAAGGAAAGAAAAAGAAAGTTGAAGTCAAAGACGTTCCAGTGGTTCGTGAATTTCCTCAGGTATTCCCTGATGATCTTCCCGGACTACCACCAAGTCGTGATATCGACTTTCGTATCGACCTCATTCCTGGAGCTAACCGTGTTGCTAAAGCCCCTTACCGACTCGCGCCATCTGAAATGAGGGAACTCTCAAACAAACTCCAAGAGTTACTTGAAAAAGGCTTTATTCGCCCGAGCACCTCTCCTTGGGGCGCACCAGTCCTTTTCATCAAAAAGAAGGATGGGTCGTTCAGGATGTGCATCGACTATCGGGAATTGAATAAGCTGACCATCAAGAACCGTTATCCACTACCTCGAGTCGACGATTTGTTTGATCAGCTACAAGGTGCATCGTGTTTCTCGAAGATCGATTTACGCTCAGGTTATCATCAGTTACGCATACAAGAGGAGGATATACCCAAAACCGCCTTTCGCACTCGTTACGGCCACTACGAGTTCGTTGTTATGCCTTTTGGTCTAACCAACGCACCCGCGGTTTTTATGGATCTGATGAATCGCGTGTGTAAACCTTATCTTGACCGTTTCGTCATCGTGTTCATCGACGATGTCTTGATTTATTCTAAGTCGAAAGCCGAACACGCGCAACATCTGCGTTTGGTTCTCGAGTTACTCCAGGGGAACCAACTCTATGCCAAGTTCTCCAAGTGCGAATTCTGGTTGGAGGAGGTTCAGTTTCTGGGTCACATCGTGAATAGTCAGGGTATTCATGTCGATCCCGCAAAGATTGAAGCAGTTAAAAGCTGGATTATGCCAAAGAACCCGTCTGAAGTTCGTTCTTTTCTCGGACTAGCGGGCTATTATCGACAATTTATCGAAGGATTCTCCAAGATCGTTGTGCCGCTTACCGCTCTTACTCATAAAGACAGATCTTTTGTTTGGGGAACTGAACAAGAATCTGCTTTTCAAACCCTTAAGCGCAAGCTCTGCAATGCTCCTGTTCTTACGTTGCCGGACGGAAACAACGATTTCATTGTCTATTGTGATGCTTCCAACCTTGGTCTTGGCTGTGTTCTCATGCAACGAGACAAGGTTATAGCTTACGCATCTCGTCAGCTCAAAATCCACGAGAAGAACTATACAACCCACGATCTCGAGCTAGGCGCAGTTGTTTTTGCATTGAAGATTTGGTGACACTACCTGTATGGTACCAAGTGTACGATCTTCACCGATCACAGGAGTTTACAACACATCTTTAATCAGAAAGAACTTAACATGCGTCAACGCCGATGGGTAGAGCTTCTTAGCGGTTACGACTATGAGATTCGTTATCACCCGGGCAAGGCAAATGTTGTAGCCGACGCACTCAGCAGACAGAGTTATTTGCTCAGTATTCGCAATACCCAAGCCCAGCACAATCTCGAAGCTCTCATCCGTGAAGCCCAGCATGCTTGTTTCAACGAACGCACTTTGAAGAAGGAGAGAATCTATCACGATGGAGCTCAGCTTGTAAGCAAAGCAGATGGGATTTTCTATTATCTGGACCGAATTTGGATCCCTAAGCGGACCGATTTGCGAAAGATTATAATGAACGAAGCCCACAAATCCCGGTATTCTATTCATCCCGGAGCCGATAAAATGTACCAGGATCTTCGTTACAAGTACTGGTGGCCGGGTATGAAACGGGATATCGCTCTTTATGTTGGAAGTTGCCTGACTTGTGCGAGAGTCAATGCTGAACATCAACGACCTTCTGGCTTACTCGAACAACCTCCAATCCCTATATGGAAGTGGGAGAGTATAGCTATGGATTTCATAACCAAACTTCCGCCCACGCCATCAGGTCACGACAGCATTTGGGTTATAGTTGATCGTCTGACCAAATCAGCCCACTTTTTACCAATACGGGAAGACTACAAGGTAGAAAGACTAGCCTGAATCTACACCGACGAGATCATTTGTAATCATGGTACGCCTCGTGATATTATTTCTGACCGTGATGCTCGGTTTACTTCGCGACTGTGGGAAACGTTTCAAGCGGCTCTTTGTAACACCCCAGTTTTCGTATGTCTTAATATAATAAATTAATAATGAGAATTTAACGACAAAGAATGGTAAATATAAATTTTTACCATTATACCCTAAAAATATCAATTTATGAATAGGATTAACTAAGAATGTGTGAAAAATGAAAGTTTAACTATCTAGTAAAGTGCTCAATAGTTGAGGGACCAAAGTTGGACAATTAAAAAGACAATTTAATTAAAATTGTCAACACAAAACACACATATCAGATATGTGTGTGCGTGTATATGCGATCAGAAGGGGGGCAAGGAAGAACAAACCCCAATCAACACAAATTAATCAAATTGAAAGGGGATTTGGAGCTTAGGTGAATGTATGACTTAAGAATGATGATCACCTAAGTGTTTCTTGTATCAAGTAAGTCAAATTTTTCAATTTGGTGATGTTTGATTTAAGGGGTTTAGAATAATTCGTGAATGTATTGCTAAATTCAGCATGATTAACAGTTTCTAAGGAGGTTTAGACATCATTAGATGCTAAATTTTAGTATGAACATGATTAGGGCAAAAACCCACTTGCATGTCAAATAATGCTTGGAAATTGTGAAGTTTGTATGTTAATTTGATGATTTAATTATGAAATTGTTATGAATGTAGAGTTAGAATTGTATGTTCTTGATTTGAATGATAAATCCTAACATGGTAGTATGTTTATGTTGCTCAAGGATGAACTATGGAAGTTGTGCTTAAAATGCTTGTACATTATGCAAATCTAGTGATATGCACACCATGTGTTTGATAAAATGCCTAAGTGAGTTAGTTATGGCTTTTCCATGAATGCTTGTTAAGATGATGCAACCTTTTTATGATAATGATGTATGTAGTTATTAAATGCCATAACATACCATAAGGATTGTAAAATTAATGTTGAAAGAAAGCTAAAGTACGGATTATGGTATATAGGCACAAAGAAGGAAGAAGGCGCGAGTCACTCAAAGGCACAATCATCACAAGATCGCGGTAAGTTCATATGAACTTTATTTACTTTAATGTAACTTTTCGAAAAGTGGTATTTGGTTCTATGGAATTATTGTAAAGGTTCATAACGGGTCGAATGATGTAAGTATATGAAAAGTGTGGCCTTTAATGATTCATGGTGAATGATTCGGAAAGTGATATGTTGGATACTTCCGATTGGAAGTATGGATGCTATTAAGGTAACACGACATGTTAACGGGTTGAACAATGATAGGTAATTAAAGGATTTTTGAAGTAATATGTGTTTGAACTAATAATGTTTCCGTTATGAAATGTAGGTAAATCTCTTGCTTGAATGCGGCGCGCCCGAACCGAACACACACACGAAATGTCGACTCTAAGCGCTTCCGGTCTAAGTTGTTTGTTTGATGGGTTATCTTACCATTTTGATTAGTAAATGTCATTTTGTATGTGTCTAGTTTGTTAGTAGAAAGTTTGGATACTAAACTTGTGTAGCTTGTACAAAAGGTTCATGGCGAACCATATACGGTTGTAATTTTGATTATGTTGGTAAGTGTCGTAGTATTAATAGTAATGGTATTGTTAAAAACAGGGGGAAAGGTACCTATTACGAACGGGTCATGTCAAAATTTTGGTAAAATTGTGAGAGAAATTGTATGTCGATTTGTCGAATGATGAATTTGGGGCTTCACAAGTGGACGTTTATGTTAAGTGTCAAATGTGAAAAATTTGGGCGTTACAAGTTGGTATCAGAGCCTAGGTTTGAGGGATTTAAGCATCAAGTGCTTGAACTCAAACCGAAAGCTCGCGAGGAAATGTGTGTTCGTTTCGCGGCGCAAAGCAAGTAAGTACTTTTTTTAAAAGTTGAAAATTTTCTTTTGTAGTATGAATAATTAGTTTCGAAATGTCATTAAATGTTAGGGAATGAATTGTTTCAGTTTGGGGTTAGAACGGGTCAAATAATGTATAAAGGGGTTTATAAGCCGTTTGCTTATAAATCAGCTTTTGATGCGACCCGAAGTGATAAACGGATCCGTAATTAAATTACGGACGCGTGGGAAAAAGAATCGTGTACAACGGATCAATAACGAATGAGTTATGTCCGTTTTTGTGAAACTTGGGTTGGCTGGGAAATTTTCAGCAGCAATTAAGCAACTGGGCACGGTGCACGGTCATGCACTGGTCGCACGAACGTGCGTTCCCGAGTAAGACAGTGCACGGGCTTGTGCACTGCCAGGGTTTCCAACATTCTAGGTGATGCACGGTTGTGCAAATGGACGCACGACCGTGCGGCTGCAAAATTCTGCCGTAAGACAGTAAAGCATCACCGTAAGCCTCCTTCTTCCACCGTAAGCTACGGTGGCCACCGTAGCTTACGGTGGCGACCAGATATGAAAATTTTTTTTTTTCTCTTTTTCTTGCAATCGTGAGCTAGGGAAGGGCAACCAAAGCTTACCGAGACCGCATGTAGTAACAAAAACTTTAGTTTAAACCCTCAAACTCTAATAATGCTTATCAAGTCGCAAGAGTAGCTCGATATACAACGAGAATGCATGAAATTGAATGTATTAGATGATTTAAACTCGAGGGAAAGTACATGTAAATGTTGAGAAGAAACATTTGATAAGATAAGAACGACACGATACGATTGTCAACGACGACAAGGCATGAAGTACGAATAATGAATGGGAAATGTCATGATAAATGATGTTGAAATATGACGTTGGCAAGTATGAAATGAAATCTAATGAATGTACCGAATGTTTTATGTAGATGGCTGATAGGGTGAACGTGAATGATGACGATGAAGCACGCCGAAATGAGATAAGAACTATGGTTGTGGAAGAGGTAAAGAAAGCAATTGAGGCAAGTATACCCCGATTAGCTCAGGAAGTCGAGGGGCAAGTATTGGAGATAGTTAATACCTCAGTAACATCTAAGGTGGAAGAATTGAAAGAAATGATTAGTGAATTGCAAGTGAAGAAAAGCAAACGAAGATGTACGTACAAAGAGTTCATGGCATGTAATCCCTTACCATACCAAGGGGATGTTGATCCGATAGCTTGCCAAAGGTGGATTTCAAGCACCGAAGCCGTGTTTACACGAAGTAGATGTGAAGTGGAAGATCAAGTAATGTTTGCCACGGGCCTCCTACAATCTCGAGCAAAAGATTGGTGGGATGCATACTCGAAGGAATTGGGGGATGATAAAGTACAGTTGTTAACATGGCAAGAATTCAAGGAGTCATTCCTGAAATATTATAGTCCACAATCCGCAATTGATAAGATTCAGGAAGACTTCTTGCGTCTCAGACAGAAGGATGAAACGATTGACGAGATAACCAACAAGTTCCTTGAAAGGGTGAAGTTCTGTGAAGAGATAGCGGGGACGGAGAGGCAAAGGATTGTACGTTACCATGCTATGCTAAAGGCTGAATATCGAGAATTTGTAAATCCCTCCAAGTGTGCAACGTTGAATGAACTAATTGATTGGGCAAGAGACAGAGAAATTGAGATAAAAAGGCAGGTTGAACGGGGAGAGAAAAGGGTAGCGGAGAAGCCTACCAACGCAAGCCCATCGAAAAAGGCAAGATATCAAGATCAAAGCAAGAAAGGGAAAGCAAGTAGTGAAATTCCGACTTGCAAGACGTGTGGGAAGCATCATTCGGGTGAATGTTTGTCAGGAAAGAAGGGGTGCTACAAATGTGGACGTGAGGGACATCCGTTTTATAGGTGCCCCGAAAACCCTAAGGCGTGTTATAATTGTAATGAAACGGGGCACATTAAAGCGGAATGCCCGAAACTCCAACAAGGGACAAAGAGAGATGGAAGGAAGGACGAGCCCCCCAAGGCTCGCGGAAGGATGTTTCAGTTAACCTCGGAAGAAGCTAAAGCTAGCCCGGACGTGGTTTCAGGTATATTTTTGGTGAATTCCATGCCTATGAATGTTTTATTTGATTCCGGGGCTAGTAGGTCGTTCATTTCTAATGAATTGTTAGCTCACCCATCGTTTAAGCTTGAAAAGATGATAGTACCCTTAGAAGTAGAAGTTGCTGATAGTAAGAGCTATTTGTTACATGATATTTGTAGAAACTGTAAGATCTTAATCGAAGATGAGGAATTTAGTATAGATCTTGTCCCGATGTACATGGGGGAATTCAAAGTAGTTGTAGGAATGGATTGGCTTGCCCAAAACCACGCTGAAATACAATGTGAAAAGAAAGTCATTCATATATTAACCTCGGGGGGGGGGGAAACGGGTAAGTGTTCAAGGAGATAGAGTCATCAAGTCGAAATTGTGTTCTCTAATCAAAGCTGCTAAACATGTGAGGAACGGGGGTAGAGCTTATCTATCTTATGTGATTGACACCAATCGAGGTGTCCCAAAGCTTGAAGATGCGAACGTGGTAAATGAATATCCGGATGTGTTTCCGGAAGACCTACCGGGCCTCCCGCCCGAACGAGAAGTAGAATTTAAAATAGAGCTAAACCCGGGTGCAAAACCGGTAGCTAAGGCTCCTTATCGGTTGGCCCCAACCGAAATGAAAGAATTGATGACGCAACTTCAAGAGTTGCTCGATAAGGGTTTTATTAGGCCAAGTGTTTCACCATGGGGAGCACCCGTACTTTTCGTGAAGAAGAAAGATGGTTCGTTGCGAATGTGCATCGACTATCGAGAGTTGAACAAATTGACGGTGAAGAATCGATACCCGTTGCCCAGAATCGATGATCTATTTGATCAGTTACAAGGGGCAAGTTGGTTTTCAAAAATCGATTTGCGGTCGGGTTATCACCAACTACGCGTACGAGAAGAGGATGTGCCAAAGACTGCGTTTCGAACGCGGTACGGACATTACGAGTTTTTGGTAATGTCCTTTGGACTGACGAACGCGCCAGCTGCGTTTATGGATTTAATGAATCGGGTGTGCCGACATATGCTTGATAAGTATGTAATCATTTTTATCGACGATATCCTAATATACTCCCGCAGTGAAGCAGAGCATGCTTCCCATTTACGTGATGTATTAGAAACGCTTCGCAAAGAAAAGTTATACGCAAAGTTCTCAAAGTGTGCCTTTTGGCTTAGAGAGGTACAATTTTTGGGTCATGTGATCGATGCGGATGGTGTCCATGTGGATCCGTCCAAGGTAGATGCGGTGATGAATTGGGTACCCCCGAAGAATCCAAGCGAAATAAAAAGTTTTCTGGGTTTGGCTGGGTATTATAGGAGATTTATCCAAGATTTCTCCAAGATAGCCTCTCCTATGACGAAGCTAACAAAGAAGAGTGAAAAGTTTATCTGGGGCAAAGAGCAAGAAAAAGCGTTTCAAACCTTAAAAGAAAAGCTCTCAAATTCTCCGGTGTTGACATTACCGGATGGAACGGATGATTTGGTGGTGTATACGGACGCCTCTCATCAAGGTTTAGGGTGTGTGTTAATGCAAAGGGGTAAAGTCGTTGCTTACGCTTCGAGACAACTCAAGCAACATGAAGGCAATTATCCAACTCATGATCTTGAACTGGCGGCGGTTGTATTCGCCTTGAAAATATGGAGGCACTACCTTTATGGGGTGAAATGTACTATCTTCTCGGATCATAAAAGCCTCAAATATTTTTTCGAACAGAAAGATCTCAATATGAGGCAATGAAGATGGTTGGAACTCCTTAAGGATTACGACTGCGACATCCATTATCATCCCGGGAAAGCTAACGTAGTAGCGGACGCACTTAGCCGAAAGGAATACCCGACCCCGATTCGGGTAAAGTCCATGAAGATGGTAGTTACTCCTAAGCTACTTGATGAAATTCGGGAAGCTCAAATGAAATCTTTAAATGCTGTTGACTCAAAGAAAGAAAGAACGAAAGGATTCATTCATGAATTGGAAGAGAATGCAAATGGTATAAAAACGAGGTACAACCGAATTTGGATACCCCGGTTTTGCGAAGTGAAAGAACTATTGTTGAATGAAGCTCACAAGTCTCGATACTCCGTTCATCCGGGGGCTACAAAGATGTATCGAGACTTGAGGATGAATTATTGGTGGCCAGGGATGAAAAGAGACATTGTCAAGTATGTTGCTAAGTGTTTGACGTGTTCCCAAGTAAAGGCTGAACACCAGAAGCCGTATGGAAAGTTACAACCCTTGGAGATCCCGGTGTGGAAGTGGGAACATATAACGATGGATTTGGTGACTAAGCTTCCCAAGACAAGAAAAGGGCACGATGCAATATGGGTGGTCGTTGACCGACTTACCAAAAGTGCACATTTCCTACCTATTCGGGAGAATTATAAATCAGAAAGGATGGCGGAAGTCTACATGAACGAGATCATATCCCGACATGGGGTTCCGGTGTCTATAGTGTCCGATCGGGACACCCGGTTCACCTCTCGTTATTGGAGGAAGTTTAACGATGAATTGGGAACCCAATTACACATCAGCACCGCCTACCATCCACAAACCGATGGTCAGACAGAGCGAACTATCCAAACATTAGTTGATATGTTAAGAGCGTGTGTTATAGAATTCGGAGGAAGCTGGGATGATCAACTACCTTTGGTAGAATTTTCTTATAATAATAGCTATCATAACAGCATAAAAATGGCCCCCTACGAAATGCTTTATGGAAGGAAATGTAGGACCCCGGTTTGTTGGGGGGAAGTGGGTCAACGAGAAATTGCGCCAAAAGAGGTAGTGACCAAAACGAATGAAAAGATTGATATGGTTAGGTCAAGATTGAAAGCAGCGCAAGATAGACAAAAGTCTTATGCGGGTCGACGAAAGCGACCAATAGAATTTCAAGTGGGAGATCATGTGTTATTAAAGGTCTCTCCATGGAAAGGAATAATCCGTTTTCGTAAACGCGGGAAGCTAGGCCCTCGATATATCGGGCCATTCAAAATACTCGCCCGGGTTGGGGCGGTGGCATATCGGTTAGAACTACCACCTGCGCTGGATGGGATTCATAACACCTTTCACGTGTCTCAGTTGCGAAAGTGCCTTGCGGATGAGACGGCATACGTGCCTATGGATGACATTGAGGTGGATAAGAAGTTAAATTATGTTGAAAAACCTGTAGCAATCAAGGATTTTAAAGTGAAGCACCTCCGAAACAAATCTGTTCGACAAGTGTTGGTTCAATGGCAACATAGGAAGGGATCGGATCTCACTTGGGAAGCGGAGGATGATATGCGAAAGCACTACCCGGAATTATTTGGTACGTAGTCAGGTTTCGGGGACGAAACCTTTTATAAGGGGGGTGGACTTGTGTAACGCCCTGCGTTTTCAAACTTCCTACATTTAGAAACCTTACGTGAAATTCTAACTTTGGAAATCTTGTGTTCTTATAACCATTCTTTCATTGTAATCGTTGTAAAATACGGAACTTGCTTCGTAAATAAAACTTGTACATTACACTTTTTACCTAGTTAAATCATGTTTTATTTCACATTTCACCTTGTTACAAGTTAGGGGAAACATTGTTGCACATTATTACACAACTTAACTAACAAAATTACTCATTATAATGTTTTAAAAAAATAAAAAGTAAAGAAATATGGCAGCCCCAATTCAGCAAAATTCAGCCCATATAGTTGTGTTTTGTGGGCTAGTTTCAAGGGGTAACCCCTTCTAAACACTTCCAAAGCCCAACCCATTGAAACCCTAATCCTTCCCCCTATAAATACCCCTTATAACCAGCCTCCCTACCACTTTTACAACCCTAAAAACTCACAAAACATCCACCAAACCGTAGCTGAAAGCAAGGGTTCGAGTAGATTGACACCCCTTCACGAAAATGAGCATAACTCACTCAATTCTTATCCGATTCACTCGATTCTTTTTCCTACTTGCTTGTATAATCATGGGGTTCGATTCCTAGACTTCTCCTTGGAGAAATCAGACCTGGAAATGCCCCGAAATAGTCCATAAACTTTCTGTTTGTTTTTATGTTCATCAAAAACTTGTTTAAACCTATGCAACTTGTGTCCAACACATCTCATACCTATGTCCTAATGCTTACAACTTATCCCATGGTTGGTTAAGCTTAAAAACAAGGTTGAGACATTTAAAATCAGAGGATTAAACCTCATAAACTTGGTGTTTTGTTTAGGGTTTTTAACCCACAAGTCATGTCAAACTTTGTCTTTGATACATGAGTGATTATGGAACAACTTGGGTTGTCCAAACATACAATCCTCACATGATTTGATGATTTCTCTTAGTTAGTATGTATATTTCTTATTCTTTATTGTATGTTCATGACCCTCCTTGGTTGTTTTTTTTACATCAAGTGTAGTGGTGAACACATAGAGGTGCCTAAATGGAAGACTTGATCTTCCTACCTCCTACATGACTTCTATGACATTTAGAGGTACCAAAATGAAGATTTTAATCTTCTACCTCATGCTTGAACTATTGGACATATATTATATAACCTAAATATATTATTCGAATAATCGAATCTTTGATGATGAACTAGTGTTCATATGTCGGGGTACTAGATTACATCATCCTAGACTATGATAACTTGTCACGATTCTAATGGAACCTTGTTCCATGAAAACATCTAAACTCCTTCGAGTTTCCTAGTGTCAAGAACAAGCATCATATGTACTAAATGATTATTTTCCATGTTATTCTCATATCTTATTTTTATGTTGTTTTAGACACCGAATCTCGACTCTAAACATACTTGAACTTTATCCCTTATACATTCGGACTCTAAATCTCTACTCGTCAACAATTGGATAATCGGAAAACATATGCAAACTTTGTGAGTATACTCGTATTTCCCCCTTTTTACTTTTACCACTTTTGGGGTGTAACATGTTTACCTATTAACTTACACATGAACACTTTGTTAAACACATGAACGTTCCTATAACATGCTTGTATACGTGATGACTTGATACTTTAAACTTGGGTTATTCTTATGTGTTGAACTTATCATTAACTTCGTACGAGCCAAACCTTGACATATGTAGCGCTATAGGATTAACGACCCGCCCGTAAACTTGAGGTTATGTCTTGAGCATATTGCGTTTTCTTGGTTTGATATGTTAGACACATGCCATATTTAAGGTTTATCTTGAATCATATGCTTGCCATGAGGAATTGTTCACACTTTTATCTTATGCTATGTATGTACCAAACTTGTATACTCGCCTTTGCTTTTGCATTGAATTATTTTAAACATGTTACAGGTTGATGAGGACGATGCTAAGAAAAGAAGTAGCGTTGATGCCTAGATACACATATAGACGTTAGGGTTTAATATGTTGTATCAAATTTTGTTATGTTATCATGTTGTTATGTTAAACTTGTTGTATTTGAATTTCTTGTAATGTTGACTATTTGAAGTTATGAAATGAAATGAAATTTGGAATTTCTAAATATTGTCACAAATAGCGTTATGATGTCTCTAGCAATCTTCACACTTCGTCTCATCCCGATGTTTCCGCCATTGGTTGGGGTGTGACAGATTGGTATCAGAGCCATAACTATAGGGAATTAGGGAAAGTAGGAATGCTTTAGCCTAGTCTATAGTTTTAGAGCTTTATTCTTATGTTTTGCTTGAAACTACTTACATGCTACCTTATTTGTTTTTATTTATTCCTTTTTTTATCTTTTAAGCATATATGTCGCTTATGTGTTAACACTTGGCATGCTATATTTACTTTAATATGTGCTAATACATGTTTTATTGTCTCATTCATTATGTTCTATTCTTAATATGCTTCATTGTGCATTTAAATTTGTTTGTTTATTCCTTTAACATACTCTTTACCTCATGCATTTACTCGACTATTCTAAATCCGTAAACACTCGCATTATACAAATGAGACGAATTCACCAAAATAGGCGTGAAACCCACAATTTGGTGAACGACTCTCAATCTATCTATTCTTCTTTTTTACACGAGATATCGCCATTAAGCTAGGAGTGAAATCCACATCTTAATGGTAAATCTCAAATTTCAAATTCTAGTGGACCCTCGTCAACATGTCGAAATTTAAATTTTGACCCGACGAGTACCAACCACACTTAGGATACGAAATCGTCAAGATAGGGGTGAAACCCGCACCTTGTCGACTAGTTCCACTCCTTGATTTTTCATAAATCCCGCCAAGTCTTGAAATTTCGATTGATTTGGGACATGTAGTAACCGGAAGGGTAAATACCGTTAACCGACTTGTCGGCGAGAGTATTTTACCTATTAGGCCAAAGCATGCTCCTCAAATTCAAAAGACTTTTCGACCACTTTGGTTAGTCAAAGTTCCGTTTGGAACACTCCAAACTTTGGTCAAACATGTGTTTCTATTGTTCATTTTATACGATGCAATCTTTCAACCTCGAGTTTACCTTTGATTTCTCTTTTCACACGCACAACATATCGAACCTTTTCGATACATTTATATATGCATGATTTTCATATAATTTAAATTCATATTCCTTGTAACAACTAGTGGAGAGGCATCATCGAGATTGGAGTGACTTCCTTACCTTGACGATTGACTCCACCCCTCTTCCCTTAAAACGACCTCACCAACGAGTTAGGGGTGATTCCCTTACTTAGGTGACCGTTACCCAAAACTTCTCTTTCAAAATATTTTATTATGCAAACCCGATCATGTTTTATACCTAAATCATTTATCATTATTCAAAATACCTACTTATTCCGATTTCAAAATACACTGTTTATCAAACGTACTTCTTATTCTACCATCCATTTTCACTCAAATCATATACACGAGATTCTTAATCATGTCTTTACCGTTTTACTACACGAATTTCCAAACCTTACGAAATGCTACCTATCAATTTAATCGGTCTAATGAATCTCTTGCCCATGAACTTCACATCTGATTTATTAACTGAAATACGTTCACATTATATCATCATACTAGAGACTTCCACTCTTAATCGAAATCAAACTAACCTTTCTCAATTACTTATAAGACCTCATAGATGTTATATGATCGTTTTACCAAATACTCTTTCCAACATCAATAAATCCTTTGTTAAAATTATTTTTAAACAATCACTAAGTTCTTTTACTAAATTTCTTTTCTAAGGGTCGACGTTTTCACAAGAACTTTCAAAGTTCAAAATTTCATGTTTTGATGCAAATGAAACAAACCCGTTATTTAAAAAAAAAAAAAAAAAAAAAAAAAAAAAAAAAAACCTTCTCTACAACGCTTAACTCGTCATCCAAATTTCAAAACACGTGGGCTAGAAGACTTCATGGGGACCGACAATTTTCAACATACGTGAACTCCTTTTTTTTAACAAAAGTAGCATTTCAATCATTACAAAATACGTTAAGCATTACCAATGAGTACTTTATGTTCCTTTACATATACAAACTATATTCTACCTTTCAAACCAAGCTCAATCTAATTTTGATTCGACAAACTCAACGTTTTGTTTAAACAACTATACATACACATCATCATACACATTTTAGACGATATCTCGCGATAACATCATTTATATCGTTCGTATCTACATACTTAACCTTTTTTTTTTCTCCGCAATGTCTCAACGTACACCATATACGCAATATTTATTTTTCATACCTACACCTATGTTCATACGTTTTATGCTTGTACTCATACACATACTACTTATACGTTTTACGCTTCTACTTGTACACATACTACTTACACGTTTTATGTTTATGCTCATACATACATGCGTATTCATACTTAAACTTATGCTCATACTTTCATCCTTACTCATGATTCGTACATTCGTACCTATACGCGAGCGTAATCCGAGGGATTCGCTTACGTGGGTCCCATACATGCTTAAACATAAACATGCTTACATACGACATTCTTCTACGTACACATTCTTATTTTCAAATTCATGTATACCTTGATTCATACATAACTAGTACAAGCTATGTGGATCATGCGACGATCAGTATAATCGCGGGTGCACACGGGATTAAAGTGATAGGCGTATGAGAACCATAGAGTGTACTACTGTGTATGGTAAGACACGGAACGTAACATGACCCCGAGTAACGAAACGGACGTAATGTGGTTAAAACATGGTGGATACGCCGCTGGTACTTCCTATATATAAGTGTTTTCACCATGTTACCAAACTTTCGTAAAACGTGCCATGAGAAATTCAGTGTGTTGCAGACCTTTTGGACCTAATACAACTTCACGCAACTCACAAACGCATTATATCCGATTATTCATGACGAGACTTCATCCTTAACACACTACGTTCATCTATCCAACACTTATGCTATTCACATACTTGTACTCTTTAAGAGCCATTCGTTCATTCTATACTCGTATTATTTTATACAAAACTCGTTCGCAATCCAGCTTGTTTAAACATTTGAGTCCTAACTTACCTCATTACCTATAAAATAGCCTCCCTATTCTTGATTCTTGTGTAACTATACTTAGTATCTCTCTATTGCTTTATTTAAAGTAACAAACCTTTTCGTTCCTCTCAATAAACAGGTTTTACGAAAGTATGATTTTTTTTATACTATCCTTAAAAACTTCCCCTTGCAAATCTACCTTGATGTTCTCCAAAATTTAGTACTTTTCAAACTTCCCAAGTTTCAATTCTTAATGATCACCTTTATGCCAAAAACTATTTCAAGCCTTCCTCTTGAATAAATTTCGGGACGAAATTTCCTAAAGGAGGGGAGACTGTAACGCCCTGCGTTTTCAAACTTCCTACATTTAGAAACCTTACGTGAAATTCTAACTTTGGAAATCTTGTGTTCTTATAACCATTCTTTCATTGTAATCGTTGTAAAATACGGAACTTGCTTCGTAAATAAAACTTGTACATTACACTTTTTACCTAGTTAAATCATGTTTTATTTCACATTTCACCTTGTTACAAGTTAGGGGAAACATTGTTGCACATTATTACACAACTTAACTAACAAAATTACTCATTATAATGTTTTAAAAAAATAAAAAGTAAAGAAATATGGCAGCCCCAATTCAGCAAAATTCAGCCCATATAGTTGTGTTTTGTGGGCTAGTTTCAAGGGGTAACCCCTTCTAAACACTTCCAAAGCCCAACCCATTGAAACCCTAATCCTTCCCCCTATAAATACCCCTTATAACCAGCCTCCCTACCACTTTTACAACCCTAAAAACTCACAAAACATCCACCAAACCGTAGCTGAAAGCAAGGGTTCGAGTAGATTGACACCCCTTCACGAAAATGAGCATAACTCACTCAATTCTTATCCGATTCACTCGATTCTTTTTCCTACTTGCTTGTATAATCATGGGGTTCGATTCCTAGACTTCTCCTTGGAGAAATCAGACCTGGAAATGCCCCGAAATAGTCCATAAACTTTCTGTTTGTTTTTATGTTCATCAAAAACTTGTTTAAACCTATGCAACTTGTGTCCAACACATCTCATACCTATGTCCTAATGCTTACAACTTATCCCATGGTTGGTTAAGCTTAAAAACAAGGTTGAGACATTTAAAATCAGAGGATTAAACCTCATAAACTTGGTGTTTTGTTTAGGGTTTTTAACCCACAAGTCATGTCAAACTTTGTCTTTGATACATGAGTGATTATGGAACAACTTGGGTTGTCCAAACATACAATCCTCACATGATTTGATGATTTCTCTTAGTTAGTATGTATATTTCTTATTCTTTATTGTATGTTCATGACCCTCCTTGGTTGTTTTTTTTACATCAAGTGTAGTGGTGAACACATAGAGGTGCCTAAATGGAAGACTTGATCTTCCTACCTCCTACATGACTTCTATGACATTTAGAGGTACCAAAATGAAGATTTTAATCTTCTACCTCATGCTTGAACTATTGGACATATATTATATAACCTAAATATATTATTCGAATAATCGAATCTTTGATGATGAACTAGTGTTCATATGTCGGGGTACTAGATTACATCATCCTAGACTATGATAACTTGTCACGATTCTAATGGAACCTTGTTCCATGAAAACATCTAAACTCCTTCGAGTTTCCTAGTGTCAAGAACAAGCATCATATGTACTAAATGATTATTTTCCATGTTATTCTCATATCTTATTTTTATGTTGTTTTAGACACCGAATCTCGACTCTAAACATACTTGAACTTTATCCCTTATACATTCGGACTCTAAATCTCTACTCGTCAACAATTGGATAATCGGAAAACATATGCAAACTTTGTGAGTATACTCGTATTTCCCCCTTTTTACTTTTACCACTTTTGGGGTGTAACATGTTTACCTATTAACTTACACATGAACACTTTGTTAAACACATGAACGTTCCTATAACATGCTTGTATACGTGATGACTTGATACTTTAAACTTGGGTTATTCTTATGTGTTGAACTTATCATTAACTTCGTACGAGCCAAACCTTGACATATGTAGCGCTATAGGATTAACGACCCGCCCGTAAACTTGAGGTTATGTCTTGAGCATATTGCGTTTTCTTGGTTTGATATGTTAGACACATGCCATATTTAAGGTTTATCTTGAATCATATGCTTGCCATGAGGAATTGTTCACACTTTTATCTTATGCTATGTATGTACCAAACTTGTATACTCGCCTTTGCTTTTGCATTGAATTATTTTAAACATGTTACAGGTTGATGAGGACGATGCTAAGAAAAGAAGTAGCGTTGATGCCTAGATACACATATAGACGTTAGGGTTTAATATGTTGTATCAAATTTTGTTATGTTATCATGTTGTTATGTTAAACTTGTTGTATTTGAATTTCTTGTAATGTTGACTATTTGAAGTTATGAAATGAAATGAAATTTGGAATTTCTAAATATTGTCACAAATAGCGTTATGATGTCTCTAGCAATCTTCACACTTCGTCTCATCCCGATGTTTCCGCCATTGGTTGGGGTGTGACAACTTGTAACACCCCAGTTTTCGTATGTCTTAATATAATAAATTAATAATGAGAATTTAACGACAAAGAATGGTAAATATAAATTTTTACCATTATACCCTAAAAATATCAATTTATGAATAGGATTAACTAAGAATGTGTGAAAAATGAAAGTTTAACTATCTAGTAAAGTGCTCAATAGTTGAGGGACCAAAGTTGGACAATTAAAAAGACAATTTAATTAAAATTGTCAACACAAAACACACATATCAGATATGTGTGTGCGTGTATATGCGATCAGAAGGGGGGCAAGGAAGAACAAACCCTAATCAACACAAATTAATCAAATTGAAAGGGGATTTGGAGCTTAGGTGAATGTATGACTTAAGAATGATGATCACCTAAGTGTTTCTTGTATCAAGTAAGTCAAATTTTTCAATTTGGTGATGTTTGATTTAAGGGGTTTAGAATAATTCGTGAATGTATTGCTAAATTCAGCATGATTAACAGTTTCTAAGGAGGTTTAGACATCATTAGATGCTAAATTTTAGTATGAACATGATTAGGGCAAAAACCCACTTGCATGTCAAATAATGCTTGGAAATTGTGAAGTTTGTATGTTAATTTGATGATTTAATTATGAAATTGTTATGAATGTAGAGTTAGAATTGTATGTTCTTGATTTGAATGATAAATCCTAACATGGTAGTATGTTTATGTTGCTCAAGGATGAACTATGGAAGTTGTGCTTAAAATGCTTGTACATTATGCAAATCTAGTGATATGCACACCATGTGTTTGATAAAATGCCTAAGTGAGTTAGTTATGGCTTTTCCATGAATGCTTGTTAAGATGATGCAACCTTTTTATGATAATGATGTATGTAGTTATTAAATGCCATAACATACCATAAGGATTGTAAAATTAATGTTGAAAGAAAGCTAAAGTACGGATTATGGTATATAGGCACAAAGAAGGAAGAAGGCGCGAGTCACTCAAAGGCACAATCATCACAAGATCGCGGTAAGTTCATATGAACTTTATTTACTTTAATGTAACTTTTCGAAAAGTGGTATTTGGTTCTATGGAATTATTGTAAAGGTTCATAACGGGTCGAATGATGTAAGTATATGAAAAGTGTGGCCTTTAATGATTCATGGTGAATGATTCGGAAAGTGATATGTTGGATACTTCCGATTGGAAGTATGGATGCTATTAAGGTAACAAGACATGTTAACGGGTTGAACAATGATAGGTAATTAAAGGATTTTTGAAGTAATATGTGTTTGAACTAATAATGTTTCCGTTATGAAATGTAGGTAAATCTCTTGCTTGAATGCGGCGCGCCCGAACCGAACACACACACGAAATGTCGACTCTAAGCGCTTCCGGTCTAAGTTGTTTGTTTGATGGGTTATCTTACCATTTTGATTAGTAAATGTCATTTTGTATGTGTCTAGTTTGTTAGTAGAAAGTTTGGATACTAAACTTGTGTAGCTTGTACAAAAGGTTCATGGCGAACCATATACGGTTGTAATTTTGATTATGTTGGTAAGTGTCGTAGTATTAATAGTAATGGTATTGTTAAAAACAGGGGGAAAGGTACCTATTACGAACGGGTCATGTCAAAATTTTGGTAAAATTGTGAGAGAAATTGTATGTCGATTTGTCGAATGATGAATTTGGGGCTTCACAAGTGGACGTTTATGTTAAGTGTCAAATGTGAAAAATTTGGGCGTTACACTCTTGGTACGTCGCTTAACTTGAGTACTGCATTCCATCCTCAAACCGACGGACAGACTGAAAGAATGATCCGTACTCTTGAGGACATGCTCCGCGCGTGTGTCATAGACTTCGGTGGTAGTTGGAACAAATACCTACCGTTAGTCGAATTCTCGTATAACAACAGCTATCATGCCAGCATACAAATGGCCCCATTCGAGGCTTTATATGGAAGAAGATGTCGTTCGCCTATTGTGTGGCACGAGATCGGTCATTCGCAATTAACCGGTCCCGAGTTACTACAAGAAACGACTGAAAAAATCCTCCAGATTCGAGACAACTTGTCGAAAGCCAGGGATAGACAGAAGAGTTACGCCAATAGAAGACGCAAGCCCCTTGAATTTGACGTTGGCGACTACGTACTCATAAAGGTGTCACCTTGGAAGGGTGTGGTCAGATTCGGCAAGAAAGGGAAACTAGCGCCTCGATATGTTGGACCTTTTAAGATTCTGGAAAGGATCGGAAAAGTCGCCTACAGACTCGAACTACCGGAGGAACTCAGTAACGTCCACCCAACTTTCCATGTGTCGAACCTCCGAAAATGCCTAGCTGATCATGATCTGATTGTACCCCTCGACGATCTTCAGGTCAACGAAACGCTACACTTCGTGGAAAAGCCTGTCGAAATCATGGATCGCCAAACCAAGCAACTCAGGCGCTCACGCATCCCTATCGTGAAAGTCCGATGGGAAGGCAAACGAGGCGCAGAGTTCACTTGGGAACTCGAAAGCGACATGAAGGCCAAGTACCCGTAGTTGTTCAAATGAAGATCTGGAGCGTCAAATTGGTAAATCACGGTGATGTGCAGCTTCGAGCCTAATTTCGGGACGCAATTCCCTAAACAAGGGGAGGCTGTAACACCCCGTGTTTCCGAATGTCAAAGTCAAAGTCCAAGTCAACTTTGACTTCTTTGACTGTAAGTAGTCTATTTTATGTTTTATTTGTATTATGTGGAGTAAGTGTTGTTAATCTAAGGAATTGAAGTAATCGAATGTTTAATTAACGCGAACCGATTTACGACTTTGAATAGTAGGAAGTAACAATGCGATAAAGTTAACTAATCAGTAATCAAACCGATCTAACCATCATCGAACTCGAATCTCGAATTACGCGAACTTTGGTTGTTATTATACGTGTGGTGTGTGCCTTATGTGTTACCTGTGCGTGTTACTTTACGTTTTTGTGTGGTGATCAATCGAAACTCAAATCGAATGCAATCAAAATCGAATTATGACGAATGTTAACATAAGGGTAGGGTGAGATATAGATGATTGTATGTTAGATATAGTAGTTGGGACTGAAAGTAATTTGAATAGGAAACTCTATCGTACTCGTATCATCTTCAATCGAAATCGAAATATCGAAAATCGTCGCAGCGAACACTCGAACCAGGCTGTGGATCGATCAGGCTGTCAGCCGATCGAACAGCCCAGTCGATCGGACGGACTGTCCGATCGAGCAGGCAGTCCGATCGGGAAGTCTGGCCGATCGGCCAGCCCTTTCCTCCTTTGGAGCCTATAAATAGGGCTGTCATTGGCATGCTTTCCACTTTTGGAAACTCTCTGACCGACCAGCTCGTGCTCCTCACCTTTTCTCAGATTTCTTCCAATTTCGGTAAGTTCTCATCCTAAATCTTGTACTTCCTTGATCAATGCACACTCCTACACCTTTCTATCTTTCGAATCTTGATTTCTAACCGTGAAATCATCAAGATCTAAGCATTCTAGGATGATGTCATCATGGTGTTCTTCAAGAACATCATGTTTTGGCCTTAATCTACCATGAATAGCTCAGAGCTAACCGATTTCCACATAAATAAGCTAAGATCCGTGAAAGATCTAAACATTCACATGATGTAAAGGATTGAAAGGAAGATTTCCAACTTTCTTTCAACTCTTTTACACTCAATGCCTTCAAACCGGTAGAAACGGAGCTTGAGTCAACTCACCGATCATTCTAGTGGATGAGTGGTTCAAGATTCAGATTCTATCTACGAGGTTCACCGTCTTCGGGATAAACATCAAACTACCGTTCCGAACAGTTTACCGGCCAGACTTGGGTGATTCCTGTCCGAGCAGGAGAGACAAGTAAGAATGAAAGTTCCATGTTTTAGCTCGTTGACAAGCTACCTCAATATAACGTCAAATCAACAGAACAGCCAAGTGTTAGATGAACAGGCCGACCAGGTCAGGATGCTGACCGAACGGTTAGGCTGTTCGAACGAATAGCCCAACCGATCGGACATGTCAGCCGATCGACCAGGCCAGCCGATCGGCTAGCATATGGCCCCACAATTTGACACTTCTATGAAGTATTGTATTGAACGAGGTGATGTTCGATCGAACGAGCTGTTTGATAACATTACTCATCGGATCATGAGATACTATGCTTCAACCCTTAATCGATTTTCAATTCGTTCGACGTATTGGTATGCCACCCGATCGAGCATGCTGTTCGATCGAGTGTGCTGTTCGATCGAGTGACATCCTGCTGAGGACTACTACTGAAGTTCCTGACCGATCGGTTAAGCCGGCTGATTGAACAGACCGTTCGATCGATCGACCTGAAAGGTAAGAACACTTCAATGTTCTCAAATACTACAACGAAAACTTCAAAAGGTCAAAACATCATACACAAACACATCCTACTCAAAGGAAGAAACAATCCACTCGAACAGTCCAGCCGATCGAGCCAACCGGCCGATCGAACAGACTGTCCGAACGGACTGTCCAGCCGAACGAACAACCCGTTCGATCGAACCTGCTGTTCGATCGACCAGGCTGTTCGACCCACTTGTACTTGTTTCCATCTCTACGTGTATTCATCGTTATGCTATCGAACTGTTCAGGCTAACCTTACTCTCAAGCGCTCCCTTCAATCCATCGATCAATCGCTGTGAGTGTACTCGATCCCTTTTTGCTTTTAGCACCTTTGGGTGTTACATACGTTACTTATATCAAAACACATCCGATCACACTACTCAAGTTATTTGAACGCTAACCAATATGCATGTATTACGTGACTAAATGAATGCTTGTTGATTGTGTTTACACGTGGAATGCTGTCTACCTGCCTTAACGACGTAGTATTATAGTTTGGACTCAGCACCCGTTCACACGGGGGTTGTTAAGGACAATTACTTGCATGGATTACGGTGGTAATCATGTACTGCGAACTGTCTCGGACAGTCAACCCGCAGTCACTGGTATCGATAGGTCCATGTCGATAATTAACATGCTTCGTTTTCCTCTGTGTACGTGCTGGTTATGCATAAACTATTCGAACTCTATATGCTATTATCAAACTTGTATGCTCACCTTTACATTATATGTATTGACTTTATTTTGACAAGTGTTTAAGATGTTTGCTTGCTAGGAAAGCGAAGCTAGAATAAAGCTCTAGAGGCCCCCAACAAATAGTTGTCTGTCAGGAAAAAGCAACTAGAGCATAGTTGTTTGTAGATCTTGTCAGGCTGGGTCTTTAGGAGCATTCGAACAATATTTATTTGTTTTTATTTAAATCTGAGTTGTCGGAATAGAGTATTTAACTGGTTGTTATCTGTAATAATTTGTTTGTTATTTGGGACACGGTATGGGACGTGTTATTTAAACTGAATAGTGATGATAATTGTTATGGAAACTTCTGGACAATCTGTTTTGCTCAGTGCCATGCCCCGATAATTCCGCCATCGGTTGGGGTGTGACAGTTTATTTACAAATACAACTTAGTTTATTTAGAAAAACATTTCGTTAAACTTCAGGGAAAACATTTTCGGCCTAAAGTAGAACATTTACAATATATATTTATTACATTTTTTATTATTTTATAAAAACCAAATTTTTGAGATCAGAAAAATTTTATCATCACCATGTGCCCTCGACTCGAATTTTCCAAACTCTGGGCATAGGTTACGATATTGGTTAGGGTTGTGACGTTCAACTCAAATTAGACGACTCGTTAAGGTTCAAAACATATAACAAAAATTCACATTATTACACTTGTGCTCGGAAATTTGGAATAATCCTTATTTATTTCCATTTAGTTTATACAAAATTTAACTTACAACATTTTATTCGCAATAACTCATCGCATAAAACTTCGCCGTGCTGCTGACCACGTCATAGTTGTCTTGGATCTAGATGAGTGTTCGTTCGCGTGCCTTCTAGTTATCCTGGTCCTTTAGTTCGGTATAACCGTCTCGATTATAAGGAACGAGTTGGGTGTCATAGAGGTTGGTCGATTGATCCATTTGTGGAGCATCGGGTTGGACATACGGTTGGATCATAAGGTGGGTGTCTAGTTCGCCAAATGGAGGTGTCACATGTTGTACATTAAATGGTGCCATAGGTGGTTCTGTTTGAGTGTTATAGCGCCGAGAAGTGTCGATTAAGTGACCATAAAGTCCACAATAAGTGCAAAGGCGGCACAAAGTGTTAACTGGGTGATGTTTTTGGTAAGTGGGGCACTGTGGAAAATGTCCCTGATAAGGTTTTCTGTCAGGTACAGGATTTGGGGACTTGGAAATATATAAAATCGTATTTGTTCAACAAAGAAATAACCAAAGCAATAGTTATATATGTTTTAGAATTTATCAATATGGCAAAAATTATAGAATTGCTATTTTAATGGTTTTAAATATTTGATAATGCAGATGATTAAATAAGCTCATCAAGCTCCTCTAAAAATTGTATAGATTCAGTTTAATATTCATCCCCGATTTTATTTTAAAATAATAACTTCATAATGGGATTTATTTGTCTAAACAGTTCCACCAATTCTTTAGTTATATAATAATTACTAAAAAAGATTATAGATATATATTCCATAAAAATTCTATTACAATTATACAACCACTAAAAATCAGTAGAAACATTAACCAAATTTTATTTGCAACAATCTTGTATTTTTAAATAATTAAAACATGTATATATATAGAGAGAGATCCAAATTATATTTATGAATTCTCCAAAAATTAAGGAACAACTCTATAAAAATTCCCTGGTGTTTAAATAATCTGATAAAATCAATAAAAACATTTATTTAATTTATTTGAGACTATCTTGTATTTTTATTTGATTTATCTAAAGATTAAAATGTAAATAATTCACCAAAATTCCAATTGATATCTAAAAATTCCCAAAATTTACACACAATATTCTAGTATGATATATAACAATATTATACTTTCAATTTCGTCAAAATACAAGTCTAAATCTAAAAGCCCCAAATTTTATGAATGAAGAACGCCAATTTCAACTAAAATTAAATTTGGATAAGTTAGCCTTCTATCACTGAAATTGATAGAGGGCTTTTGTAGAGAATGAAAAATTAAGCAAGTTGGGCTTTGGAATCACCTGAAAAGGTCGAGAATTGAAGGAGATATCGTCTGCACAAGTTACAAGCCCTAGAATGTTCTCCGTATAAATTTGCGATGTATAGGTGATGAAATGGAGAAATTTCAGTGGGGTTTTACTTGTTTTGATCAAAGAAACATGTTGTATAAGTTTCAGGGATTATTTCAAGATTTGGGTATAAACCCAATTATGATCATCTTAAGCTTTAATGGTGTTAATGATTTTAATTTAATTCGTCAGTTTCAGGTGTTAATTCGGAACAATTAAGGGATATAATTTCCTTCTCCACATGAACGGTCCATTTGGAACTGAAAATGAAACGTATCGTCGCGTGTGGGTGAAACAGGAACCGGGTCGGGTATCGTTTAGGAAATAGATCACGTTTTATTGAAGAAGAAGGAGGACAGGTCGCGACCAGGTTGTTTATATATAAATAGCGCCTTAGGTTTATTAACAAGTTATATAGATGTTGTACACCAGTGGCTTTGCAGCACAACTGGTTGGCAGTGTATTTGTTGAACGATGTGTGTCGGGTTCGAATCCTACACACCACGTTTTTCTTTCTTTTTAAACATAAATTTCAAGTTTCAAATAATTGCAGCACGGACCCTGAACTTCATAACTTTCATTAAATGACATAAGTTGTTAACTTGATTAACCTAGTTAGTATATCTCTTTTATAAAGTTAACTAATAAACTAACCTAGTTAATTAACTTGTTTTATTTTATAGTTTCCAGTAATTACAAAACAACCCCCCAACTTGTAACTTTTTATAACTAGCGAATTTAACTCCGTTAATGTCTTCCCTTATATAAATCTAACCAAACTAACTAAGTTTCTTTATAAAGTTAACGTTTTTCATTCGGTTTTAATCCAGCGTGATACAAAATAAAAAACATAATTGAAAAGGATCAGGTTTTACAATCCGGCTCAGATTTCGGAGACCCGTTTTTTATGGATGTTATAATTGTGGTCCGTTGTCTAAGACGTAGATAGCAGTTGGCACCTAAGTTTCGTGATAGTAGTCCGTTAATCACTATATGCAATTGAATCAAGTTAAAACATGCAGGAACCCAAGGTCTTGCAGTTGTCGAACCGGGTGTGACCCTTGTTTCTAAATTATTATTTTTACTCATTCTAGTTAAAACATGCAGGAACACAAGGGTTAAGATTTGTAGGTACATTAAGTTCGTGAGACGACCGTTTTGTTGAAAAGATGAAGAGCACACGAGGAACTAGCTCAAAAATCGGGTGCATACGTTTCTTTTTACCTTTGATTTTTAGTTAGCAAATAAGTGGATTGTAAATTGTATTTTATTTTCCGGGGTGAAATTTTGGGGAGGTTAGCCATATCACATCCTTTGTGCGATTTAAAAACTCTAGTTCTCACACATTGAGGACAATGTTTGCCTCAAGTGTGGGGATGGGGGAGTTAGTAAAAGTTTTCGATTTTTTTGACCCGTTCATTTAAACACTACACATTGAGGACAATGTTTACCTCAAGTGTGGGGATGGGGGAAAAATTTCTAAAATTTTTCAAAAATGTCTTTGTTTGAAGCGATCTAAAAAAGCACAAGTAACTAAGTCAACGAAGGATGACACAACCCATTTGGTCTAATGTCATGGTCAAGTTCAAACAATTAGCATGACGGGTATTTAGCGGGTGGTTATTTGGGAATAATCCACCTAAGAAACTAGCACATCATGCATGTCACATATCATACCACTTATATATGTGAGGTTTTGAGCCACTTTTACATCATAGGATTACATATTTATGTTTCTTTATTTGAGTGGACCATTAGTCACGTATTGTAGAACTTGCGACTGTTGATACGTTTAAGACCATAGACCGAATACAAGCACAAGAATGATTAAGGCATTAGGTAAACCTTTTCCTTTAAAACCATGTATCCATCCTTACCCAGATAAATCCCCTAGTCGCCCACTTTGAGCCTAAACCTTTCGTTTGATAACCCTTTAGCCCATAACCGTTAAACCTTTTCTTTTAAGCCCGTGTGATGAAAATTCGATTGTAGGATTATTTGTTTGTATAGTTGTATTTGCGAAAAAAAAAATCAATCAGAAAATGTTGCGAAAAAAAAAGAGAATAGAAAATTATTGAGAAAAGAACAAAAATATGTGTTTTTAGTTTGAGAAATAAAAGGCGAAAAATTGTTGCCTTATAGTTTGATATTGGTAGTTAGTCGTGCTTAAAATAGTTGTTTTGTAATAAAAATTGAATTTTCATCACCTTAGCCACTATAAAATATCCTATTTCCTACCCTTAACCTAGCCCCGTGACAACCCTTCAAAGCCCTTTTGACTTATACTTAGTATTCGTGTTCGGTGGTGGAGAATGATTGAGTTGCAAGCCTATGCGGGTATGTGTTCTAATCGGTTTTGAGTGATTACATAGAAAGTGCTAATTCATTATCTAATTAGCCAAATTTTAAACCGAGTGGAGAGAACATTGTGAGGATGTGCATGATTTGTCGGTTTCACGGGCGGGTTAATCTTGGATAACCATTTTATATGTGAATATTCACTTTACCGTTAAATATGTTGAAAAGTGTAAAGAATTTGAACTTGTGCATGACATTAAACCTTAACCTTAGTCTCGGGAATGTGATGTGTGTTTCTTGTTTGACCCATGTGAAAGTGAGAAACAGATTTGCTTGAGGGCAAGAAAACGATAAGTGTGGGGATGTGATGTAGAGAGTGAAAACCGAGCGTTAAAGTGTTTCACTTGTGTGTTTTATTCGGTTCTAAGTAATTATACGCGTCGAATAAAATACGAGAAACTGTGGTTGTGCAGGTTAATTTGCTTAATTCGGGAAAGTTAACTGGGTTAGAGATGAAGCGGAACGTGCGAGATGGATAAGTGAGGTAATTGGTGATGTTCAGGACGTGTTTCAAATCAAGATGCAGCTTAGATGTGCGAAAAATACAAGAGACTAAAGGATGAGGGGCACCTCCATACCATCGTAGTTGGAGACGAACATAAGGCAGCATTTTTGGTTGTGGGGTGCACGCAAATCGAGAGAGAAAAAGGGATTTTTTGGTGACGATCTTGAAACGCAATGCGCGGCTAATCTCCTAGGGTTTCTCCCCGGTGTAGACTTTGTAAGATTTTAGGGTTTCAACATTTGTATTTTGGTTTGATTTTGTTACAAATTGTTTAGTATTTGAACCTTGGATAATTGTCTTGCATTTGTTTCGAATTCGTGAATTGTCGAACGATGATAAAGTTATGACTTTGCGAAATGGTTATGTGCAATTATGCCTTATCTTAGGTTAGGATTTACATGTCCGAGGTAATGAAGTGCATTGTGGTCTATTGTCTAAGACTTAGATAGCAGTTGGCACCTAAGTTTCGTGATAGTAGTCCGTTAATCACTATATGCAATTGAATCAAGTTAAAACATGTAGGAACCCTAGGTCTTGTAGTTGTCGAACCGGGTGTGACCCTTGTTTCTAAATTATTATTTTTACTCATTCTAATTAGTCGTTTCTGATAATTATTCTAACCAAAATAAACTTATAAAATTAGCAAGCTTCATAATCACCTTGTACACTATTTGTAAATAGTCTAACTAATCGAACGAGTCGTGCGATACTGACCACCTGCTCTTCGTGGATTCGATACCCGACTTACCCTAGCTACCTAGGTTTAATTGGGTTTTTGACTGATCGGGACGACACGGTCACGTCAAAAATGGCGCCGTTGCCGGGGAGCTAGTGCGCTTAGTATTTCATTGCTTGTTCGATTTTAGTTTAGTTTTTCTTTCTTATATATTCGTGATTTTACTTTGGGTGGTCGAGCTTGTCTGTGCAGGTACATGTTTTGCAGGCACCATCTTTCAATATGAATTGGGTAGATGATGATCCGTGTGAGTGTTGCGGAAGTGGAGAGCATTATTTAGAGGATTACTCTGTTTTCCACGAAAACGTTCAAGCCTACAAGGATCAGGAAGACTACCTCAGCGGACTGTATGAATATAGGAGGGCGGATTATGAAAATTTCAATGGTCCATCCTCATATTATTCATACGATAATCCACCACCACCACATTATCAAGAGTACTACTATGAACCCGAATTGCCACATTTCTCAAGTTACCGGGAGGTGTATGATGATTATTATAATGAATACCCTCAACCGGCATGCGTGGAACCTCAAGACTCAATAAGTTCCAAGCTCGATGCCATCATGAATGCCATCACCACTTCAAATCAAGAGATTAGGATGGAATTTGAGGCGAGAGATAAAGCTCATGAAGACTTGGCAAAGAAAGTGGGTCATCTCGCCGAAGAATTGGCTCAACTTAGACGAGATTAAGAGGTGTTGGCTAGTGGTACAGTGGTGGATGGTGATGTGGTGGAAGAGGTTATGGAACTTCCGGAGCAAGTAATTGAATTTTTGAACCGAGTGGAAGACATGACACCACAAGACGAATCGGATTCGAAAGAAGCTCACGTTCATATTCATCCTTCTTCCAAACTTATCACTCCAACCAACAAAGTTGGGGATGCGGGTTCGTGCATAAGGATTCGAAGGGTGGCGTTGTAAGACATTGGCCATGTTGTTAAGAAACGACCCCGAAGTTGTACAGTGCATATGCCGAATATAATAAAAAGAGTATGGATTCGACATGCTAATTACCGAGCGTATGTTGGAAACTCGGTAGGCAAATGCGCACTTCGGCCACCATGAGAGGTAAATCCGGTATGATTGTTGTTGAGTTTGTACTAGTATTCGTTTATTTTATTTTCTTAGTTAAATGAACGTTGTGGGTGTGCTCCCTATATAACCCTCACGAGACCTACTCGTCCTCCCGAGCTATCGGGTGGTTTAAAAGGGCTTGTTGCATAAGCTAAATGCAACTGTGATTCCTACGAAAGTGAGTTAGGTTTGTTGTTATTGTAGATTAATTTTCCACATAAATCAAAGTGAAATAATGTATGGCTTGGTAATGCTTATTTTCATAAAAGTGGTAGAACTAGGTCACTACTGAATTTTGATGGTTGTGAGAAGCATGCTTCTACACAAGGGTTAAGATTTGTAGGTACATTATGTTCGTGAGACGACCGTTTTGTTGAAAAGATGAAGAGCACACGAGGAACTAGCTCAAAAATCAGGTGCATATGTTTCTTTTTACTTTTGATTTTTAGTTAGCAAATAAGTTGATTGTAAATTGTATTTTATTTTCCGGGGTTAAATTTTGGGGAGGTTAGTCGTGTCACATCCTTTGTGCGATTTAAAAACTCTAGTTCTCACATATTGAGGACAATGTTTGCCTCAAGTGTGGGGATGGAGGAGTTAGTAAAAGTTTTCGATTTTTTTTTGACTCGTTCATTTAAACACTACACATTGAGGACAATGTTTACCTCAAGTGTGGGGATGGGGGAAAAATTTCTAAAATTTTTCAAAAATGTCTTTGTTTGAAGCGATTTAAAAAAGCACAAGTGACTAAGTCAACGAGGGATGACACAACCCATTTGGTCTATTGTCATGGTCAAGTTCAAACAATTAGCATGACGGGTATTTAGCGGGTGGTTATTCGGGAATAATCCACCTAAGAAACTAGCACATCATGCATGTCACATACCATACCACTTATATATGTGAGGTTTTGAGCCACTTTTACATCATAGGATTACATATTTATGTTTCTTTGTTTGACTGGACCATTAGTCACGTAGTGTAGAACTTGTGACTGTTGATACGTTTGTGACCATAGCCCGAATACAAGCACAAGAATGATTAAGGCATTAGGTAAACCTTTTCCTTTAAAACCATTTATCCATCCTTACCCAAATAAATCCCCTAGTCGCCCACTTTGAGCCTAAACCTTTCATTTGATAACCCTTTAGCCCATAACCGTTAAACCTTTTCTTTTAAACCCGTGTGATGAAAATTCGATTGTAGGATTATTTTTTTGTATAGTTGTGTTTGCAAAAAAAAATCAATCAGAAAATGTTGCGAAAAGAAAAGAGAATAGAAAATTATTGAGAAAAGAACAAAAATATGTGTTTTTAGTTTGAGAAATAAAAGGCGAAAAATTGTTGCCTTATAGTTTGATATTGGTAGTTAGTCGTGCTTAGAATAGTTGTTTTGTAATAAAAATCGAATTTTCATCACCTTAGCCACTTTAAAATATCCTATTTCCTACCCTTAACCTAGCCCCGTTACAACCCTTCAAAGCCCTTTTGACTTGTGCTTAGTATTCGTGTTCAGTGGTGGAGAATGATTGAGTTGCAAGCCTATGCGGGTACTTGTTCTAATCGGTTTTGAGTGATTACTTAGAAAGTGCTAATTCATTATCTAATTTGCCAAATTTTAAACCGAGAGGAGAGAACATTGTGAGGGATGTGCATGATTTGTCGGTTTCACAAGCGGGTTAATCTTGGATAACCATTTTATATGTGAATATTCACTTTACCGTTAAATATGTTGAAAAGTGTAAAGAGTTTGAACTTGTGCATGACATTAAACCATAACCTTAGTCTCGGGAATGTGATGTGTGTTTCTTGTTCGACCCATGTGAAAGTGAGAAACAGATTTGCTTGAGGGCAAGCAAACGACAAGTGTGGGGATGTCATGTAGAGAGTTAAAACCGAGCGTTAAAGTGTTTAACTTGTGTGTTTTATTCGGTTCTAAGTAATTATACGCGTCGAATAAATAACTATGAGAAATTGTGGCTGTGCATGTTAATTTGCTTAATTCGGGAAAGTTAACTGGGTTAAAGATGAATGGGAACGTGCGAGATGGATAAGTGAGGTAAATGGTGATGTTCAGAACGTGTTTCAAATCAAGATGCAGCTTAGATGTGCGAGAAATATAAGAGACTAAAGAATGTGGGGCACCTCCATACCATCGTAGTTGGAGATGAACATAAGGCAGCATTTTTGGTTGTGGGGTGCACGCAAATCGAGAGAGAAAAAAGGGATTTTTTGGTGACGATCTTGAAACGCAATGCACGGCTAATCTCCTAGGGTTTCACCCCGGTGTAGACTTTGTAAGATTTTAGGGTTTCAACATTTGTATTTTGGTTTGATTTTGTGACAAATTGTTTAGTATTTGAACCTTGGATAATTGTCTTGCATTTGTTTCGAATTCGTGAATTGTCGAACGATGATAAAGTTATGACTTTGCGAAATGTTTATGTGCAATTATGCCTTATCTTAGGTTAGGATTTACATGTCCGAGGTAATGAAGTGCATTGTGGTCCATTGTCTAAAAGGTAGATAGCAGTTGGCACCTAAGTTTCGTGATAGTAGTCCGTTAATCACTATATGCAATTGAATCAAGTTAAAACATGTAGGAACAATAGGTCTTGCAGTTGTCGAACCGGGTGTGACCCTTGTTTCTAAAGTATTATTTTTACTCATTCTATTTAGTCGTTTCTAATAATTATTCTAACCAAACTAAACTTATAAAAATTAGCAAGCTTCATAATCACCTTGTACACTATTTGTAAATAGTCTAACTAATCGAACGGGTCGTGTGACACTGACCACCTGCTCTTCGTGGATTCGATACCCGACTTACCCTAGCTACCTAGGTTTAATTGGGTTTTTGACTGATCGGGACGACACGGTCACGTCACCTGATTCACGACAAAGGGGTAACTTACCCCATACAATACACCCCAATCGCTCACTCGGGTGGGGTTGGATCGTACACATCAGTGGGCCAGGTGAGGTTAGTGGGCCGCCCAGAATGTTGGGTCGCACAATTGAAGCCGGATCGCACACCGTGATCGCATAGTAATGCACGTACACTTTTGGATTTCATATTGTACTTGTAGATGTTGCATAACCACACACTAATTGTGGTCATACTATCAATATAGTCGCACTCCTCTGATATGTCGCACACGTAAATTGGGCCTAGCACGTTAACAGGCCCAAACGCACACCTTTGCAACATAATGTGGGAGGTCCGTTGGGCCGCACAATGGCATTGAGTCGCATAATCCGAGTTGAGTCGCACACCAGGGTTGCACGTTTCATTGGGCTTTATGTCCAATTAGATTATAAATGTTATTGGGCCACGATCTGAAAACGAACCGCACAGTTGCAAACCGGCCGCACATTAAGTGAGCCTTATGTTTCTTGGGTTGTACACTGTGAATAACTGTCATGCTAGGTGCTTAAATGTTAGTAACTGGTGTGTGGTGTAAATAACTATTAAGCGTTTAGTGAAACCTGAACTTGTGATGCGAATATGCGTATGACTCGAATACTTGTTATATAATGTTGTGGAATATTGTGTTACATGACATCTTGTTATGAATTGCATAATGATGAGTGATTTACTTCTACGCTACCTGTGTAACGTGTATGCAGAATACGTGATCTATGTGTATACGAAACTGACTGTCTTTGGTAACCACGGTAGGTTTTGGTTGACTAACTTGGTACGGGTAACATAACATGCCGAGCAATCCAAGGTGAGTTCACTTCTCTTGAGCATGCGTCCCGGTGGGTAGGACAATCAAATGGGTATTCCTGAGAGGAATAAGTCTTTTGGGTAAAAACTGGAATGTTAGATAATATACTCATTTCCTATCACCTTAAGTGCCATCTTCTACCGAATAGTTACCTGAGAGGTAACGAGGTATTAGTTGATAGCGCTATTAGGCTTGGCAACCTCACACCGTACCTGAGAGGACGGGCGCGAACTAATGACCTTAATCATGACCAATGCTTAGATAGGGGGCATTGGGGACGGGCAAAACACTCTGGAGCCATCTTGTACGGTACTCGAGTTATTATCAACATTACTTTCGGAATTGTTATTAAACTGGACTAAACACTTGGTAACCAAACGTTTTCATAAAACTGTGAACTCACCAGCGTTGTCTGATACACTTGTTTGCATGCTCGCGGGTTATAGATATGTGGAACGTGGAACTTGTTGTCTGGAAAGCTGGAGTGGTCATGGGTCGAGACACATGGAAACACGAGACGAGTTTGATAACTTCCATACGATTGGATTACAAAATACATAACTAATGATTTATGCTTCCGCTGAAGACGCTGAGTTATACTTTATGAAATGTACCACTTTATCTTAATGAATGAAAGTTTATATTTAAAATCTTGTATGAGTTCAGTGTGATTGGTGGCTAGATCCTGGTACGTCACACGCCTCGCGGGGGTTTCCGCTTGGGGTATTATTTTTTTTTTTTTGGGTGTGACAAGTGTAATTTCTGCAAGGCACCGGGGCACCGAGAGGAGGAGTGCAGGAAGAAATCAACGATTTGCTTCAATTGCGGAGAAGCTGGGCATTTTAGACCAGAATGCCCAAAATTGGTCAAACCAGCTGATAACAAGACCAAGCCTGGTGAAGGAACTAATAAGAAGAATGCAAGAGCCTTCCAGCTAACTACCCAGGAAGCAGATCTGATTCCAGATGTGATAGCTGGTACGTTTCTTGTACATGACGTTTACGTAAAAGTATTATTTGACTCTAGTGCAAACCAAAGTTTTATAAATACTTCATTCTACCAAGCTCTTAAGCAACCTTTAACCAAACTTAGGCAAATTTATACGGTAGAAACGACAGATGGAAATTCTGTTAACATAGATAAGGTCCTGCAAGAAGGAAAGATAGAACTTTCCGGCCATAAATTTTCTACAAACCTGTTACCTATGAATTTAGCTGGATTCGTTGTTGTGTTAGGAATGGATTGGTTAGTAGCCAACCATGCTCGAATCCTCAGTGATAAGAATTCCATAGAAATTCATACACCCACAGGAGAAGTAATTTTGATTTCAGGAGATAAGCCACGTAAACCAATGAAGTTCATTTCAGTAATGAAAGTTGCTAGTTATGAACGAAAACAAGGAATAGTGTATACGATTTCGGTAATCATTAACACTAAAAGTAAGGAACTTAAGGAAATTCCAGTAGTATCAGAATACCCGGATGTATTCCCAGAAGAGCTACCTGGACTACCACCAGATAGTGAATTCATCTAATCCCCGGAACAACACCAATAGCTAAGGCACCTTATCGATTAGCACCAACAGAAATGTTAGAACTAAAGAAGCAGTTAGATGAATTGCTAGGCAAAGGATTTATACAACCTAGTTCATCCCCTTGGGGAGCACTGGTGTTGTTTGTGAAAAAGAAGGATGGTTCGATGCGAATGTGTATCGATTATAGGGAATTGAATAAGGTTACCATTAAGAATTGATGCCCATTACCTAGGATTGATGATCTTTTCGATCAACTTCAGGGAGCTAGGTAATTTTCTAAGATAGATTTGCGCTTCGGATACCATCAGCTAAAGGTACAGGAAGAAGACATACCAAAAACTGCTTTCAGGACTAGGTATGGACACTACGAGTTTTCAGTCATGCCATTCGGACTAACAAATGCTCCTACAGCATTTATGGACATGATGAATAGGATCTGTAAACCGTATTTGGATAAATTCATAATTGTCTTCATCGATGATATACTTATTTATTCCAAAAGCCATGACGAGCATTGTCAGCACCTGCATGCCCTCTTAGCTCTGTTGAGAAAAAAAAGCTTTACGCCAAATTCTCGAAGTGTGAATTTTGGCTACAAGAGGTGAAATTTTAAGACATATAGTGAATCACGAAGGTATTCATGTGGATCCCTCCAAGATAGAAGCGATCACAAATTGGAAGGTCCCGCAATCAACTACCGAAGTTAGAAGTTTTCTGGGATTAGCTGGATACTATGGGCGCTTCAATTAAGACTTCTCTAAGACAGCTGTTCCATTAACTAAGTTAACCTGTAAAACTGTTAAGTTTGAATGGGGACCCAAGCAAGAAGAGGCCTTTAGGATTTTAAAGCAAAGATTAACAAATGCCCCAATCTAGCCTTACCAGACGGAACTGAAGATTTTGAAGTCTTCTGCGACGCTTCTAAGTTGGGGTTAGGATGTGTGCTAATGCAACGCAAAAAGGTAATTGCGTATGCATCAGGCAGTTGAAGAAGCACGAGGAAAATTATACGACTCATGATTTAGAATTAAGAGCAATAATTTTTGCCCTTAAGATTTGGAGACATTATCTGTACGGAAGTAAGTTTACAGTCTATACAGATCATAAGAGTTTAAGGTACATATTTGGGCAAAAAGAATTAAACATGAGGAAAAGAAAATGGATGGAAATTCTAAGTGACTACGACTGTGATATTCAATATCACGAAGGAAAGGCGAATGTAGTAGCAGATGCCTTAAGTCGTAAGTATCATGAAAAGCAAAGGCGAGTTCGTGCTCTTAGATTAAATCTCCAATTAGATTTAATGGAACAACTGAAGAACGTTCAAGAAACGGCAATCAAGGATGATGCTGAAGGAATGAAAGGACCGATAAAGGAATTAGAGCAAGGGACTGATGGAATTTGGAGATTCCATAAGAAAAGGATTTGGGTAGCTAGGCAAGGAAATTTAAGAGAGAAAATTTTAGGGGAAGCCCATAAGTCTAGGTATACAGTGCACCCTGGTAATAATAAGATGTACCAAGATTTAAGAAATAACTTCTGGTGGATAGGAATGAAAAAGGACATAGCTAGATACGTTTCTAAGTGTCTAACTTGTTCACAAGTTAAGGCAGAACACCAGAAACCTTCAGGTTTACTTCAACAGTTAGAAATGCATGTATGGAAATGGGAACTAATAACAATGGACTTGGTTACTAAGCTACCCAAAACCATGAAAGGTAACGATGCAATCTGGGTAATTGTAGATTGATTAACCAAATCAGCTCATTTCCTGCCAATGAAGGAGACCTTTAGCATGGAAATATTAGCAAAGTTGTACGTAGATAAGGTAGTATCCTTACATGGAGTTCCACTCTCCATTGTGTCAGATAGGGATAGTCGTTTCACTTCACATTTTTGGACAAGTTTCCAAGAAGTAATGGGGACACGACTAAATTTAAGTACTGCATACCATCCTCAAACAGATGGACAAAGTGAAAGGACGACCTAAACCCTGGAAGACATGCTCAGAGCATGTGTAATAGATTTTGGTGGAAACTGGGATGACCACCTACCTTTAATCGAATTCTCCTATAACAATAGTTACCACACCAGCATAAATGTTGCCCCGTTCGAAGCACTGTATGGACGAAAGTGCCGAACTCCAGTATTGGGCAGAAATAGGAGAAAGTCAATTATCAGGTCCCGAGATTGTACAGGAAACCACCGACAAGATAACTCAAATAAAAGAAAGACTAAAAACGGCTCGAGATCGTCAGAAGAGTTATGCAGACAATCGACGTAAGCCGTTAGAATTTCAGCTTTGAGACAAGGTACTCTTGAAAGTTTCTCCTTGGAAAGGAGTAGTCCGATTCGGTAAGAAAGGAAAGCTAAGTCCAAGGTACATAGGACCATTCACAGTTACCCAACGAATTGGACCAGTTGCTTATAAATTACAACTACCAGAAGAGCTAGCAGGGGTACATGACGTGATTCATGTATCTAATCTCAAGAAATGTTTATCTGACGAATCCTTGGTAGTACCTCTCCAAGATATAGAGGTAAACGAAAAGCTAAAATTTGTTGAGAAACCTCTCCAAATTGAAGACAGAAAGGTCAAACACCTTAAACATAAGAGATTGGTACTGGTCAAAGTCAAGTGGATTCAAAAAGAGGACCTGAGTACACATGGGAACTGGAATCAGAAATGAAACGAAAACACCCTTACTTGTTCCAGTAAATCTCGAGGATGAGATTTAAATAAGGTGGGGAGGATGTAAGGACCTGCATGAAAATGTCCTAAAACACTCCGTAAGTGACAATTCGGACCCCTAAAACCCTAAATCTCATAAAAATTCAAGAAAATCAAATTTTGTTAGTTAGTCGCAGGCCGCGTAAGAGTTAAGCAGAGCTTGCGCGGGGCGCGACAGCCTAGCAATTCTCCGGATAAGCTTTAGGGCCACGTGTAGACACGTGGCAGACCTTCGCCATGACACGGTAGCCCTAGCCGTAGCTAGAGTGGCCCTCGCGGGCCGCGTAGGATGCCCTTCGAGTTTACGCGGGCCGCGACAGTCTCAAAAATTTGCTATAAATTGGACGTTGCATGGCCTTTCTTCTGTGTTCGAAAATTTACTTCAAAAACTTCTAAATTTTGCTTAAAACGTGTGTTTAAGGGTCGAGACGCTGCTATGATTACAGGGTAATAACTCGATCACTGCTACGATACAATGTCCGATCGACTGAAACCGATCCGATGGATGGTTAAGTGCTGCCTGAATTCGGGCTATACTTTGTCATTCGTCGTGAGGGTTTTGATTTCGTGAATTTACCGTAAATGTTGTATTAAGTTACTAACCCAGTTTCGTTTGCATTATTTAAATAGGTTACCAGGCTTAATCAGTAGGCAAAACTCTGTCCAGTTAAACTTGCAATGTGAGTCATCCTCTTTTTACCAAATTGTTTCCAAAACCCTATTTATTTTCAAAGTTATAATTACAGGGATTAAGTCTTTGTAGTCTTCAATTACAGCCGGTATGTGGGGTTTTGTATACATTACTTGATAATCGTCACCATTGGATAACGGGTTAGCCAATGGGTGATATGACCATAGTCACAGATACCGTCGAGTGACAAATACCGTTGGGTAATTGGTTGATATAAACATTGTAATCGCCCTTAATACTGTAATTTATAACAATGTGTCGTTTTGTGCAAATTGAATGACTCGTCAGTATTTCCCCCGCTGATAAAATCTTTTTAAACATGTTTCAGGTGATTTACTGTGAACAAGGAAAAGTGCCGTGTAGCACTACCAACTTGGATAAAGTGGCTCAGTAAATAAATAAACATGTTTTTGTAACCAGGGGGTTTCCTAGTGAAATTCCTTTATTGTAAATTACGGGGTTTATCCCGAAACTTGAAATAAAATAATTGAGAAATTTCGGTTAAATGATCCTGTAAAATTTATCCGCTGCCAAATTAAACACCAATACCACGGGTTTTCTGTCCCGCGGCATCCGAACTGGGAAACTGGGTTGGGGGCCGTGACACCAACCCACTGAACCAAGTCACAGTGTGAACGAAAATAACAGACCAATAATCCAAGCTCCAATTCCTAAAAGAAGAAGAACCATCTCTTACGGTTGTTCTTATAAAGAATTCTTGGCCTGCAAACCAATAGAATTCTCAGGCAATGAAGGAGCCATTTCAGCATTGCGCTGTATAGAAAAGACAGAAGCAGTCATAAAAATAAGTAAATGTGCAGATGAAGATATGATTATGTTTGCTTCTAATCTTTCCAAAAATGCATCCTTAGAATGGTGGAATATTATTCTCCAGTTTAGAGGAAGTGACAGGGTTTATAATATGGAATGGGCTAACTTTAAAAAGATAGTCGAAAGAAAATTATGTCCTCCTCATGAAAAAGAACAAATCGCCAATAAGTTCTTAAATCTTAGAATGACTAGAATAGACTGCAAAGGTTACACTACCATATTCTTTGAATATGCTAGAATAGTGCCAACCTTAGCCTCACCTGAGCCAGTATTAATCTCCCATTACGTTTGGGGATTAATTAGTGAGATCAGACACGTAGTCAAGACAGCTAGGCCACAAACCATAGAAGAAGCAGTAGAACTAGCCAACACCCTGACTGATGAATTGGTACGCACGCAAGAAGAAAACCAGAGAAAGAACCTAGCTCAAAGACTTACCCAGGAATTTCGCTACTTTAATTCCAACCGTGGGAAAAGTACAGGTTCTTCCTCTGCACCTTATTGCAAGTATTGCAAAAGGAAGTACTCTGGAAGGTGCTCCATATACTGCAACTTTTGCAAAATGTCTGGACATAAGGAAAAAATTGTAGGAGGAAACCTAGCAATAGGCTATGCTTCAATTGTGGAGAAACTGGGCACATCAAACCGAACTGTCTGAAACTAGCTCTAGCAGCAACCAACAAAACTAATACAATTGAAGGACCCAAGAAGAATGCCAGAGCATTCGTTCTGACAGCTGAAGAAGCCAACATGATTCCGGATGTGATTGCCAGTACGTTTTTAGTTAATGACATTTTTGCCAAAGTATTATTTGACTCTAGTGCAAACCAAAGTTTTATCAATACTTCTTTCTACAAACTTCTCAATCAACCATTAACCAAACTTCAACAAGACTGTCTGGTAGAGCCGACAAACGGAGAATCCATTAAGATTAGTGAAATCTTACAGGGAGCAAGAATAGAAATTTTGAACCATCTTTTCTCTGCTAACCTTTACCCAATGAATCTAGTTGGATTCGATATTGTATTAGAAATGGATTGGTTGGTAGCCAATCATGCCAGTAATTTATGTGATCAAAAGTCAGTACAAGTAAGTACACCAAGTGGTAAAAAGATCACAATCAAAGGAGACAAGCCAACCGGGTCAGCAAAATTTATCTCTGTGATGAAAACTGCAAGTTGTGCAAGGAAAGGAGCAATAGTGTATATGATTTCCATAATCATTAACACTAAAGGAAAAGAATGAAAAGATATTCCTGTAGTATCTAAATTCTCAGACGTTTTTCCAGAAGAGTTACCTGGATTACCGCCTGACAGAGAGGTTGAATTTAGAATTCACCTAATACCAGGGATGGCACCGATTGCGAAGGCACCATATCGACTAGCACCAACGGAGATGCAGGAACTGAAGAAACAATTGGACGAACTTCTTGAAATAAGTTTTAACAACCTAGTTCATCGCCATGGGGAGCGTTGGTTTTGTTTGTTAAGAAGAAAGACGGATTAATGCATATGTGCATTGATTACCGAGAATTAAACAAGGTTACGATTAAGAATCGGTACCCACTACCGAGAATCGATGATCTGTTCGATCAACTTCAAGGAGCTTGATTCTTTTCTAATATCGATTTACGCTCAGGATATCATCAATTGAAAGTACAGGAAGAGGACATTCCTAAAACCGCTTTCAGAATAAGGTACAGTCATTATGAATTTACCGTCATGCCATTTGGTTTAACCAATGCCCCAGCCGCATTTATGGACATGATGAACAGGATATGTAAACCATACTTGGATAAATTCATAATTGTCTTTATAGATGATATTCTAATTTACTCTAAGAGTAAAGAGGAACATGCAAAGCATCTGCATACACTTCTGACATTATTGAGAAAAGAGAAGCTTTATGCTAAATTCTCAAAATGTGAATTCTGGTTACAAGAAGTGTAATTCCTTGGACATCTGGTTAATCATGAAGGAATTCATGTGGATCCCACAAAAATCGAGGCGATTACCAAATGGAAAGCCCTGAGTCACCAACGAAAGTAAGAAGTTTTCTTGGACTGGCAGGATATTATTGACGTTTCATTCAAGATTTTTCTAGAATAGCCATTCCATTAACCAAACTGACCTGCAAATCAGTTAAGTTTGAATGGGGACCAAAACAGGAAGAAGCCTTAATGATTCTTAAGCAAAGGTTAACCAACGCACCCATACTCACATTACCAGAAGGAACTGAAGACTTTATAGTCTATTGTGATGCGTCTAAGTTAGGATATGGATGTGTGTTGATGCAACGTCAAAAGGTTATAGCTTATGCCTCTAGACAACTTAAGAAACATGAAGAGAATTACACAACCCATGATCTAGAGCTAGGAGCCATAGTTTTTGCCCTTAAGATTTGGAGACACTATCTATATGGAAGTAAGTTTGTTGTCTTCACGGATCATAAGAGTTTAAGGTATATTTTTGGGCAAAAGGAATTAAATATGAGACAGAGACGTTGGGTGGAGATTCTTAGAGATTATGATTGTGATACCCAGTATCATGCTGGAAGAGCTAATGTAGTAGCTGATGCTTTAAGTCGAAAGTATCATGAAAAGCCAAAATGAGTACGCTCTCTTAAATTAAATCTGCAGATAGATTTAAATGAGCAAATTAGAGAGGTACAGCAAACGGCATTCAAGGACAATGCTGAAGGTTTAAATGGAATGATTAAGGAATTAGAACAAGGATCAGATGGAATTTGGAAGTTCCATAAGAAAAGGATGTGGATACCTAAACAAAGAAACCTACGCCACAGAATTCCAGAAGAAGCCCATAAGTCTAAGTATACAATACATCCCAGAAGTGATAAGATGTATCAAGATCTAAGAAAGAATTTCTAGTGGATAGGAATGAAAAAGGATATAGACAACTATGTTGCTAAATGTCTGACCTGTTCACAGGTTAAAGCTGAACATCAGAAACCCTCAGGATTATTTCAGCAACTAGAAATGCCAATATGGAAATGGAAATTTATAACAATGGACTTTGTTACCAAATTACCCAAGACACGAAAAGATAATAATACAATCTGGGTGATTGTTGACAGATTAACTAAATCTGCTCATTTCTTACCAGTGAAGGAAACTTTCAGTATGGAACAGTGATGTGGGTGAAGTGTGTTATAATTTGGATGTATATTTTAAGCCCCTTTACACTTTTTAGCCAAGTTTTAAATTTATAAAACACGATATTTACTAACACTAAACACACATATGGGCAAGTGCACCCATCGTGGACGTAGTATAGTGTTGGTAAGATACCGAGGTCGTCCAAGACACAAGAGCTTTTAGTACCGGTTTATCCTCAACGTCTAATCAAATCAAAATGTTAGAAAAAGATTTTTAAACTAAGAAAATAAAACTAACTAAATGCTGAAAAATAAAATAAAAAATAAAAACAGATAGACAAGATGAATCACTTGGATCCGACTCGTGTATTAGTTTAACCTTTGATTATTTTCGCACTTTTGCACTTGTTTAAGAGATTATCTTAGTTATTCTAGTAGGCCCCTCTTTTGAAGGCGACGTTACCCTCAACCCAGTAGTTTGAGTCAGCAAGGAAACAATCCTAAATGGTCGGATTATTGAAAGATAATGAATTAAGTTATTAATGCAAATTATGGTAGGCCCCTCTTTTGGAGTTGACGTTACCCTCGACTAAGTAGTCTAAGTCAGCATGGATACAGTCCTAAATAGTCGGGTTATAGTATTAATAGTAGTTTACTTATGAGGGGGTCAAAGAGTTTGGATCCCCGCCATCCAATACCTTTGGGTATTGAAGGAGATCCTACTAAATTTGACCCAGGTCCCTTGCAGGACCTCTAAACGCTGAACAAGGGCAAGACCCTTACCAAACCGTTCCCTTAACCCCCCGACCAGGTAGCCAACATACCTCCATATAGACCGTGGAGATATGAATGGTGAAAATCTTTTATTTTATATAGACAGTAAAATAATGCCAAGACACCACGGACAAACGATAAGGAATAATCACCTTCAACATAAGAAACTAGTTATTAAAGTCATTAATACAAAACCAAATAAAAAGTGCAAAAGATTAAAAATAAAAAGTATTATACTAAACACTTGTCTTCACCAAGTGATGTAAGAGACTTAGGCAAACATGGCCTTGATTGTCAAGAACTCTTACGATCAATCTTGGATCCCGAGACGACTCACACACTCTATGATGGACAATGGATGATGGTGGTGGATGATGGTGTTGTGATGGTGGTGGGTGGTGGATGAAGTGTGAGAGAGGTGGTGTGCCAAGGGATGAGTTGCAATGAATCCAAGCACTCCTATTTATAGGCTGAACAGAGGCCTGGGCACGGCCCCGTGTCCGGTGGGCACGGCCCCGTGCCTGTCTGACACTATCTCTCCTCATTAATTATAATTCGCAATTACTGTCACACCCCCAAAATCCGCATGCGGAGTACCATCCGCTTGAGGGCGTGACTGACCAGGATCCAGCCACCAATTATACTGAGCAATTTAATTAATAGCAAAAGTAGTATTCACCAACCACAGGGTTAGCAAATATCATAATCAAGTTCAAAGGTTTTAAGTTCAAATAGTAACATAAGTAGCGGAAGCATAGACAAAACAGTTTAAAACAAAGTTCATGGTTCAAGTTATTTAGAACCCAACACATGGGTTAGACGACCACTACACATCCCCAAGTAGCAAGCTCCTGAGTCACTGGGTACCTGCAAAGCATGCAGTAGAGTATCAACAAAAATGGTTGCGAGTCCACGAGTTATCCAGTTTTTAATTACCAATAACTTGTTTCACCAGTTAATTTATTCGTTTATACATGCCATGGGGAGCTACCCCATAAGTAAGCGACTAAACTGTTTTTCCAATACCGAATACTTCACGTGACCGTACGTTTCCGTAAAGTGCCCCCTTTGTCAATGTTCTATCATCATTGACGGATTTACCAGAGTCTATTAGTTCACTCCCGATCCCATACACGGGCACGGTGTGAGGCTGGTAAGACCTAAATAGCGATATCAACTAATAACCCGTTCGCCTGGCCCCGGCGACTAATCGGTATTAAGTAGTAGGGACTTGAGTGATAGAGTTTCGTTTAGTATTGCCCGTTGCATTCCGTATAAACAGTAATTAACTAAGAGTCCCACACAAGGGGAGAAAAGTAAGTTTATTCCCAGTAACAAGGGAAGAAAAGCAAGTTTGTATCCCTCACAAGGGGATAGTATTGTTTTTAGTTCCGTTTCCCAATCCACCGGGAATGCATGCTTTAAGTTGTGAACTCACCTTGGGTTGCTCGGCAGATTAGCTTACTTGGTCAAGCTTGCTGGTCACCACGTCCTAACATGGTTACCAGTATAGGTCAGGTTTGGGGTACAAGTAATCACGTATATCCTACATGTATCTAACACATAGTATGCATATAGTTTTGAGTCATTGGGCTTGCACTAATAATCGCACAGTCAAGCAGTAACAGTTAACACGTAGTCCAGTCAAACAGTAACATGCATGAACAGTCCATACACTTCGGCCCAATAACGGGGACCAGTAGCCCACTCGAGACAAGGTGGTCTCGAGTCGAGACCGAGAGGTCTCGAGTCGCAACATAGTGGTCTCGGGTTGCAGCGGGGTGGTCTCGAGTCAAGCAAGTATGAGTCGTAACCTCAGATGTCTCGAGTTCAGTCTTCGAGTCGAGATCATGAGATCTCGAGTCGAGACCGTGCTGATTTCGAGTCTTTAGAGCTCATCTCGAGTTGTTACTTGGTGGTCTCGAGTCGAGACTGGGTGTCTCGACTTGTTTGCCTGCTTAGGAGATCCTTCCAGAACCTTAGATGTACTATCCAATAGAATTTCATGTGCATGAAATTGTGTACTATCCAATAGAAACACACAAACATGTTTTCTTGTCTAATTCCTTAATCAAATAGATCAAACAAAGCATGTTTCAAATATTTATATGATCTTCAAACGGTTCCTTCTACACATTCATCATGTTCATCATTTTGCAAGCATATTCATTCAAGCCGGTTATGAATCCAATTCAAAATGCAACTCAGTCAACATCAATGGCCTTATTTCTAACACATCATTTACGGTTCAACATTAGGTCTATGTGTTTTTATGCACTTTTCATAAGGAAGACTATGCACATCATGTTTAAACAACAATCTACATCATCTAATTACTCTTATCCTATTAGACCATACAATCATATGCAAATAATAATTGCCATGTATAACATCTTTTAATCCACATCTTTATCATACAAAATCATGCAAGTAGACATCTAAACTAAACATGTGTTTTATTCATCAAGCACACACCTTCACCAAATGTTTTGAAAAGAACATAGATTAAAACATGAAACTAACCGGTTAGAGGTGTTAAGAGTGTGAAAACGAGTAGGTTCGATGAAAGGAGATCCTCGAGTGAAGAACACGAGCCGATCCGAGGGCCCTTGATGTTTCCGGTTGTATCCGAGAGATGGGGAGTGTTGAGGTTTAGGATTTTTAGAGAGAGAGAGAGAGTGTAGAGGAGAGTATGTGTGAGAGTGAGTGTGAGTTGTCCAAAGAAATGGCAAGGTTGGCTAGGAGCATGAGTTATATATTAGTCCTAAGTCGGTTCACCCTAGTGGGTTTTCGAGTGGGATAAGGAGAAGCATGGCCCAACCGGCCCAACTGTTTGTTGTTCACTCGAGACCGGGTGGTCTCGAGTCGTGGTTTCGGTTCACAAGTATTTTATACACATACATATATATTACATACACGTTATCAACACATGGCACATCAAGATAGAACGAAATTTTTCATTTAATAATATATATTCACAATGCCATTACACGATATTGGCTCGGGAAAACCTAGAGTGTCACATTATCCCCAAGTTTTAAGAACTTTCGTCCCGAAAGTTAAGGCTGCCACTGACAAGCTAGTATGAGTGAGAGTGTTTCAACGGGGTGTCACATCATCCCCCCGTTAGTTTGGAATTTCGTCCCGAAATTCGGTCGTAGCTTCAGTGCTGGGGGTTTCATTTGGGAACAACTGGGGATACCTGTGCTTCATCTGGTCTTCCCGCTCCCAGGTAAACTCTGGGCCACGTCGCGAGTTCCAGCGGACTCGCACAAGAGGTATCTGGCTACGTTTGAGGATTTTGATCTCTCGATCCGTGATCCCAATCGGTTCCTCAGTAAAGTGTAGCTGTTCGTCAATAGTGAGTTCCTTGAAAGGAATTATGAGCGTTTCATCTGACAGACACTTCTTCAGATTAGATACGTGAAATACATTGTGCACCGCACTCAGTTCTTCAGGCAGATTCAATCTATAAGCCACCTTACCGATTTTCTCGGTAATTTCGAATGGTCCAACATACCGCGGATTAAGCTTGCCCCGTTTACCAAAGCGAACCACACCCTTCCAGGGTGAGACTTTAAGTAGAACCCGGTCACCGACCTGGAATTCTAGTGGTTTCCTACGCTTATCTGCGTAACTTTTCTGACAGTCGCGAGTTGCCGCCATGCGTTGTCTGATCTGGGCAATCTTTTCCGTTGTGTCTACCACCAGTTCTGGGCCTGTGATCTGGCTGTCACCAACTTCCGCCCAGCAAAGAGGTGATCGGCATTTATGACCGTACAATGCCTCAAAAGGTGCTGCCTGAATGCTAGTGTGGTAGCTGTTATTATACGAGAATTCTACTAGCGGTAGGTGCTTCTCCCAATTCTTGCCAAAATCGATCACACATGCCCTAAGCATGTCTTCTAGGGTTTGGATGGTGCGTTCAGACTGCCCATCTGTTTGTGGGTGATAAGCGGTGCTCATGTCCAAACGTGAGCCAAAGGATTTGTGCATAGCTTGCCACAACTCCGAAGTAAAACGAGCGTCTCGGTCGGAAATAATGGAGGTTGGCACCCCGTGCCTCGAAACCACTTCCTTTAAGTACACGTCTGCCAAGGTAGAAAACTTATTTGTTTCCTTAATAGCCAAAAAGTGTGCAGACTTGGTCAATCGGTCTACTATCACCCAAATAGTGTCATTCCCGCGTTGGGACCTAGGTAGGCCAGTAACGAAATCCATGGAAATTTGCTCCCATTTCCATTTCGGGATTTCTGGTTGCTGGAGTAGGCCTGCTGGTTTCTGATACTCAGTCTTGACTCTTGCGCAAGTCAAGCATTTGCTGACATATGTTGCTATGTGGGCTTTCATGCCAGGCCACCAATACGTAGTCCTTAAGTCGTGGTACATCTTATCCGATCCAGGATGTACCGAGTAACGGGACTTATGGGCTTCGTCCATCACAAGTTCACGTAGATCTCCATAGAGTGGAACCCAAATGCGCCCTGTCACATAGTAAGCGTCGTCTTCTTTTCATTCTAGCCGCTTCCTCGATCCTCGCAGGGACTCAGCCCTGATGTTCCCCGGTTTCAATGCTTCAACCTGAGCATTTCGAATCTGAGTAGGGAGGTTAGACTGGATGGTAAGCTGTAACGCTCGCACGCGCTTGGGCGGAGTGTCCTTTCGACTGAGGGCGTCTGCCACGACATTGGCTTTGCCTGGATGGTACTTGATTGCACACTCGTAATCATTCAAGAGTTCGACCCATCGACGTTGTCGCATGTTTAATTCCTTTTGCTTGAAGATATGCTTGAGACTCCTGTGATCGGTGAAAATAGTGCACTTGGTACCGTACAGGTAATGTCTCCATATCTTAAGAGCAAAAACCACTGCTCCCAGTTCCAAGTCGTGCGTAGTGTAGTTCCTTTCATGAGTCTTCAGTTGTCGAGAAGCGTAGGCAATAACCTTCTCGCGTTGCATCAATACGCAACCGAGCCCATGAATAGACGCATCGCAGTAAACCACAAAGTCGTTGGTACCTTCAGGTAACGAGAGAATAGGAGCACTGCAGAGGTTAACCTTCAGCTTCTGAAAGGCCGATTCCTGAGCTTCATTCCACTTGTAAGCAATACCCTTCTGGGTGAGTGTCGTAAGAGGTTGAGCAATCTTCGAGAATCCCTTGATGAATCTGCGATAGTACCCTGCCAATCCCAAGAATTGGCGGACTTCGGTCGGAGTTTTAGGCGTAGGCCAGTTCTTTATAGAGTTGATCTTAGCTTGATCGACATGAATCCCGTCCTTATTGACTACGTGTCCAAGGAAATGGACTTCTCGAAGCCAGAAGTCACATTTCGAGAATTTGGCGTACAACTGTTCATTGCGTAGGAGTTCGAGAATAAGACGCAGGTGTTGTTCATGCTCCTCTTGACTTTTCGAGTAGATCAGGATGTCGTCGATAAATACAATTACGAATATGTCGAGGTAAGGCTTGCACATTCGGTTCATGAGATCCATGAATACCGCAGGCGCGTTGGTCATTCCAAAGGGCATGACGAGGAATTCATAATGACCATAACGAGTTCTGAAGGCAGTTTTGGAGATGTCTTCATCACGGACTCTCAGCTGAAGATAGCCTGATCGCAGGTCAATCTTAGAGTAGTAGCTCGATCCTTGCAACTGATCGAACAAATCGTCGATGCGCGGGAGGGGGTAGCGATTCTTGATGGTGACCTTGTTCAGCTCACGATAGTCGATGCACATTCGGAAGGTGCCATCCTTTTTCTTAACAAAGAGCACTGGTGCTCCCCAGGGCGACGAACTAGGACGGATAAACCCTTTATCTAGTAGTTCTTGTAGTTGCGTAGAAAGTTCCTTTAGTTCTGCGGGGGCTAGTCGATAAGGCGCTCGAGCTATGGGTACTGCTCCGGGAGTTAGCTCGATTTGGAACTCGACCTGACGATGGGGAGGGAGTCCAGGTAGTTCTTCAGGGAATACCTCGGGGTAGTCGTGTACTACTGGAAAATCTTCAATCCTCTTTTCCTTTTCCTGTGTGTCGGTGACGAGTGCTAAGATAGCGGTGTGCCCCTTTTGTAAACACTTCTGGGCCCTTAAGAACGAGATGATGCCTGTGACTTCTCCGCCTTTGTCACCTTGAACGATGAGGGGTTTGCCAGAACGGCGGGGAATACAAACCATTTTCTCTTGACAGAGGATTTCAGCGCGATGTTTGGATAACCAATCCATACCAATGACGACGTCGAAGCTTCCAAGATTGATAGGGAAAAGATCGATGCTAAACGTCTGACCAGACAATACTAGCTTGCAGTCGTTGATCACATGTGAGGCCTCGATGTTTCTACCATTAGCTAACTCGACGATATGCTTAGAACTTAATAACGCAGGCGGGTGCTTAAGCTTCTTACTAATACGTAGGGATACATAACTAGCATCGGCTCCAGAATCAAATAATACAGAAACATAACGATCATCAAGTAGGAACTTACCCGCCATGACGTTGGGGTCATTCCTTGCTTCTCCAGCTCCAATAACAAAAGCCCTTCCTCTTGCACCATTCCCAGCATTGTTGTTGTTTTGATCGTTGTTCCCAGCTCCCTGGTTGTTGTTGCGGTTCTGGTTCAGTTCAGGGCAATCCCTCCGCATGTGCCCCGTGGCTCCACATTTGTAGCATCCACGGTTGTTCCCTTGTTGCTGTTGTTGTTGTGGTTGTTGCTGATTCTGCCTAGCTGGAAACTGACTCCTACAGTCTTTGGCTTCATGCCCCATCTTGTTGCATCGCTGACACTGACTTTTGCCACATGGTCCACTGTGGTGTCGGTTACACTTGTTACACTTAGGGTGGTTCCCTCGATAGCCACCCTGTTGCTGAGGGCCTTTGTTGTTTTCAGTTTTCCTTTGCTGAGTCGGGGCCTGAGTGGGGTTAGCATCCTTGCTTTGGTTTCCTTCCCACTTACGCTTGTTATCACCAGAAGTTCCATCAGTAGCACCGAGCCTTTTGGGTAACTTGCCCTGCTCCACAGCCTGATCAGTGACTTTGTGAGCAAGACTGACGACTGGCTGGATGGTGTTAAGGTTGGCTGAGGTCACATGGCTTCGAATTTCAGGGGCCAAACCCTTGATGTACAATTCGATCCTTCGGTACATAGGTCGAGACATGTTTGGGCAAAGAGAAGCATAGTCGTTGGACAGTTTGGTGTAGGTCTCAATCTCTGACCCAACCATCTTAAGCTCAAAGTACTCGTTCTCGAGTTTGTGGATGTCATCCCTGTGACAGTACTCCTCTTTAATCATATCCTTGAAATCTTCCCATGCAGTAGCATTAGCAGTTTCCAAACCAAGCATCTGAATTTGCGCCTTCCACCAGGAAAGCGCGTTTCCTTCAAGCGTACCAGTAGCAAACTTCACCCAATTAGCAGGGGGACACTCGCAGACAGCAAAGACAGCTTCGACCTTCTCGATCCAGTGCAGAAGACCTATGGCACCCTCAGTGCCATTGAAAGGGAGAGGCTTGCAATCCATGAAGGTCTTGAAAGTACACACACGTGGTTGCACAGGCGCATGCTGACCTGTTGTGAGAAGTGAAGCAAAATAGGTTTAGGGGTGAAAAGATGATGCGGCGGTAGGATCTAAACATCCTAAAATAACGAGTTTACCTCCAGGGTGAGCTGCGAAAGCTGCAGCCACCGTGTTGATCAGGTTAGTGAACTGAGCCTAAGTCATGTTAACGTTTCCTCTTCCGCGTCCACTCATTGTCTTCATAACCAGAAAACATAGTATGAGTTTGATGTCGTAATATAGCGAGAATGAGGTAGAAGAGGGAGGTGTATCTATCTAACTAGGCAAACTAGTACGTATAGCAGGACAGAAGGCATAAAGCAAGCAAGCAAATAAACACTAGTCCGAGCTATGAGGTCTAATGGGTTGAGTCTTGCACTTGGAATGTAGTGTCATCACGAGTCACGGGTTATAGTTTGGTTTTTCTCAAAAAGGTTCCATTTTTAAAACCATGTTCACTATAACCAATGGCATTCAAGGACAATGCTGAAGGTTTAAATGGAATGATTAAGGAATTAGAACAAGGATCAGACGGAATTTGGAAGTTCCATAAGAAAAGGATGTGGATACCTAAACAAAGAAACCTACGCCACAGAATTCCAGAAGAAGCCCATAAGTCTAAGTATACAATACATCCCAGAAGTGATAAGATGTATCAAGATCTAAGAAAGAATTTCTAGTGGATAGGAATGAAAAAGGATATAGACAACTATGTTGCTAAATGTCTGACCTGTTCACAGGTTAAAGCTGAACATCAGAAACCCTCAGGATTATTGCAGCAACTAGAAATGCCAATATGGAAATGGAAATTGATAACAATGGAATTTGTTACCAAATTACCCAAGACACGAAAAGATAATAATACAATCTGGGTGATTGTTGACAGATTAACTAAATCTGCTCATTTCTTACCAGTGAAGGAAACTTTCAGTATGGAACAGTGATGTGGGAGAAGTGTGTTATAATTTGGATGTATATTTTAAGCCTTTTTTACACTTTTTAGTCAAGTTATAAATTTATAAAACACGATATTTACTAACACTAAACACACATATGGGCAAGTGCACCCATCGTGGACGTAGTATAGTGTTGGTATGATACCGAGGTCGTCCAAGGACACAAGAGCTTTAAGTACCGGTTTATCCTCAACGTCTAATCAAATCAAAATGTTAGAAAAAGATTTTTAAACTAAGAAAATAAAACTAACTAAATGCTGAAAAATAAAATAAAAAATAAAAACAGATAGACAAGATGAATCACTTGGATCCGACTCGTGTATTAGTTTAACATTTGATTATTTTCGCACTTTTGCACTTGTTTAAGAGATTATCTTAGTTATTCTAGTAGGCCCCTCTTTTGAAGGCGACGTTACCCTCAACCCAGTAGTTTGAGTCAGCAAGGATGCAATCCTAAAGGGTCGGATTATTGAAAGATAATGAATTAAGTTATTAATGCAAATTATGGTAGGCCCCTCTTTTGGAGGTGACGTTACCCTCGACTAAGTAGTCTGAGTCAGCATGGATACAGTCCTAAATAGTCGGGTTATAGTATTAACAGTAGTTTACTTATGAGGGGGTCAAAGAGTTTGGATCCCCGCCATCCAATACCTTTGGGTATTGAAGGAGATCCTACTAAATTTGACCCAGGTCCCTTGCAGGACCTCTAAACGCTGAACAAGGGCAAGACCCTTACCAAACCGTTCCCTTAACCCCCGACCAGGTAGCCAACATACCTCCATATAGACCGTGGAGATATGAATGGTGAAAATCTTTTATTTTATATAGACAGTAAAATAATGCCAAGACACCACGGACAAACGATAAGGAAGAATCACCTTCAACATAAGAAACTAGTTATTAAAGTCATTAATACAAAACCAAATAAAAAGTTCAAAAGATTAAAAATAAAAAGTATTATGCTAAACACTTGTCTTCACCAAGTGATGTAAGAGACTTAGGCAAACATGGCCTTGATTGTCAAGAACTCTTACGATCAATATTGGATCCCGAGATGACTCACACACTCTATGATGGACAATGGATGATGGTGGTGGATGATGGTGTTGTGATGGTGGTGGGTGGTGGATGAAGTGTGAGAGAGGTGGTGTGCCAAGGGATGAGTTGCAATGAATCCAAGCACTCCTATTTAAAGGCTGAACAGAGGCCTGGGCACGGCCCCGTGTCCGGTGGGCACGGCCCCGTGCCTGTCTGACACTATCTCTCCTCATTAATTGTAATTCGCAATTACTGTCACACCCCCAAAATCCACATGCGGAGTACCATCCGCTTGAGGGCGTGACTGACCAGGATCCAGCCACCAATTAACTGAGCAATTTAATTAATAGCAAAAGTAGTATTCACCAACCACAGGGTTAGCAAATATCATAATCAAGTTCAATGGTTTTAAGTTCAAATAGTAACTTAAGTAGCAGAAGCATAGACAAAACAGTTTAAAACAAAGTTCATGGTTCAAGTTATTTAGAACCCAACACATGGGTTAGACGATCACTACACATCCCCAAGTAGCAAGCTCCTGAGTCACTGGGTACCTGCAAAGCATGCAGTAGAGTATCAACAAATATGTTGGCGAGTCCACGAGTTATCCAGTTTTTAATTACCAAAAACTTGTTTCACCAGTTAATTTATCCGTTTATACATGCCATGGGGAGCTACCCCATAAGTAAGCGACTAAACTATTTTTCCAATACCGAATACTTCATGCGACCGTACGTTTCCGTAAAGTGCCCCGTTTGTCAATGTTCTATCATCATTGACGGATTTGCCAGAGTCTATTAGTTCACTCCCGATCCCATACACGGGCACGGTGTGAGGCTGGTAAGACCTAAATAGCGCTATCAACTAATAACCCGTTCGCCTGGCCCCGGCGACTAATCGGTATTAAGTAGTAGGGACTTGAGTGATAGAGTTTCGTTTAGTGTTGCCCGTTGCATTCTGTATAAACAGTAATTAACTAAGAGTCCCACACAAGGGGAGAAAAGTAAGTTTATTCCCAGTAACAAGGGAAGAAAAGCAAGTTTGTATCCCTCACAAGGGGATAGTATTGTTTTTAGTTCCGTTTCCCAATCCACCGGGAATGCATGCTTTAAGTTGTGAACTCACCTTGGGTTGCTCGGCAGATTAGCTTACTTGGTCAAGCTTGCTGGTCACCACGTCCTAACATGGTTACCAGTATAGGTCAGGTTTGGGGTACAAGTAATCACGTATATCCTACATGTATCTAACACATAGTATGCATATAGTTTTGAGTCATTGGGCCTGCTCTAATAATCGCACAGTCAAGCAGTAACAGTTAACACGTAGTCCAGTCAAACAGTAACATGCATGAACAGTCCATACACTTCGGCCCAATAACGGGAACCAGTAGCCCACTCGAGACAAGGTGGTCTCGAGTCGAGACCGAGAGGTCTCGAGTCGCAACATAGTGGTCTCGGGTTGCAGCGGGGTGGTCTCGAGTCAAGCAAGTACAAGTCGTAACCTTAGATGTCTCGAGTTCAGTCTTCGAGTCGAGATCATGAGATCTCGAGTTGAGACCGTGCTGATTTCGAGTCTTTAGAGCTCATCTCGAGTTGTTACTTGGTGGTCTCGAGTCGAGACTGGGTGTCTCGACTTGTTTGCCTGCTTAGGAGATCCTTCCAGAACCTCAGATGTACTATCCAATAGAATTTCATGTGCATGAAATTGTGTACTATCCAATAGAAACACACAAACATGTTTTCTTGTCTAATTCCTTAATCAAATAGATCAAACAAAGCATATTTCAAATATTTATATGATCTTCAAACGGTTCCTTCTACACATTCATCATGTTCATCATTTTGCAAGCATGTTCATTCAAGCCGGTTATGAATCCAATTCAAAATGCAACTCAGTCAACATCAATGGCCTTATTTCTAACACATCATTTACGGTTCAACATTAGGTCTATGTGTTTTTATGCACTTTTCATAAGGAAGACTATGCACATCATGTTTAAACAACAATCTACATCATCTAATTACTCTTATCCTATTAGACCATACAATCATATGCAAATAATAATTGCCATGTATAACATCTTTTAATCCACATCTTTATCATACAAAATCATGCAAGTAGACATCTAAACTAAACATGTGTTTTATTCATCAAGCACACACCTTCACCAAATGTTTTGCAAAGAACATAGATTAAAACATGAAACTAACCGGTTAGAGGTGTTAAGAGTGTGAAAACGAGTAGGTTCGATGAAAGGAGATCCTCGAGTGAAGAACACGAGCCGATCCGAGGGCCCTTGATGTTTCCGGTTGTATCCGAGAGATGGTGAGTGTTGAGGTTTAGGGTTTTTAGAGAGAGAGAGAGAGAGTGTAGAGGAGAGTATGTGTGAGAGTGAGTGTGAGTTGTCCAAAGAAATGGCAAGGTTGGCTAGGAGCATGAGTTATATATTAGTCCTAAGTCGGTTCACCCTAGTGGGTTTTCGAGTGGGATAAGGAGAAGCATGGCCCAACCGGCCCAACTGTTTGTTGTTCACTCGAGACCGGCTGGTCTCGAGTCGTGGTTTCGGTTCACAAGTATTTTATACACATGCATATATATTACATACACGTTATCAACACATAGCACATCAAGATAGAACGAAAATTTTCATTTAATAATATATATACACAATGCCATTACACGATATTGGCTCGGGAAAACCTAGAGTGTCACAATTACAATTAATGCGCCTGCAGTACTTTGGGCACGCCCCCGTGTTCACTGGGCACGGCCCCGTGGTGAGCAATAGAAGCTTCTACAGGTTTGTCTTTTCTGCTGCTTCTTGGGCACGGCCCCGTGCTCGCTGAGCATGGGGCGTGTTCAGTCTTCTGCCTTCTCTGTTTTGCTTGGGAGGATGCTGTTGAGGGGTCGGGCAATCCACTTTTGTTCCTTTTCTTGTATTTATGCTAGATTTAGCTGTCTTTTTGCTTCTTTTGTTAATTTGAGCTCATTTAATCCTGAAAATACAAAAGGAAGACAAAAACACACTTTTTCCAACATTAGTACTTAAAAAGGGTTAGTTTTATGCCTCATTTGATGTAATTTATATGTTGCATTTTACACACATCAAACAGTTAGCCAAATTATATGTAAATGAAATAGTTTCATTACATGGGATTCCTTTATCTATCGTATCTGATAGAGATAGCCGTTTTACTTCTCATTTTTGGACAAGTTCCCAAAAAGCAATGGGAACCAGGTTAAATCTAAGCACGACTTATCATCCTCAAACGGACGGACAAAGAAAAAGAACCATACAAACAATGGAAGATATGCTTAGAGCCTGTGTAATTGATTTCGGAGGAAATTGGGATGATCATCTACCATTAATAGAATTTTCTTACAATAACAGCTATCATACAAGCATTAATGTTGCACCTTTTGAAGCACTTAATGGACGAAAGTGCCGAACTCTAGTCTGTTGGGCAGAAATTGGAGAAAAGCAACTATCTGGGCCAGAGATAGTGCAAGAAACAACGGACAAAATAATTCAAGTCAAGGAAAGACTAAAAGCAGCACGAGATCGTCAAAAGAGTTATGCAGATAACAGACGAAAACCTTTGGAATTTCAAGTAGGAGATAAGGTATTGTTAAAAGTTTCTCCATGGAAAGGAGTAGCCGCCTTCAGCCAGCCTATAAATAGTGGCCTTTTCTTTTCTCCCAAATCTCTAAAGCTATTATAATACTCGAGTATTATACCCCTATAAAGTGAAGCTTTGCCTCGTTGTAAGTATTATAACCCCCGATCACGTATTTGTTACCCTACACGATCGATCCAGGGCTCCGTAACGCATGTCAAGGCTCTGCCTGACTCAGTCGTTGGAGTTCTGTCTCGTGTTACACCCGATTGATCTAGGACTCTGTAATTCATGTCAAGGCTCTGCCTGACTCAGTCATTGGAGTTCTGTCTCGAGTTGTACGGTTGATGTGATTTGGGTTATCTTACTAACACGTGTGCATTGTTTAGTTTTTAATAGATAATAACCAGGAGATTCACCAGGAAGCTTTAGTTTTACCTAAGTAAACAATGTGAGTACATTCTCTTTTTGTCACCATTTTTACCAAAACCTCAAATGTTTTCAATTATACTTAACAATGATTGAGTCTATGTATTCTATAATTATTGTCGGTATGTTGGGGTTTTATATACATTATTGTAATTTGTTACTATTGGACAAAGAGTTAGACAATGAGTAACATGACCCCCAAGTCAGGTGTTGGCAGTACTGAATAAGTAATTGTGTAGATATAAACATTGTAATCTCTTTCAATACTGTAAAGTTATAAAACTGTTTTGATTAAACTGGGATGCACTCGCCAGTATTTCTTGCAGATAAAACCTTTTTAAAACGCGTTTCGGGTAACTTAATATGAAGTTAATAGAAGCCAGCTGGAGAGCACTGAAGGCTTGGAAAAGTGGCTATAAAAGTTACCTAAATAAAAAGGAGTTTTGTTTTCAATAAACTAGGGTTTATCCCTATAAATATATTGTAATGGAAACTTGGGTTTTATCCCATTTATTTATCATATAAAGTTTGGTGTTTTAACTCTGATAAAATATTTCCTAACTACGGTCCTGGTGTCTCATTTCTGCTGCCAAATTAATAAACACCGATACCACCCGCTCTGCGTGATCGTCCGCGGCCGCCCGCCTCCCGGGGCAGGGGTCGGGGGCTGCGACAGAATTTGGAGAGAAAACCTTCTCTCTTTCTCTCTAATCTCGCCACCCACACACACTATGTGTGTTTTAATTTTATTTCAGCTTTTATACTTTCAACTTTCAATTGTGTTCCATTTTAGTCCCTAAGGTTTGGTTTGTTATTTAGTAAGCCATAAACTTTTAATTTCATAAATTGATAACACATATTTACCAGGTTAAATATTCCTAGTTAAATACTTCATGTCAAACTATCATATTAACACAAAATCTCGCATTAATATTTTAGTGTGTTACACATATGCTCGATCGTGACTATTCTTATTTCATGCACAAACGAATCCATGCTTTAAGGGGGATAGGGGTGTTCATCGAATCAAATAACGAATTTTTGAATTAATGGAATCTAATATTTCGTATTTTTATTTTTTACCCGAATTCGAATAAATTCGATTTAATTCAAATTCAACGTAAACAATAAATTATTTTACATTCATTTTTCAAAACTACTGCAAACTAATTATATTTAACATAAAATACAATAACCTGCAAAATTAATCAACTATCAATATGTCAAAACACCAAAATTTAGAAGACAGGTTGGTTACCGGTAGCGATTTTAGTTAGGTAAAAATTCATATTTTGACGAAGTTTAGAAGTTAAACGTATCACTTATGGATGTAATTCATACTTTGGCCAAGTTTAGAAGTTAAATGTGTGTATATATATTAATTTTTTATATAAAATGTATTCGAATTTCGAATCGAATTGAAAATCATAAATTCGTATTCGATTACTGGACTCGAATACAAATCAACTCGAATTGGAACCTTAATAATCGAATTTGAATCGAGTCGAATTTTAAATTTTTCGAATCTGAATCGAATTCTGAACACCCCTAAAAGGGGCAATGCCCGCTTGGTAAGGGTTCAAAAGAGACCCTCGGTGGGGTCCTGTTGGAAAATGAACATAAGCTATAATTGATTACCTTGTTGAAATGCTCTTGAAAGTTGCTTCGGATTTGCATGATTAATGGAAAGTTATATGGAAAATTATCATCAATTGTAGCTATTTATCAATGGAAAACATTAGTAGTATGTTAAATTGGTCAGTGGTAATTTGGTCCATCGGTGACAGATACATGTCACTGGCAATTGATCAATACGGATCTTCAGTGGTAACTGAGCAACAACAACTAGGTTGTTAACAACTACAATGTTGTCAAATGGTAACCATGTAACCATTGATGTAGCCTTCTACCAAGCGTTTTCTATTAATATATTTATCCAATGTCGACAATTATAACCGCCAACTAAAACATTGTGATGGTTGTATATAAGGAATGTCTTTGGTCTATCTCTGGTATGATGTTTTCATAATTAACTAATGTGATGTGTTGTAGCGTGTTGGTCTAGTTAATTTAATAGCACTTAGCATGTATTAGGTGGGTTAACTCAATAACTTTTAGACACTTTCACCTAGTTTTAAATTTATAAGAAATGATTATTGCTTAAACTAGACACACACAATACGCAAGCGTACCTATCATTTGTAGTAAAGTTTATGTAAGAACCAAGTATCAAACCCAAAGGATACGATTTTTAATAGTTAACTTTAAATTACCAACTAGCTGATTAATTATCTTTTGTTAATTTTATATTAAAACCATGAAATAAAAGCAAGTACAAGATAATTAGTGGAGAATATAAAAAGCATGAAGAGTGTTGTTTTAGATCTTTGAATTCACTTGGGATGAATTATAGCTATGTTATTGACAAGAGGTGAGGTTAATTAACTCAAAGACCTGATTCCTAGCTAAGGTTACCGATGAATTTTATTAGATTTACAAGATGTGACTTTAAGATAATTCATTGCCCAATCTTAGAGAAATGTTCTTTTTAAGGAACAATCCCCTAATCTTGAGTTAGTTACATCCAACTACTCTTCTTTCTTTTACATTGTTCCCACGCTTTACGGTCCTCTATTTGGCATACATTTGTCTCACTTCAAAGGTAGCAAGGATATATTAAAGTGCTCTCCATGGGTGTTAATAACACTTGTGATTAATTAGGGTGATTGATCTTTATTTAACGGGTGACGTTATAATATATATATATATATATATATATATATATATATATATATATATATATATATATATATATAAATTCGTATAGTATTTTAATATGGGTTCACCAACTCTTGGTCCGCGCCAAATCTAACATATAGACGTTGCTAGACAAGTCGCATAACCAAGTTTTGGCTAATTATTGAGGCCTAGCATATACACCGTGCAGGCCAACATTGATATTCTTGATAAACGAGGGTTGATCACAAGATGTGTTTCCACAAATGGGTAAACCCTTCTCCAAGTTTGGATTTCCATTGTTAGTATACGGGTTGTTACCCACCATGAGTGTACTATTAAGTTTCACCTCCTTTGGTTATTAAGAACTCCCACAAGATCAAAGACCTAAACATCACAAGCTTATTACAAAAAAAAAAAAACAAAAAAAAAGAGTATAGAGAATTATTAAAGACACAACACACCTCTTTGCCAAAGATTAAACATTTAATTCATACAAGCTTATCTTTAACTCAAGTATCGTATCACAGAGGATTTAGCCATTAATGGCCATAACTTGTCCACAAACAATGATTATAGAGTGAATCATGATGGATCAAGTATGATAAGATCAAACAACTTGAAGAAGGGTTGTTGATTACAAGTTCTCTATCTCTCAAACTAAGCTATTACAAGTGTTTTCTTGGAGTGATCCCAAACTCCTTTATGGTCTCTCAAGACCAGAGAGTTTGTATGTGAAACGTGGAAGCGGAGTGGGTGAAATGGAATGGTGAAAATGGGCAGCGAAGGGCCTCTATTTATAGGATGTAAGTGGCCAAGTGAGCACGGTCATGCGGTGCTAATTCCCGACATTGCTTGCCCTTTTCTGGTCAATCCGTGGCAATTCTATTATAAGCACGGGCGTGCATAGGGAGGCATAGCCGTGCTTGGACAAGTGTCTCGACAAGGCTTAAACAGGCGGCATTCTGGTCGGTTCTCGAAGCTTCCATCATTTGTCTCTTCCTAAGCACGGGCGTACATAGGGAGGCATGGTCGTGCTTGCCTTTTGGTGGACTTTGGTTGACCATTTATTGGGTTGAGTTGTTGACTTTGTGCTTCTTGGTGTTGTGCACGGTCATGCCCAAAGCATGGCACGGCTGTGCCTATTTAGCAACTTGGTGGTTTCCTTAAATTCTTGGATTTTTTACTTCGCTTATGCTCGTTTTTCACTTATTTTCATCCCGAGACCTTGGAAACCTACATTTGTCAAATATGAATGATTTAGGTAGTATTTGTAATTAAAAAGTTATTAAAGTACTTAGATTTAGAGGCTAATTATGCACTGAAAATATGTATAATTTATGGCACATCACTAACCTGTATATTCACTCTTGTAATTATTTGTGAAAGATTTGATTGTACTTTCATGAGTACCAAATAAATATTTCAATCTAAAAGTAATACGAACCTGACTCACAAGAGATATCCAGACGTGTATTCGTATTTCTATAAAATCCACATTTTAATAACATAATAAAATCTAAATCAACATAAAACGAGTGTACAAATTTACTAATAACCAACAAACTTGCAAATTGCAATACTTAGGATTTTATATTAGACCTGTTACCACACATACCCTTTAGTATACATAAAATGTTACGAAAAGTGTAACACCTGACTTCTTTTCCCATCAATATTGTTCGTTTTGATCCTGATGGGTGGTCTATTCAGGAACTCGTGGATTTGTTTTTGGTTGACCCAGTGGAGACTTTAGGAGGTCACCCATCCTAATATTATTCTCAACTGAGCACGTTTAACTGTAGAGTTTTCATCTGCTCCACAACTGAGCACGCAAAACGCGTTTGTGATTTGAGAGGCAAGACACACCTCATGAACCAAGAATCTTTTCTAGCCATAGCTAATGTGGAATTTGCCTAATGTATTACAATTGGTCATGTTAATCTTCTTTGTATAATTACAAAAAGGCATGCCATAGTTGAATTCTTGTTGCATAAATCAAAATGATGATTAATTTTATGACATGATCGATTTACATGATCACTCAATGACATAAATAAGTCATGTTAATCTTCTCTATATCACAGAGAAAGGCATGCCACAGTTGAATTGTTGTTGCACAAATCGAAATGATGCTTTATTTTTATAGGATGATCGATTTAGATGATCACTCAATGACATAAATAAGAAATTGATGGCACTTGGCTTGTAAAATGTGTGGTGAGTAAAAGTTAGAATTGACTTGGATATAAAACATTAGACTTTGGGCTTGAGTTAAACAAGTTGAGCCAGTGTTAACTCGAACTCGGTAAATTTACAAAGTGAACCCGGTTAGTTTACGATCGAGTCAGTTATGAGCGAGCTTCCAATCTCAAGTTATTTGAATAACCCGGTTGGTTTCATTTGTTTTGGCTTAGGTGTAAGTATAACTAAAGGTTGGAAAATCATTAAACACGTAGGGACGTGGAATTTCCCTCAGTTTTATGAACCGGTCGTAACTCGTAACACATAATGAGAACACACGACTAGAAAGTCAATCAAGCAATACTTGAGGATTTTGGGGCTGAAAATTGAAATGTATTCACACAGGGGATCTTAGCCCGGTTCAGATCCGAGTTGTCCCTCACCCACACATATATTTCTTTGCCTTCTCTTTTTATAAGCCATTAAAGAAAAGTAAATTATTTTAGTGTCATTTTAACTTTTACAAATATTTAAATTTTTATTTTTAACTATATATCAATATATGTGTCCATGTGTGTAATTTTTTTAACTTCATAGATTTTGCATTAATGATTAACATGACATGATACTTTTGGAATATATTTATATTTTGTACCTGTTAAGCTTGATATTAGTTGCACATTAATACACTAGTTTATAGACCCGCGTACTATACGAGTTTTTACAATATAAATGATATAGTTATATAATCTTTAAAAAACTTTATATTACTGACGAGCTATGTTAATTAGTAACGAATTTTTATATAAACGAATTTCTATTATAATATAACGGTTCACACGACTAACTTGAATTTATCACAAAAACTGACCCATGTTAATTAGTAATACTGAAAATACCATAATAGTTGTGTATTACAACGGTTGAATACTGAACAACATGTCATAAACAAATTTATATATTATTAATATGAATGAAATTATGTATTACGTTACATATAACAATGTATAAATAATAATAACTTTTATCATTATGTATCTTTTAAATATAACTTTTATTTGAACTAAATCTCTAAGACCTCAATTCTGTGTACAAAATTCATTACTTAAGTTGTTCTTTTTCTCTTTCTCGGTAAAAAGCCAATTTTATTGGTATGACATAAATTAGATTTGTTATTCTTACTAATAATTGTTATGCGAATTTAATTAATAAATAGAGTTTGTAAAGTTATGATATAAGTTAAAGGTTTAGATATGATTAATAAAATCTTTTCATTATTAAAGGTTAATTGACTATGTTACAAATGGGTATAAAATGAAATTAATATATTTCTTAGCTCTATTAAATTGAAAACACATCATAAATCAATGTACATACAAATCTTAATATTATCTCATCTATAAAACAAAACCTTAAGTTCTCTCCGTCTATCATTTTAAAACCGAGTTCAATAAAAATTTAGTCTTGTTGCAAGATAGTCCTCTGGTTAGTTACTCTTTTTTAGCTTTTATTTATATGTTAGAAAAGCTCATATATTGATTTTATAGTTAATCTTAGATTAGGATAACAATTTTTGTTTTTCTTTTCTTTCGTAATTTAAACTTTTTTATTTTAAGAAGTATTAAAATCAAACTTTTAAAAATTATAGATCATTTATTTATATTTTTAATCATAAATTAGAAATAGATATTAATTGTTATATATTATTAATGAATCTATATATAATAAAAAGGAAAGTGAATGAACAGTAATTTATTATTAAATTAAAATTAGAACTATTTAAAATTAGAATGGAATGAATAGTAACATCATTAAGAGATGAGCAAATGGTATTGGGTATAGGTACCGGTCTCAAATTTACCAAACCGGTGTATTTTCGGTACCGGTTCTGCATAGGTATTCACCGGTTTTTACCATCAAATACCGGTGCCGTACCAGTACCGACCGGTACCAAACCGTACCATGCTAGGTATATTCGGTGCCGGTACCCACTTTTGGGGATTTCGGTAACGGTATTTTTGGTACCGGTTGGTATCGAGCTCATCAAATCCTGTAGCAACGCAGCAATGCAAGTAATTGCACCGTTTAGATTACTTTTCATACACACAGTAAGTAAACTGTATTTCGTTTGAATGAGGTTTTATATACACAACAACTTATTTTGCTTTTTTTTTTTTTGTCTTTTTCTGTAATAAATGAATTGTAGCATGTAAAATTAACTTGGATATTTAGATTATTGATGAGCAAATCGTATCAAATCCTGTAAACGAACCGGTATCGTATCGGTACCAAATTTACTATACCAAATCATTTTTGGTACCAATTTGGTACCCACCTTTTGGCGTTTTTAGAATCGTTACTTTCGGTTCGACACTGGTCTAGCACCATACCTGTATTTATTGATTTTTACCTTCAAAAACCATACCGTATTGTACCGAGCATTTTCGGTGCCGGTACCTAATTTCGATGATTTTCCGGATCGATACTTTCACTGCCGTTACCGGTACCGAGCTCATCTATATTTTAACGTGTTAGCACCGTAATAACTGAACTGAAACCAACCGAATTTCCAACGTGTAGGACGTGTGGGTCCTATTATTATATATTAGGTTATTTAAAATCTTTTTTTTATGACGGAGTGACTATCGTTACCACGTCATTTTATTTATGTTTTGATATTCGGTATTTGTTTGCCATTGCTGACACGCCTTTTGTAGTCATTAGGTCCCGCCGCAACGCGCGAGCGGAAAATAACTAGTTATCATAAATTAGAATTAAATATTAATTATTATAAATTATTAATCAATTAAATATGAAAATGCCATGTGACATTAATTAGAAGTGATGTTAGAGGAGAAAATGCCATCTGACATTAGAAATATTATTTTACTAGGTTAATGCACGCGCGATGCGCGGCTTCGTCCAAAACCATATTATTTACTTTGAAATATAATATTTTGTATAAACGCATAAAAACCTATTAAAATCCATATATAATCTCATATTCTATAACACGTCTGTAAAGTTTACTAATACTTAGTCTTGTACTGTTGCATAAAAAATTATTTTGATCAATATACACTGGTCGAGTAAAAAAGAAAATATCAAAATATGAACCAAATGTAATAAAATGTGAATGTATTATATGGTTGAAAATAAAGAACATTATTTAAAAAAGATAAAGTCATTTATTCATGTATAACAACTAACTATAGAAATTTTATCTTAAATATATTTTCAAATCAAGTAGTAAAAGGGACTAATCATTCACCGCAAATTTGAATCAAGTAATTTTAGAGAATCAATACACAAATCATATTAAGTAATAATTGTTATAGAAAGTGCTTAAGAGCATGAATATCATCCAAACACTTGCTAGTTGCTTGAACATCTTGACAATTTGAGATCATTCGCCTTCTTCTTTGTACCTAATATGAACAAAATAAATGTCACACATAATGAATCTAGTCATATAAATAAATTGAATTTATAATTCTAAGAAATCTATGAAATGAAAGGTAAATGAATAAAAAAAATTAAATGTTCCAAGGACTTGCATATCATTTCCCAAAAATCGCAGCTGAAACCTAGATGTCGATTAAGATGGCTACACAACTGAATTAATCCTGAAAGTTAAAAGAAATAATAAAACGAAAAAGTTTGATATTCAAGAGCAAGTAATCAATTCAGAAGAACAATAAATCAAACCCGAAAGTTGCAGCGTAATATAACCAACCCGACCCGACCCAGATGACCACTTGTACACATCAAGCATCAACTTGAATGATCCAATCATATACCCGAGCTGACCCAAATGACCAGTTGTCCTCATCAAGCATCAACCCAAAAGATCCAGCGTGATATATAACCAACCCGACTAGGATGACCAGTTGTATCCATTAAGCATCAAACAGTCAATCTTGGCCCGTTTAGTACAAACAATTTTTAACAGAATAATCCAAACATAAAAACATATAAAAAGATGCCAAAAAGAATATACCTTCTTTAATCTTTTTGTAAGGCTTCAAAATTTAGCAAATCATGTGAATTAGTCAAGGTATAAAATAAAGTGCGTGGCCATTGGTCAAGTATAGGGGTGCCCCTTGTGCAGTCAAGCAACCCAACCCATTTTGACCTCCCAAAATTACCCATTTGACCTCTATGATGTATCAAATCACACTGAAAAGGATATCGCATTTTAAATGACAAAAAAAAACTCACAAAATAAGAACAACTCACAACAAATATCTAGATCAAAATGCAGTTGAAGGTACCTGAGAGAAGGATAGATAATCAAAATACATGTTGGTGGCTGTTTCTTGAACACACAAACACAAAACAAATATCTTGATCAAAACATGTGGGAATGACCAAAACCAAAACTTTGACAGAAGCGTCAAAAATCTTCTTTTGATAAGACGTTTGCCATCTGTAAATGCAATCAGTAAAGTTAAAAACAAACTCAAACTGAAACTATTTTTTTTAATAAATAAGACCCATGTAAAAACCATTTCCATTTTTATACTACTATTTTCATTCTCTCATTTGTTTACTTTTCCATATAATACACCTCAAATCTTCGCCTTACATGTCAGTTTAAAAAAAATAATGAAATTGTGATTAATCTTCATTAACACCTACACCTGAGGCCTTGCAACAAAAAATACTCCTTAATAACATTTTTGTGATGCTCCTTAATAACATTTTCATGATACTCATGGTTTTTATTTGATTTCCTAAACTTTATTTTTAATTTTGAGTTTAAATTTTATAATATATATTTCCTTGGTCGGTTGGACCAATCCAACCAACCCATTTAAACCTGAGCAAAATAATTTTTCACCACATTTCAAACTCAATTAACTTGGTAAAATAGTATTAATGGCAAAGGTTTGTAATCTGCAAATATGTGGTGATTATGTTACGGATAGCGTTACTATTCAATTCATCTATATATTCTTCTACACACCATACATATTGCATATATATTGCTTATGTGTGTATATAGCATGGCCCGTTCTTATTTAGGCAAGCAGTAATTACCTATTCGTATTTGACTATTTAAGCCATTACACCAGCATGTAACTAAACTAAATATCTAGATGCATACGATACGCTGTAGTACAAAGTGGTTATTATGTGTTTATGACAATAATGATATAAGCATTAAAGTTCTATAAACAAATTCCTGTTCAATAACATAAACGGTAAAGTAGATATAATATGCTACATTGTCTATGCTCACAAATTAAAAGGCTGACGTAGAATTGTACCAAAATAACCTTCCCCATATCCTTATAATACCTATATGGACTTTGTTATTTAATTATAAATTTGTTAGGTGTAATATGTTGACCGTTGAATTGGCACCTTAAAGTATACACCTCTTTCATTATGAAACTTCATGATCCTTATTTTCTATTTGTATTTTTTCCATATATTTTGTGTTACGATAATTTTTATTTTATCAATTAAGTCTATACAACTAATGTAAGCTTCCGATCTATGTGTTATATTATTACAAATTTTACAAAAAAGTAAATATTAATTACCATAACAATATGTGGTATGATTCAAGGAAATTAGGTGAGTTAAAATGTCATAAATTGTTAATTGTTGTTGACTTTACAAAATAAAAACTTTCCTAAATATTATATGAAATGAAATAAGTTACATGTCAAATTTTTGTTGACAAAAATAGAGTTTGATTTTCATTGAATTTGGAATTAAAAGATTGTAATTGGAATTAAATGATTATAATTTTAGTCAAAAGGTTATTTTGATAAAAATATAAATAATTAACTAAAATATCAAAAGTACAATAATTGAAATTACATACCATATATATGGAAAATATTAAATCATCCTAAACATACGTAATGAAATAAATTATTTAGTAAAGTCTTAACATATGTTAACAGAAATAGGAGTAAATTAAGCCGAAGATCTATTAAATTTGGAAATAAATAATTATAATTTTAGTCAAAACCGTTATTTCAACAAAAAAATATTTAAAGTACAATAACAAATGAAAATGTATACCATACATGAAAACATAAAATTCAGAAAAAGATACTTTTGAATCAAAATTATTAGCAACTTTGAAAAATCAAATACATTCTAGTAAAAACCAACGAAAACATAACATATTGAGCAAGGGATCAAAGAAAACCCTAACGAAACAGTTAGAATTGAAATAAATATTAACAAAATTAGCAATAAATATTACTTAAGAGTTAGAACCGTACCTCAAAGTTCATGAACAAATCAGAGTGAAAGATTCGGTGATGGAGGAAAGGATGACGATCGTATACCGTGTTGGTAAGTTTAAGAAACTGGAAAGAAAAAAATCAAGAATTATGCTTACTGACAGATTAGGATTCATAGCTTGCAACTTTAGGTTGTTAACAAACAAATTTAGCTAATTAGATAATCCATAAAATTGATACAAATTGTCTAACAAATTACATAATTAAAAGTGACCTAATTTGATGATATATGAACAAATGAATGAGAAAACAGAACATACATTAACAAAACGAATCACGGCAAAAAGGCACTAAAAACACAAGAACAATGAGTTTTGAAATAAGCGATCTAAATCTGCTTATGAACTTAAATTGCTCCCATCTACCAGAAACAATAGTATTCTCTAAAACCCCTAAATTGATTCGACAAATTCAACTTAAATCAAGCCTAATGAAACATAAATTGATAATACAAAAATCGTTTTAGAGGATATAAATAGAAATTAATTATTAGTAATTGATCCTAATAATCATCTTAGAGGTATATTTAATGGAATTTACAACAGGAGCATGAGACAAATTGATGAACAACTAACTAAGAAAGAGTGAAAATTCTTACAGTGGAGTGGATCGTCTCCACAATTGAGCCTTACATACCCAACCTCAGATAGCAAGATGTAAATTGCTAACAAAGCGGAACAGAACAGAGCGCTGCATATATACTCAAATCAGCATTAGGATTTGGATGAAGAAAAGGGAATGGAGCAGAGAATTTTGATGCAACTGACCAGGTCGGGTTCTCTAAACGCCTGAAAAAAGATAAATGATATTTTCTTAATAATAACCTGCAAACATAATGAAACATAACTTTAACTATCAACACCAATCCAAACAAACAAAAAAAATGATTTCTTAAAAAAAAGAAAAACTACTTTCTAAGGAAACATCATATCATTATCTTTTACATCAAAAATCTTGAAAACAAAAACCTAAAATTTATGCTTCTGTGAAGAAGCATTTCAACTTTCAAATATTAAAAATAAAATAATAATTACAAATCATCATAACATAGATATGGAATCAAATCAAATCCAAACAAAAACACATATTTTAAAAGTTGAATATAAACATCTATGCTTCAACCTTAACCTAACTGATCAAAACAAAATACGGTTGGGAAACAAAATTAAATTAATAAGAACAAAAAAAAGAGATGACAAATAAGAATTTGAAGTGCTTACCTTTGATTATGTGGATAGTTCTTGATGATATGCAAGAATCGTTCTTGAGCATTTGCAATAATGATTGGGATGAGAGAAGTGGAGAAGATTCGGCTATCATAAAATAATATCATTTAAGTTTAACCTAATCGATGAAACACACTGATTGTTTCGAATCAAAATTTTACAAAGAAGATCTAAACTAAAACATCAAGAATAAGATTTTGATACCTTTGATTTGGATGGTCTTTGAATATGCTCTGGAAATCTGATATCGATCTTCAAATAACATTAATCAATACATAACAAAACCGATTAGGGCAAACTATTCAAACTCAAACATAAAAAAAAAAGATCAACGATTCGGACATTACCGTCGATTGTTGACTGAGATCCGGAAGAGACAGATTGAGATCCTGGAGGCAGATTAGGGTTTTGTTTGAGGAGAGGAACGATGATTGAGAAATATAGAGAGAGAGAGAGAGTAATGAAGCATACAATAGAAGCCTTCTCTAATCCTGGTTGAAACGGTAGTGCAAATGATTGATGCGAGAGAGAGAGAGATTAAAACTTACCAAAGAAGTTACATTCAATCCTCAACTATGAGGTGTGCCACATGGATGATGACATGGCTTCTTATTTGGCATCAACCATTGGGTGACATGTGTCCCCCAATGGTTTGCTTTATTAGATATATAGATTATTATTGGATTAGAGTTAATTATACAGTTTGTTCATGTGGTTTTCTTAAAATAACACCATTAAGTACTAACTTTTAAAAGTTGTAAGATTGAGTTTTCTGTTTTTATGTTTGTAACAATGTTAGGTACTAAGACGAACCTTAGTTAAACACTAAAAGAAGTGAGGGTAGTATCATCATTATTTAACCATTTTCATTCGGTTTGTTCGACTTTCCAGGTCTTCGAGTTATAAAATTATAAATACAACGTTACGGCATAATTATTTTTATCTATTTGATATAAATTTCACTTAAAAACCATGATTCTAACATAAATGATTTTATCTTTTGGTTACACAAAGATACCTTATATGAATTAAACCTAGTATTATTTTAACAAAACTTTTTTATTTTGTAATATATATTTTCCTAGAAATCTACTAGTTTAAATATCCTAGAAATCTACTAGTTTCAATATAACACTATAACTACAATTTTTTTAAGAGTTAAATGTCATTTTAGTCCTTGTGGTTTGGGTCATTTTGTCAGTTTAGTCTAAATGTTTCATTTTTCACCTGTGGATTCAAAAATGTTTCACCGTTGTCATTTTAGCCCACTGGGTTAACTTCATCCAGTATTACTGTTAACTAGAAGGGCGATTTGGTCATTTTATATGACTGAATTGCTCTTCTAGTTAACAGAATTATATATAAAATGACTGAATCGCCCTTTTTTTAACAGAAATAATGGATGAAGTTAACACAGTGGACTAAAATGACAACGGTGAAACCTTTTTATACCCACAGACGAAAAATGAAAACTTTGAACTAAACTTGCAAAATGACCCAAACCACAGAGACTAAAATGACATTTAACTCTTTTTTTTATGTAATGTCCGTATTTACAGACTACAAGATAGCATATATTTGGGCTAAAAAAGTGGATGTGTGGCCCAAAAATGGCAACCGACCGAATTACTTCAAAAATAAATTTGAAAATAAGGTCCTACCGAGATTTGAACTCGGGTTACTGGATTCAGAGTCCAATGTCCTAACCACTAGACCATAGGACCGATTTATGTGCGTTAACACTATTAATTACTTTTATGGCTTCACGAATTTACTCAAATATTTAAAATAATGTCTAGAAATTAATTATTACCTTTAAGCATATCTAAACATTGTTAATTCTTAAATATTTAAATCCTGCGTACATATACAATGACAATGTTACCAAAACATTTGTTTTTTACATCTAAATACCCTTTAAGCTTGTATTTACTAGTGGATATATGATTTTTTAATGGGGTTCATAAATTTTTGAAAATGGATTATCTACCACTTATTGTTATTTGTTCAGTCCAGTTCGGGTCGTATCAAGTGGGTCACATATAAAGTTTTAACAACCCATATTTTTTTAAGAGTTAATTACAAAGTTAGTCCCTGTGGTTTGCACAAAGTAACATACTTAGGTACTAATAGTTTAAAATCACATTTTAGGGTATTAACTTTTCATTTTATAACGTTTGGAGGTATTAACGTTATTTGTAGGTTTAAAATCACATTCTATTAGTACCTAAGTATGTTATTTTGTGCAAACCACAGGGACTAACTATGTTAATACCCAAGAAGTTAATACCTCCAAACGTTACAAAATGAAAAGTTAATACCCTAGAAGGTGATTTTAAACTATTAGTACCTAAGTATGTTATTTTGTGCAAACTATAGGGACTAACTATGTAATTAACTCTTTTTTTAAATAATACTAGTTCTGAGTTAGCATAATACTAGTAAAATTCAAAATCATGAGCAACAGATGGGAACCATGCTTTACTTGCCTACATGAGCTAGATGCCTAGATACATATAGTTTGTAGACATTTTCCACAATATTGGAGATATACGCTCTCGACCAACTATTATGTCATACGGTTAAATACTTAAATATCTGTATTAGCAAAAAGACATTGACATATCAAAAGTTATGCAACCTTGTATAAATCAGTCAAATGACTATTTATTCTTCAGGCGGCTCAACCAATTTAGAGGCTCAAAGCAAAGTAAAAATCAAAAGCCTCTTCGAAATTCCATTGTTATAAACCTTAAGTTTTGTTACATTAATATAGAATCCGTGTTCTTGAGCAAAAAAAGATAATTGGTTTTCCAGACCAGACCAGTCGCTCACCAAGGCCCAAACCACATTAATTAAGGGAAATCAAAAAATTTGGGGGCCATGTTTAGATGGTGGCCCAAACAACCGTTTGGGTTGACACTTGACAGTGACTACCCCTTGGATCACTATTCTTCCCAAGATTTTTCACCTTTTATTTTATTATTTTCTTATTAATGAGTAATTCATCAGTAACTTATCACACACCAACTCATAAGGAGTACAGTGGGTTAAAGGGCCACTTACACATCACAGATCTTTGGAAGCTAAATATCACGTCGTAGGCACCAAAGACGGGGCGTGAAGGGTTTAATGAGCGTGAAAAGGAGAAGACAAAATGACATAGATGAAAGCCCTTCATTTGGAAGGCGGGGGGGGGGGGGGGGGGGGGGGGGGGGGGTTATGAACTCACTACACTTAGCCTAGCCATCTCTTATCACTACTATCAAATTGCTTAATCTCTAAAGATGTGAAAAGGGAGATACATATATATTTTTTTGTAGTAAATGAACAAACACGGTTCAGATTATATATATATATATATATATATATATATATATATATATATATATATATATATATATATATATATTTTTTTTATTTCTCCCATCTTAATTTTACTCGTCAAAATCTTTAAAAGTTAGACATATCTCTAGTCAGTAACTTTTAAAATAAAGCATTCAAATAATATATATGTTTTAATACTCTAATACTCTAAAAGCGATATTGAGTATACTTACAATTACTTGTTGTCTGAATGATACATTTTAGGTCATGATGCATCTATCCTAGCTTGATACGAGAGCGTCGATAGGGGTGTTCAAAAAACTTGCGGCTCACAACTCGCTCGAAAAAAGTTCGAAAAAAGCTCGGCTCGAAATTGGCTCGGCTGTAAACGAGCCAGCTCGACTCGGTTTGTAAATGAGTCGAGCTCGAGTTTGGCCTGGCACAGCACGTGAACTCGTGAGCCGGCATGATAAGGTTTACATCCTTCATTTTTTTTGTCCCACATCGTCCAGAAGACAAAAACTAAGGGTGTATCTCCCATATAAAAGAAGATAAAGACAATATACAAAGTGAACTAACTATTTATACTTACATATTTAGCATTTGGTTAAATTAAATTGCAATTATGTCCCTTAGTCAATGAAGAGACTCATTTTAAGGGCTTTTTAAGTAGCAAATTTGCGGTTCTTTGTTAGATCGAGCCGAGCCGAGCTAGCTCGAATTTTAATCAAGTCGAGCTCGAGCCTCAAATCTCAGCTCGATTTGAAATTCGAGCTCGAGCTGGATTGAGCTCGGCTCGTTTATAGCTCTAAGCGTCGATTAGATCATCGAGCGAATGGTTGAATTCATAGAAAAACACCACTGTAGCGACTTGCTCACGCTGGTAAAGTTTGAAGTGTCAAACAACCATTAACCGAAAATCCATACCCGAGTATTTTAGTTTCTTCACATGTAAATAGTGTGACATACTAATTAAGATTCAATTACACAAATCGATCAAAGAACCGAGTCAATATGTGTGATTTGTTCTTAATTAAGTGACATGATTACCAATAACATATTTTAATTCGATTTTGTGAAATGTGATGCAAAACCAAGCAAAAGTTGAGTGCACCGTTGAGAGTTCATTAAATTCTGGTCACGTGACTAACCAATGTCACATGAGCGACACATGACTCAATTCCAACACTTCACTTCTCAACCTGACATCCATTTGATTTGACTCCATCTTTTGACCTTATTTAATGCTAATAAACTATTGTAATTTGCTTACGTTATTCGAGGTCATCGATGGTAGATCTACAGCCATGATACAAATAAGGGTCTTGCTAAACATATCCCCCTCTCTATTCAACATAACCTTCATGTTTGAGGGAAGTTATTCTTTAAAGTTGTGCATTTCTGTATATTTTTTTGAGAGCGAAGGAACTTTTAGCAACACCCTTAATAATAATAACAGTAGTAATAATAGTAGCAGTAGTAGCAGCAGCAGTAAGAGGAGGAGCAGCAGTAGTAGTAATAATAATAGGGTTTGAATCAAACGAATATTGATACCCAACAAACTCTAGTTCAACTTGTTTAATTAAACAGAAATTGAGTTCTATCTCGGCTTGTTTCAAGATGTACGTCTAAAGCTTGAGTGTTGATTTAAGTAATTTCAAATGCTTAAACTGGTTTAGCTTGACTTGTATTATTATAACTATATATATATATGATTAAGATCCGTTAGGAACTACTTTTTATTGCGAGAACCGCGAGAACCAATGTGAATACAACCAAAAATACCTAAAAAAATATAAAAAAACACACATTTTTTTTACAAAAATCGCTATATCTCGTCCCTAAAAAAGTTTTGAGCAACAATTATTGATGCACATGTGCATATGTATCATTTCTTTGATAGATTCCGTAATACATTACTAGTGTTAGACAATTGCACTTTCATTTACACTATCATCCGTGATACACTACTTTTTACATTACCAATATTAGAAATGCACATGTGTATCTATATGGTGAGGTTCTAGAGTGAACACTAGTGTAGTTGTGAACTAAGTGAACAAATCCTGGCCATTGATTTATGTAATGAAATCGTAAAATACACTAGTGTATTTTCATCATCAAATCCTGGCCATTGATTTACATTTGTGTATGCACTTGTGTATTGTTTAATTAAGGGTTAGGATTAGTTCAGTAGTGTTCACTATCAAGAGGATTGTTCACAAAGGAACCTAACCGTATATATATATATGTGTGTATATATATATATATATAGTATTTAGAACTTTAAATACAACTATATAATAATAATAATGTTTTTTGTACAATTACATATTATATAAATACTAATTTATATACACAACTACACAAGTAATATGCTCGTTTTGACTTATGTGCTTAATCAAACTTTATTTATAAAGGTTGAGCTCATACTCGTTTATTTAAACGAAATCTAATTTAGGCTTGAGTTCAACTTGAACTCGTTTTAGATCGACAAGATTCCAGCTTTCTTGAGGTTCGAATCATTTATCCCAATAGATAACATAATGTAAGGAAAGTAATTTACAGACTCAAGTTGTAAGAGTGATTGAGAGGATGATATTTAGACGAAAGGAATGTGTTGAAACAATGGTTAACACAAGGATAACCAAGAGGGTCGTTTCACTTATGGGGTTCAACCTCTTCTTTTGCTCGTATCGGTGGCCTGAGATCTGCAAAACAGTAAACACTGTTAGTCTCGTTAAGAGGGGGGAAGGGGGTTTTCCCTCTTAACCAGGCTCCGGCGTGAGAATAAGTACTGCTCTGAGATGAATAAAACAGTGTGTGTATAGATTGAGTAAAGAGAGCCAAGATCCTCAACCTGAATGATGAAGGGTCCTATTTATAGCCGGAGGGTGAAGAAGGAGGAAGCAGTTGTGCCAGCTGTGGGTGTGCGCCAGCTGTCCGACCAAGGGGAATATCCTCTTGGTCTGCTCTGTCGCGAAGGGTGTAGTGGTACACGTGGCGTCCTTGTATTCGCTTGTGCTGGGTACCTCGTACTGGTCGCGTCAGCCCTGCTCCCTGGATTGTCGCAAGCTTACGTGGCCTTCTGTCAATGGTGACACGTGTTGTCCTTTATGTTGGGCAAAGCATCTTTGATGCCAGCTGTGAACCGCCTAGATGTCTTCTGGAAGCTTCTAGAAGGTTCTGGTGACATGGGTGCCTTGTGTGCACAAAAGTGGTGTGGTCCTTGCTATGTAGGCAGGGAATTGGGACCATACCTCTTCAAGTCCCCCCAGTCCAGTGTGCCTTCTAGTTGAGTTGATCGTCTAGGAGGGATTCTGGACTTATGAGAGTTGTGATTTCTATGCATCGCGTTGAAGTTGGTGAATATAAAGTGAGCCAAGTGGACGCATGCCGTATGGTTATTGGCTCTTTGAAAAAGTGAGCCAAATGGACGCATGCCGCATGGGTTTTGGCCTTTTGAAAAAAGTGAGCCAAATGGACGCATGCCGCATGGGTTTTGGCCCTTTGAAAAAATGAGCCAAATGGACGCATGCCGCATGGGTTTTGACTCTCTTGAAAAAGTGAGCCAAATGGACGCATGCCGCATGGGTTTTGACTCTCTTGAAAAAGTGAGCCAAATGGACGCATGCCGCATGGGTTTTGACTCTCTTGAAAAAGTGAGCCAAATGGACGCATGCCGCATGGGTTTTGGCTCTCTTGTGCTTCCTTCTGTTGGAAGTTTGGTGGTTATGGGGAAGTGTTTGGTGTGACCGTCTAACGTCCCTGTCTTTTCGGAGGCGAACAGTTGCTTTTGCAGTGACTTTCTGTCACATCAGCAGACCCTGTCGCCCATGCTTCCCGAAAGACGAGCCGACGTCTTCTCTCTCCTGTGACGTGTCAGTCATCTATTGGGCGCCTTTCCTGTTCCCTGACGTTCCACTACCCATCGCATTAAATGCGATGGGTATAAATATGGGGCGGTTATCTCTTTCTTCCCTCATTTTCGAATTCTAAGTGTGATTTCTCTCTATCTTCTTCTTGTTTGTTCTATCTTTCACATTCTCAAATCATCTTCTTCTTGACCTTTATCATGGCTGAGAAGAATCCAACGCAAAAGAAAAGGAAGCATAGAGGTAGGGCTCCTCCTGGTCCAGACCAGGCTGTGATTAATTGGAAGGAGGAGGAATTTCAGATGCTTGTGAGGGGACATAACTTTCGTCCTGAGTGGGGAGCTCGTTACCCTCCCTCTGGATCCACTGCATTGGATGCCCCTCCAGGTTTTATCACGTTGTATGCTGCTTTTTTCCGGGAAGGCAATTTTAGGTTGCCGATTACGAAGTTCACTGTTGCTGTTTTGAGGGGTTATGGGCTCCATATTTCTCAGATAAATGCGATTGGGCTCCCTCGGATTACCCATTTCGAATTTGTCTGTAGGTCTTACCGTGTTGAGCCTACGTTTGAGATGTTCAACGCTATCTACAGCGTTTCATATACCAGTGGGTTTTACTCTTTTCAGGCTAGGATGGGAGTTGCTCAGGTGTGTTCGGTTCCGATAAAGGGCATTCATGATTGGAAGCAGAAGTTTTTTTACATCCGCCGAGGTGTGATTCCGGCGGATATGTCATATCGGCAAGTGAGTCAAGGGATCCCTAAGGTGGATGTTCTTCCCAACTATGGTGATCAAGACTGGTTTAAGAAGATAACTGCGAAGCCGACTGCTATTTCTCAACTGGATGAGATGGCTTTAGTTGGTGCAGGGATGAGTTTGCTGTGGGTTCCTAAACATCCGCTGGGCCAGCCTGCGTATAGCCATAAGGGCAAATGTATTGTTCTTTCGTGTCTTACCACTTGATTATTTCCCTTTATGTTAACTATGCGTCCTTATTTTTGTTGCTATTTTGCAGTTGGTTATAGTTTGTTGAATGCCTTGGACCCTAAATCAGCGGGTGCCATGGTTGAAGCTATCCAGGCTGATGGGAATCCGACGTGGTTGGAGCAGATACGGGACCGTTTTCTGCATCCAACCGACGCTAGTTTGAGCAGATACGCGAATGAAGTTCTTGGTGAGGATGATTGGGATGACTTTGTCGACTCTGGTCGAGAGGAAGTCATTATCCTTTCTAGTGGAAGTTCTGACCGGGATGTTGAAGATCTAATATCTCATTCCGCGCGTGCAGGTACCGCGCCTGGTGGTGTTGCTGAGCCGGTACATGAATTTGTTGAGGATGATGATGATGCGGAGGCGTCTGTTGATCCGTCTGCCCAGTTGGAGACGAGGAAGAAGGCACGTACTGATAGATCTGGAAGGAGGGAAGAGAAGAATGAGGGTGGAGCTGCTGGATCTTCTCGTAAGCGACCTTCTACTCTTCCTTATCTAGATTATGTGGTAGTGTCTGATACATTGTCTGGCCTAGGCCCTGGGGAGGTGCGTCAGGGGTCGGATCCTGACGATAAGGCCACTTTGACTGAGCATATGAAGAAGAAAGCTCTTGATGATCATAAGCGTCATCTTGATGAACAAGCTGCTGCCCTTCTTGCGGCCAAGAGGGCCAAGCTTCAAAAGGATGCCCCCCCAGCACCTTCTGAATCTGAAGTTGATTTGGGTGTGTTTAGTGGGGGTCGAGGGAACTTGTTGGAGGAGATATGGGCTGCCTCTGCTCCCCGCCCTGGTAACTTAGTTTCGTTGTATGTTTCTGGTATCTTTTCTTTGGGTCTTTTCATTAATTGTTGTCGTATAGCAGTGTTCAAGACAAGCAAGAAACCTCGGCCGGTGGATATTTCTCAAATTACTCCACCTACCTCTCCTCCCTCGAGGACTGTTGGCTTGACCCCTCCACGAGACAGTGTTGGTGCGAATGTGGAGGGTGGTGAAGGGTTTTTTGGAGGTACATTTGAGGGAGGTGATGCTGCTGGAGGTGATGTTGGAGGTGATGTTGCTGGAGGTGACGGTGCCGGAGGTGATGTTGCTGGAGGTGACAAGGGTAAAGGTGTTGAAGTGGAGATGGAGTCTAGTGAGACTACTCCGCAACAAACCGTTTACACAAAGCGTCCTCCTGGTAGGGGTGGGGCCACATCTGGCACCGTGCGGGACTCGCACTTTGAACATGTTCCTGATGATTCATGGGGCAATCCAGCTTGTGATGATATGCCTCACGTTCCCCGCTGGAGCCTTACTCAGGGTTCTCGCATGGAAGATTTGAAGAATTGTCATGAGTTTTTCTCTTTGTCTCTTCCGCCTGCAGAGAGAATGTTTCAGAAAAACCGCAACCGCTTTGCCCTTATAGATGATCATGTTAGAGCTGGGGTTAACTTCTTTGCCACTTCGCAAGAGATTCTTCGCGAATGGCGATCTATGGGGGAAGAAACTCTTGAGTTTGAAGAGGCTAAGAAGTCGTTTTCTGAAGAGAGAGAGAAATTTAATACAGAGAAAAAAGGTTTGCAATGGCGGGTTGCTGAGGCGGAGCGGAAACTCGAAGAGCAGAAGCAATTGAACGAGCAAAAACAGAAAGATTGGGAATCTGCATGTGCTCGTACGAATTCTGAAATGCAGTCGCAGCGTGAAGCTATTGTGCGGCTGTCTGGTGAGAAGACAACCCTTGCGGATGAGGCGCATCAGGCGCGGCTTGCTGCGGAGAAGAAAGAAAAGGAGTATGTTGCACGGATCGACAAGCTGGAGCTTCTTGTGCAGGAGAAGGCTTCGGAATGTGAGGCTGCTCAGCGTCTTCTTGATGAGAAGACGGCTGAGTGTCGTGCGTCTGAGTTGCTTGCTGAGGAAGCCTCAGCTGATAGTAGGTGGTTGCTATCCCGTGGCGTTCCATTGGTAATGTTCTTTGCTTGCTCCGTTGCTTTCTTCCTTTTTATTTTTGCTTTTGTGTATTCATTTATGCTATCTTGCTCGACCTTGTTTTTCATGCAGCTTGCTGATCGTATCTTGCATTCTCCTGAGCTTGCCCGCTATATGTTTGAGTTGGGTGGGGCAGGCTATAATAGTGGGCGCAAGTATGGGTATGCTGAAGGCAGGTGTGCCGCTGTAAACAATGAGAAGGATTACCACTTTGAGTTGTTTAAAGAGGATTGTGAGGGTGCTTATGCTGCTAAGCGCCAAGAATTTTCGATGCTTGATTTTGCTGTTGTTCGAGCCGCTAGGAAGTTGGCTCATAAAGCGGATGGAGTAGCTTTACTGAAGAAAGCTTTGGGAGATGATGGCGATGGTGGTGCAGGAGGTGCTGGTTCTAGCCATTCTTGATTAGAAGTTTCCGGCCTGTGTGCCGTGTATAGCCCTGAATGGGCTTGTAATGGTTGTTTTTGAGACAATTTGAAATTTCTTACCTGTGGTGTTGTGTATTTGACAGATGTGTCGTTACTTTGATTATGGCTATGCGAATTTTGAAATCGTCATAATATGTGCATGTTTAATTACTTTGATTAGGTGTCACGAATGAATGATGGCGCTGACAGGTGATGTTGTGTTATTACAACGTTTTTATTCTGTCGTTTAAGTATGCGCGCTTGTATGTGACATACGAAGTGATCGAGTTGCAGGTTATTGTGTGAGCTCAGCTGGGATCACAGCCTTGGGAGCATTACAATGTTTAGTTACCTTGCTATCGATATTTTCGTGTTTATGCGGGCACGAAGTTATGTTTTTTGGCGTTTTGTAGGCTTTGGTTGTGTTTCTGACCCGGCTGTTCACTTGGTTATGACGAGCCTTGGAGGTCTACAACGTTTCCTATGGTCGAGCCATTGATGTTTTCGTGTACGCCCGAAGTAATAAATGCAGTTGTGACAAAAAATTTGCATGAAATAAAGGTAGCCAAACACTTCTTGTATTAAGTAAATGTGTCGGCGATTCGCCCTATACGATTACATGTTTGTATTATATGTAGCATTTTCGTAACTGTTGGGCATTCCAGGTTCGTGGAACCTCTTTGTCGTTCATGGTGCGTAGCTTGTATGCCCCCTTGCCGAGGACCTCATCAATGATGTACGGGCCTTCCCATTTGGGAGCCAGTTTCCCTGGTTTTTCTGCGTTGGACGCTTCATTGTCCCTTAAGACATAATCGCCTGGGTTGAAGGTGCAGATCCGTACTCGGGAGTTGTAATACTTTTCAAGCTTTGATTTGTATTTGGCTTCATTGATTGCTGCCATCTCCCTCTGTTCTTCTAGGAGGTCCAGGTCGATCCTCCTTTCTTCTTCGTTATTGATCAGATTCATGGAGAGCATTCTCGGAGATGGAAGCCCGATTTCTGCTGGGATCACAGCCTCGGACCCATAGACCAAGCTGAGAGGTGTTTCTCCATTGCTTGTTTTGGGCATTGTTCTATGGGCCCATAATATGCTTGGTAGCTCATCGACCCACCCTCGTCTTTTTTCACCGAGCCTCGCTTTGATGCCATCGACGATGCTCTTGTTGACCGCTTCAACTTGACCATTCCCTTGCGGATGTGCGACCGACGAGAAGGTATGTTCAATGTATAGTTCCTTGAACCATCGTTCGAGATCATCTGCTGCAAAGTTTGTACCATTGTCGGTGATGATTCGGAGTGGCAGGCCGAACCGGCATATGATTTGTTCCCAGATGAATCGTTTAACGACTGCTGATGTGGTTGACGCAAGTGCTTTTGCTTCCACCCACTTGGTGAAGTAATCGACCGCGACGATGATGAACTTGACTGCCCCCGGGGCTTCTGGGAAAGGGCCCACCATGTCTATGCCCCATTGCTGAAAGGGCCATGCGGTTGTTACTAGTACCAATTCGTTTTTTGGACGCATGGTTTTTGGTGCATGCCGTTGGCAGCCGCTGCACTTCCTTAATTCCTTCACGGCATCGAGGTGCATTCCGGGCCAGTAGTAACCGGCGTTCATTACTTTTGCCACTACCATGCGCGGCCCGGCGTGGATACCGCAGATGCCTTCATGTACTTCCCGGATCAGATAATTTGCGTCGTCGGCGTCAACACATCTTAGCAGCGGGCCGAGATATGACTTTCGGTACAATATCCCGTCTGCCATCTGATAATGTTCTGATTTATACTGGATTTTCCGCGCCTCAGCTTTATTTTCTGGAAGTATCCCGGATTGTAAATACATGATTATGGGTGTCATCCAGGACGTGGTTCCTGTTTGGATGACGCTGACTTCTCTGAGTGGAACAGATGGGTTGCTTAAAACTTCTATGCGCACGTCTTTGGCCAGGTGCTGGAAGCTTGTTGATGCAAGCTTGCTTAAGGCGTCTGCCGGCTTGTTTTCACTGCGGTTTATGTGGTGCACCTTGTAAGAATAGAAGGTTTGCAGCAACGTCTTTGCTTGGTTGAGGTAGAGTGCCATTATGTCGCCCTTGGCTTCGTATTGACCATTGATTTGGCCTGCTACTAACATGGAGTCCACATGTGCTTCGATGTGTCGAACCCCCATTTTGATTGCCAAACGCAAACTGGCCAGAAAGGCTTCGTACTCTGCTTCGTTATTTGTGCTCTTGAAGTCTAGGCGTATGGCGTAAGTGAACTCGTGTTTGTCAGGGCTTACTAGCCGTAGCCCCGCGCCTGCCCCATCTTCGTTGGATGCACCGTCTGTATACAGCAGCCATGGCTCTTCGGTTTGTTTTTTCTCCGCTTTCTCCATCGCCTTACACTCTCTGTCTTTGTCATCCGGGACTTCTGTCATGAAGTCTGCCAAAACTTGGCCTTTGATCGACGGTCGTGGTCTGAAGACTACGTTGTGTCCCCCTAGCTCTATTGCCTATTTGGCCAACCTTCCTGATATTTCTGGCCTTGCTAGGATATTCCCAATATTGTAATTTGTTAGCACGTGGATGACGTGATTGGCGAAATATCGGCGCAGCCTTCTTGACGCGTGAATCAGTGCAAGGACAAGCTTCTCCATGATTGCGTATCTGGTTTCTGGGTCGGTTAAGGTTCTGGACACATAATACACAGGTGTTTGGACACCTTGTCGATCAACCAGCAATACGGCTCCAACGGCCTTGTCGGAAGCTGAGAGGTACAGGACCAAAGGCTCTCCTTTGTTTGGTGCGGTTAGAGTTGGCAGCTTGATGAGACAGTCTTTCATCTCGCGGAACGCATTTTCTGCTTCCGGAGTCCATTGGAATTGGTTTTTCTTCATGCAGTTGCGCAAGGTCTTGATGAATGGGAAGGATTTTGCTGCGTGGTTAGCTAGGAATCGATTGAGTGCTGCCAATCGTCCTGCGAGCTTTTGCATGTCTTTGACGTTTGCTGGTGAAGGCATCCTCTCTATGGCCTGGACCTTTTCTGGGTTCACCTTAAAACCATCTTTAGTGACTATGAAGCCCAAAAACTTTCCTTCCTCCATTCCGAATGAGCACTTTGCTGGATTCAGTTTGATGCTCACGCTGCGCAGCGTGTTGAAGGTCTTCTGAATATTTGCCAGCATCGCGCTCTCCTCCTTGCTCATGATTACCAGATCGTCCATGTATACTTCTATGTATTTACCGATGGCGTCAATGAATGTTTCGTTCATCAACCGTTGGTACGTAGCACCCGCATTCTTTAAGCCGAACGGCATCTTGGTGTAGCAGTATAACCCCGTTGGCGCGCGGAATGCGGTTTTATCTTCGTCTTGAACAGCCATCTGGACCTGGTGGTATCCTTTGTAGCAATCCAGAAAACATTTCCATCGAAACGTTGCCAGAGAATCTATTTTCTCGTCTATGTCTGGTAAAGCGTAGCAGTCACGGGGACATGCTTTGTTCAGATCTTTGTAGTCGACACACATTCTCCAACTACCATTCGGTTTCTTTACCATTACTGGGCTTGCTACCCATGTTTGGTACCGGACTTCCCTGATGATTCCTGCGTTTAGTAGTTCCAACACTTGTTCTTTCATTGCATCATGTTTGATGTCTCCCAGGTGTCGTTTAGCATGCACTACTGGCTTTGCATCTTCTGAGACATTTAGCCGGTGTTCTGCTATATGCCGTGGAACACCAACCATATCAGCCGGTGTCCAGGCGAACACGTCCATGTTGTCATGCAGTAATTTCTTTAGCGCCGCGCGCGTTAGATCAGACATTGCGGGTCCCAGAGTGACTGTTTGTTCTGGGTATGCGCTGTTCAATACCCATTTCTCTGCTTCTATGCGCGGTGCCTGTTTGCTTGCTTTTGCCGGCCTGATTTCATCTGTTGTTAGCACTTCTTTGCTTGCGTATATCAACGCAATGCCTGTTTCGGTTGGAAAGCCTATGGCAGAATGTGGTGCGGAACAGATCATGCTGAAATCTCCTTAGGATTCTCTTCCTAATAGGATGTCATGTCTTGAATGTGCCGGTAACACCATGAATGTGACTTCTTCGGTTCTTGAATTTCTCCCATCAGAAAGCAATACTGGGAATGATATTTGTCCTAGGGGAAAGACGGCCTCGTTGCAGAAACCAGTTAGTGGGTAATCGGCTGGTTCTAGGCGCGCCTTATCCTCTTGGTCGAATTGATTGAAGCACTGTTCATATATGATGTCTGCGGTGCTCCCGGGGTCGATAAAGATGTAATCTGTTTGGTAGTGGCCGATCACCCCTGGGATGACTATTGGCCGCTTTTCTCTTGGACCTCCCCTGACAACTGGGAACACCACTTGCTTCTCGCGCCATGAATCATCCTGCGCGCGCTTGTTGTAGTTTTTCCTTGGTCGCCGTGGACCTCGTTGCACCATATGAGTTTCTAGCTTTCTGAGCTTCTTGTTGTCTGGACCCTCATCTCTTCGTTGTATCTGGCGGTAATCGCGCTTTCCTCCTTTGACTAAGTGACCGAGCTTTCCGTCTCTTAGAGCTCTTTCGATTTCTTGCTTTAAGCTAAAGCAGTCATCGGTCAAGTGGCCCGTATCTTTGTGGAATTCACAGAAGAGATTTGGGTCTTGACCCCTTTTGTTGCGCATCTGCAAGGGTGGTTTGAACTGATGGTTCTCTGTGGCTAAAACTTCAGAAGGTGTTTTGGTTAGTGGAGTCCACTGCTTTTCTCTATTTTCGCGCTTTACTTCTTTTCGGTGGGCTATCTGATTGATCGTATGGCGTGCGTCGTCCCGTGGGGGGCTTCTTTCTCTGTTTCCAGAAGCCCTCCAGGGTTGATTTCTGCCCCTTCTGTTGTTTCGATCGTTATGGTTGTGTGCGCGCTGACGGTGATCGTCACCGGTCAGTTGCCTGTCTGTCTGCGCAATGGTCTTGGCCGCTTCAATGAAGGTTTCCCAGTCTTTGGGTCCTCCGTCTCGCCCTTTGATTCTTTTAACCAGATCGTCGCACTTGACCGCTCGCATGAAGTGTGCACGCATCATTTTCTCTGGTATGTCTCCGATCTCTAGACATTCTTTGTTATACCTTGTAATGAAATCTTCTACGCTTTCATAGTCTTTTCTCCATATGTTCAGACAATCACCCGGATCTCTGGCTTGTCTTCTTTGCTGAGAGAAGTGTGCCAGGAACTTCTCTCGGAAATCGACCCATGATTTGATTTTGCCAGCCGGTAAGTTGTCGAACCAAATGCGCGCCGCGCCGACGAATGTCTGAGCAAACAGGTGGCACCATGTTGGTAAGTTCCATCCGCCTGTTGCTCCTGCACCTTTAAACACCTGGAGGTGATCGTCTGGGTCCGTCAACCCATTGTATTTACCCACGTTGTGTGGTAACTTCGTTTTGTCGATGGCCGCGCACGCGATTTCTGGAATGAATTTTGAATTTTCAGCCATGTCCTCAGGACGATAGCTCAAGGTGTAATCATGCTCTGCTTTGGGGTTGTACCCCGCGCGCTTGGTAGGTTTGTATGCTTCGTGTTCTGGAGGAAGTCTGCTGAATACTGTGGGCTCCCCCTTGTAAGTTGGGTCGTCTTCCTCTTCTTCCCATTCTGTATTCATGTTGCGCGCGCCCAAACGGGTTTGGATCGGCCTTCGTTGTAGATTGGAGGTTTGAACGAAGTTGCTCTCTGTTTCAGCATAAGTATCGCTGAGCTGCGCATAAACGAGTTTTATGGTTTGAACGAGGTTTGAACGAAGTTGCTCTCTGGTTGTGGAGTTACAAATGTTGATTGGTTAGCCTGTGCTTGGAGCAAGGCTTGTTGTGCGCTAAGCTGCGCATAAACGAGGTTTATGGACGCCATTTGTTCGGCGTACCAGGAAGCCAGAGTTTTTCCCTCGGGTAGCCCTAAAAGTGCAGAATAGTTGAGTTGTGCTTGTTCCGATGGCACAGAAGGGCCTGGTCCATGGCTTACAGTCTGCATCGGCGGCGGTGTTTGGTGTAATATCCCCGTTGGAGGTTGGAGAGCAGCCCCGTTTGTGGTTTGAGTGATGATTCTTGCTGGTGTTTGGAAGATGGGTCCAGTTGTGGTTTGGCTAACAGCCCTGGACGCACTTCCAAAAATGGATGGAAACTCGTTGTTCAGCTGACCTTCTTGGATGGTCTCGTTCCTTTGACTTCGTTGGACGTGTGCCGTGTCCGAAACGAGTTCGAAGGAAGAGACTTCTCCGTCAGCTGGGTGTGAATGATTCTGGTCTGCCATTTTCACGAGTGTTTTTTAGAAGAGAAAAAGAGGTGAGAGTGGTTATGCAAAAAAGCGGATGGCGCCAATGTTGAAACAATGGTTAACACAAGGATAACCAAGAGGGTCGTTTCACTTATGGGGTTCAACCTCTTCTCTTGCTCGTATCGGTGGCCTGAGATCTGCAAAACAGTAAACACCGTTAGTCTCGTTAAGAGGGGGGAAGGGGGTTTTCCCTCTTAACCAGGCTCCGGCGTGAGAATAAGTACTGCTCTGAGATGAATAAAACAGTGTGTGTATAGATTGAGTAAAGAGAGCCAAGATCCTCAACCTGAATGATGAAGGGTCCTATTTATAGCCGGAGGGTGAAGAAGGAGGAAGCAGCTGTGCCAGCTGTGGGTGTGCGCCAGCTGTCCGACCAAGGGGAATATCCTCTTGGTCTGCTCTGTCGCGAAGGGTGTAGTGGTACACGTGGCGTCCTTGTATTCGCTTGTGCTGGGTACCTCGTACTGGTCGCGTCAGCCCTGCTCCCTGGATTGTCGCAAGCTTACGTGGCCTTCTGTCAATGGTGACACGTGTTGTCCTTTATGTTGGGCAAAGCATCTTTGATGCCAGCTGTGAACCGCCTAGATGTCTTCTGGAAGCTTCTAGAAGGTTCTGGTGACATGGGTGCCTTATGTGCACAAAAGTGGTGTGGTCCCTGCCATGTAGGCAGGGAATTGGGACCATACCTCTTCAGAATGAATATGAAAACTAAACCCCACCAAGATCCCTTTAGTAATTGTCTTAATCAGTTGGGCGTTTAAATTGACCTCACATCCCACATCAATTCATCACCTAACATTACTTGCATTTCAAATAATTTATATATTTTTTCACAAATATATAATGGTTTCAAGTGGTTGGAAAGGATTTTTCAATCCAATCGTTTGTTAAAGAAATTGATATCTAAGCTTACGTAGCTTTGTGTTTATTGTTTCACTTGCCTTAAGATTTGTCAAAAGTTTTGTTTATAGTAATATAAAGGATAAATTATACTTTTCGTCCTTTATGTTTATAGCGGGTTGCAATGGATAACCTTTAACTTTAATAATTACAGTTACAGTCCTTTATTTGTAAAATCTGTTACACCTTAGGTCCTTTAACCATAACCTAGTTAAAACTTTAAGTTAAGTGAGATCATATACAACCCATATGAGAGCAAAATAGTAATTTAATACAAAAAATATCAAAATTTAAAAATTATAAACCTAAACTATCATTATCATCTCCCTTTTACTTTCTCTCTCCCTCCCCTGTATTCTCTCTCTATACATACCATTTTACAACCATCTTCTACAACTATCATCATAAAGCCACCACCACCTACACCACCGCACCAACATTAACCAACGGCTGAGATTATTTTCACCTCTCCAAAAAACCGACTCAAAACCCTGTATATATAAACCCTCATAGTCTCGTCATCATTCACCGTCTCCTACCTTCTCTCTCTGAAAACACTTCTCCCTCTAGAGAATTTCACAACACAGAACTTTTCAAAACCACAACAATGGCGTCTTCTGGACTCGTTATGGTTATCCTGTTCGCTATGATAGCCGGATCTGCTCTTTCTCAGTCACCGACTGCTTCTCCGACAGGTTCGCCGACTGCTTCTCCGACTTTACCGCCGCCGTCCCCGGTCGTTTCTCTGCCGACGACCGCTCCGACTTCAAACATAGTATACGGCACACTAACAAACATAGTATGATTTGGTAAGAAATTGATGCGATTTTTCTTGTAAAGTACTATATCTGTTGCGTAAGTGTGTATGCATGAGTGATTGGAACAATTGATATGAATTTGAGTGTGAATGATTGGTTCAGGGTTTTGAGAGCTGCCATGGTATGTACGGATGGGTGGTCTAGGGTTTGGTAGTTGAAAATTAATAAAATTGGTGGAATATATTGAAGAAAATTGGGATATTAGTAAACATGAAGAAGGTGGTATGGAAAGGGATCAGGAATCCTGATTCAGGATTACAATGAATCTGAAGGTTGATGAAGATTTGTGGACTTTGTTATGTAGAGAGAGAGAGAGAGAGAGAGAATACAGGGAGATGATGATGATATTTTATAATTTTTAAATTTTGATATTTTTTTTGTTATATGACTGTTTTGCCTTAACATGGGTTACACATGATCTTACTTAACTGAAAATTTTAACCAGATTAGGGTCAAAGGACTTAAGGTGTAACAGGTTTTGCAAATAAAGGACAATGGCTGTAATTATTAAAGTTAAAGGTCATCCATTGCAACCTACTATAAACATAAAGGACGAAAAGTGTAATTTACCCTAATATAAATGAGATATGGTTGATAAAAGTCATATTTCAAAGAGACACGGTTGAGTTACAAAATATTTCTATGAAACGTAGAATTAAAGCAAGAAAAAGACAATACTTGTACGCGAGTAAATTTATGAGCGGATGTATTTGCGTCTATTTATCTACACAATTTTCAATGAAACATAACCATACGTTGTCCAACGGTAAAACATGTTGTGTATAGGCCTATTTATCTACACAATTTTCAATGAAACATAACCAACGGTAAAACATCTTGGTGGTGGGATAAGGCTTATGACCATTAGGTCATGGGTTCGATTCCCACAAAGGGGGGTTTTTCCCAAATTTATTGGGTTTCCTCCTGAATTGGTGTATAGGCATTATTGCCTAGTGGAGATGGATATGATCGGGTGGTTCTGCTGGTGGAACAATGATACTCCAGTGGTCCGTCAATGATCCAAATTTGTCGTTCAAAAAAAAAAAAAAAAATCCCATGTTAGACTTGGCCGATATCTGTACCTTATAAAATAAGATAATCGCACGTACACTATGTAACAAAATATAACAATAATCTATATAACAAAGTAAACTAATTAGAGACACGTGCCATTCACTAGAGATATCTATTTTTTAGTTTTCCCACATTTTTATCCTAATTAATATAGATATTTTTTTTTAATTAATAAATCTAAAACCTCATAAATCACTTATCTCTATCTATATCTAGGGGTGCAAACGAGCCGAGCCCGAGCTCGGCCAGGCTTGAGCTCGATTAACTTATGAGAGCTCGGGCTCGAGCTCGGCTCGATTCGAGCTTTGTTTTCAAAGCTCGAGCTCGGCTCGTTTGTATTTTATCAAGCTCGAGCTCGGCTCGGGTTCGGCTCGTTTATTATCTATTAATTAGTATATTAAATAAAAATAATATAAATAATAGACTTTTTAGGCTTGCGAGCTCGATAAGTAAAGCTCGGGCTTGTTTACTAAATAAACTTATTTTTAGTTTCGAGGTTGACTTGTAAACAAGTTTAAATAAGCTCGGCTCGACTCGGCTCGTTTACACTAAGGCTCGGTAAGGCTCGACAAGCCTAACGAGCTTCACATGTGAGGCTCGAGCTCGGGCTCGATAAACAAACGAGCTTTGTTTTGAGGCTCAAGCTCGGCTCGGGCTCGATAAGGCTCGGCTCGTTTCGAGCTTTTTCTCGAGCCAATCTCGAGTAGCTCGCGAACCGCTCGACTCGTTTGCACCCCTATCTATATCTATATCTATATACTTATAGTGGAAGGTTCAAATGAGAAGGAATTTTTTGTAAGAAGAAAAAAGAATAAGTTTCAACCAATAAGAATATTTTATTTTACTTCATTTAATATTTGCATTTAATTTTAATGTAAGGGTATATTTGTAAACTTACATGGATCATTAATATCTAGTCTTCTTTTTTAATAGCTAACTACATTAAATTTGTAACGTATTTTCAAAATATATATATTTTTTCAAAAATTTTAAAAAAAATATTTAGAGTGTAGGACAAATTACTAGGTGTGTAGGATAAATTACGAGTTTGTAGGATAAATTTACGTATGTGTAGGATAATTTTTGAAATGCGTAGGATAACCTTTTATGTGTGTAGACAATGAAAAATTAGTGTAGAGAATAATAGTCTTTATGAGTAATTAATTACTTAAAAATTGTAATAAATGAGATGAAAGAATAACTACTTAATATTTTACAATTATACTCTTTGTTCTTTTTCTTCTCAATAAAATTTTCTTCTCAAATGAACATCCCCCTATAGTTATACTTATTTTATAATATATATAATCTTTATCTTTATTTTATCTTATTCTTATCTTCTTATTTATTTAATATTTTTTCTTAATTATTTCTTTTATTTTTTTCGTATATTAATAATAACTATTTAATATTTTATTGAGCCGACCACGTGTAACACACACGTTTCTAACCTTTTAACAAATAAATAAGAAACAAAGTAAAATGTTATTATATGTAAATACTACATCAAAGTTTATTTTAACGTATCTTGATGACTATGTGTGTTAGCTGATTACATTATATTTATTCAAATCGTGTAATACACGTATTTATTTAACTCGTGCTATACAAGAGATTTTAAATATGTAACTTTATTATTATATATAAAAATATATTTAATCAACCCGTGTAATACACGGGCTTCTAACTTAGTGTATCTATATCAAAGAGAATAAAATGTTCGATTATATATATATATATATATATATATATATATATATATATAGGGTAAGGATAGTGTAAAAAGGGCCTAAAGTGTGAGAAGTGTATTATAACACTATATATAATACTATATAACACCCTATAAACACCGTATAACAATATGTAACACCATATAATACCATATAACACTATGTAACACTATATATCATTATATAACAAATATAACACTATACATCTATCATAGGCATCCTATGTTGGTGCACTACATCTGCTGATTACGTCTTGTATCGAGTCATTATCTTAGAATGTTAGATTTGGGCATGAAATTAGAGAAATAGTGAAATTGTATAGGTTTAGATGGTTGGATCGCTCATATGGTCCATTAAGTTTCAGGGTCGCTCGAACGAGCATGTTTGGGCCGCTCGAGTGACAACTAGCTGGTCCGCTCGAGTATCAATATCCTGGACCGCTCATGTGTGAAATGCTTGGACTGCTTATTGGGCCTGTCCAATAAGCGGTTCCAGAACTCTATAAATACCCTATGAGCGATTTCATTTGTAATGTTTGCTGAACCTCGTACCGAAGTGCTGCCGGATCGAGAACTGTATGTAATTGCTGTCAAATCAATAAAGAAAGTGTTTAAAGTGAATTGCAAGCTATTCCTACGTTGATTACTTGTTTTCCGCACCTGTAATTGACGAAAACGCCTCTGATCGACTCATTCAGGTCGCGATACGATCCTACAATTAGTATCAGAGCTTCAGGAGGAGGAGTTCTACAGAGAATAGCTGGAAATCGTCAAAAAATTCTGTCTTCTACACCTTCTTTTTCAGATTCAGACACTTTCAACGGTCGAAATTTGCTGAAAATCTCAGGGATTGTGCACGATAGTATAAAGACAAACCCTTGAAAGTTTGGAGCCAAAATTCGAAGTAAAAACAGGTCCGATTGGTTGAACCGCTTATTCGGACATTGTGTGAACCGCTCGACCGGATAGTTTTTTGGACCGCTCATTCAGACATTCGTTGAACCGCTCGTTCGAACATAGTTGAATCGCTCGTTCGGACTTAGTTGAACCGCTCGACCGGATTGTGATTGGATCGCTCATTCGGACAAGTGTGGACCGCTTTTTCGAACAGTACTTGGACCGCTCCAAACGAAGTTTATCCGGCCCGCTTATTTGGACCCGGTCCGCTCATCTGATCATATTGGACCGCTTTTATGACATTTTGATCATCAAGTCCGTTTTTGTGTACACTTGATATTTGGGTTCGCTTTTAAGGCTGATTATTGAATTTTTCGTAAATTTGAAAATGGACGAGGATTTCTATAATGCGTTTGCTACTCCTAGTACACCAATCACCGCTATTCAAACCACAATGTTAGAAAACGAAACAGGAACGATGCAAAAACCTCCCAAACTAATGAACATCGAAGAATATAAAGGTTGGGAAGGTCGGTTTGAAAATTGGGTGCAAGCGAATTATCTTGATGCTTGGGAATGCGTAGAAACAAAGTATGTTAGACCTTTGAATGATGATGAAGAGCCAGTTCCAATCAAAGATCTTAGAGATAATGAGAGGAAGAAGTACAAAAATGAGAAAATGATGCTAAGTCTTCTTCAACAGGCAGTCAAAGAAGATATCATGGTTCTGTTACAGCATAATGGAACATCTTATTCGATTTGGAAAGCTTTGCGATCAAAGTTTAGAGGAAGTGAGGAGATGGTTAAAAGTAAGAAGTCGCTTCTAAAGAAAGAATTTGATCTCTTTCGTGGGTTAAAGAATGAGAGTACACGAGAAATTATTGAACGTTATTGTAATCTACTTGCAAATATGAAAAGACTGAGTATTGAAAAGAGTAATGAGGAGTTGATCGACAAACTTGCTGATGCATTGCCATATGAGAGTTGGGGAACATATTTGATGATGCTCAGAAACAAGAAAGGTTTTAGTAATTTGACGCTCAGTAAGTTCATCGAAAAGATCGAAGCTCAAGAGATGGAACAGAGAAAAGTGATTAGAATGAAAGACTTCGATGGTGAACAAGATATCGGGTTATATTATAAAGCTGGGGTAAATGAGAAATCGTCGAATTCATCTCCAAAGATTGTGACTGGTATGAGTGCCAAAAGTGTATCTGAAAGTCCATCATCTGGATCAAGCAGCAAAACCAGTTTTACTTCATTTCCATCATTTGATCCAAACATCTCAGCAACTAAGAATGGGAGAAAATTACAGTGTAACATTGTATTGAATCTTGAGAATGATCAAGATTATTCTGAGGAAATTGCCAAAAACCAAATGTCTTTATTAGGAATGGTTTTGGAATCTTACACTTGTTTTGTTGCAGGTCGTATCGGCAATCCAATGTTAACCAAAGAAGACTACGACCAGATAGATGCTGAAGAGATGGAACTGATGGACATAAAGTGGTGTCTGGCTAGTGTTTTATGGAGAGCTGAGAAATTCAAACAAATCACGGGGAGAGATGATCTTCGTGATGCGAATGTTTCTACTTTAGGTTTTGACAAATCTAAAGTCACTTGTTTTCGGTGCAGGGAAAAGGGACACTTCAAGAGGGAGTGCACAAACCGAGAAGCAAGTGGAGCTCAAAATCCGTTCAACAACAACAATGATTATTATCGGAAAGCTATCTATCACCAAGTTGGTCAAACATCTCATCAACAAAAACATCAAGCTCAGACTGCACATGGAAGAGATGTGGTTGAAGATACAGGAAAAAGAGCTTGTGTGAGCAGTTATGATTGTGGAAAAAGAAGTGATGGTAGTGCTTTGATAATTGATCAAGATGATGAGAGGTTACCAGAAGGTTTTAGCTGGGCAAATTTTACTTGGGATGATTATATTCCTGATCAAACCACAGCTTACACTGCATTTACAGCAAAGATTGTAGATGATAGTGATGATGATACAGAGTATTGGGCTAGAAAATACAGAGAAGATATGAAGTTGGTGGCTGAGAGTGATAGCGAAGACGAGAAAGTCAAGAAGAAAAAGAAGAAGATCAAAACGCCGGTGAGTAGTGATGATGAAGAAGTGCCGGTGATGAGAAGACAAAAGATGACAGAAGTGCCTAAGTTTAAGGTTGAAGAAAAAGTTGATGCAAAAGAAGTTCCTGTAAAATGTGAAAATTGCGAAGCTGTGAAGAAGCAGAATAGCTCTTTGATTTACAACTTAAACAGTCTGAAGGAGTCTTATGATGTGCTGAACAAGACAATGAATCAGTACAATCAAACTAGTGAAGAACAAGCAGTTGCTATGAAGACTCTTCAGGGAGCGTTTATGACTAAACAAAAAGTTGTAAACAATTACATTGAAAAATCTGCTGCTTTAGAACAAAAACTTGAGCTGCAATGAATCGAAACGGAGAGAGTTAATCGTTTATTAAAGAGTTACTCATGTACTTCCTATGTGATTGACAGGATTTATCCTACAGTTGAAAGCATGAAGGTCTGGGAAAAAGATGAGATAACTGAAGAAAAAACAGCTGAAGTTAGTGTTGGAGAAAAGATTGCTGACAAGAAGAAGAGTGACAAGATAAAGGATACTGAAAAGACGTCATCTGGTAAGAAGAAAAGTGTCAGTTATAACAGATGTCCACCTCCACTGGAAAACGGATATTTGCCTAGACATCCTAACGATGAAAGAGTCAAAAAGGCTACAAATTTACAGTGGGAGTCAGAGTCGTCGGTCAATCTTCCAGAAAGTATTGATGTTGTGCTTACATCATCTGACACTGATCAACAGTCTCAATTGATGAAGAAATTTGTGGATCATGTGTTAGATAGTGATGACAGTGACGAGTCAAAGTCGGAGTCCGCGTCAGAGTCAAAATCTGAGTCAAAAACTCCGGTGCAAACAGAAAAACAGGGAAAATTAGTTTATGATAGAAAATTCCTGTTATCAAAGTCTAATTTGGATGATGGGTTGTTTAAAGTTGCTTATACTTTGAATAATTCGGACAAATTATATTCTGATGAGGAATTTCCAATAAGAGGTGTCAAAACTGAATTGATTAAAAAGGTTTTTGTACTCACAGAAATTAATATTTCTGAAATAAAAGGCTTATGTCTTAATGAAAAACCAAAATTTTACACCTCAAGAGTACAACAGAGATTAAACAAGAAAAAGAGTTACGGTTCTGGTTCAGATTTCCAAAAGAGATCAAACCATAACGGTAATTTCAAAAAGAAAGGTCTTGGTTTTACTCCTACAGAAAAACAGAAAAATGAAAAACATGTTCGTGATTTTAAATCCAAAATGTCATTTGTTTCAGGTACATCAACCGATGAAGAAGAAAAAACAAGTTTCTGGAGGGAATCAAATAGTGAGTTTCTTGCGAAGAAGAAAGACGAAAAGAAGTGAGATACAAGAACTTGTTACCGATGTAACTCTGTTGGACATATCGCCAAAGATTGTTCTAAGGCGATACAATCAAAACAGGGAGTTTTTTGGCAAAATCTCAGAAAAGGTGTTTGCGTTCGAATCACCACTTGATAGAACAAAATTGTTCAAAGATTCTATTTTTGAAGAGGGTGAGAGTTCGAACAAGTTTTATAAGAAGAGAGCCAAATCTAATAATCAGAAATGGGTTATTAAGAAGGTTGGTGTAAGCTCTAGCGATGATTCTGATGGATCGAAATCAGAGGAGCTATCTTCGGGCGATGAAACTGATTCCACAAAGTCAGTTGAGCCACAAGTTGTCTCAAAATGTGAAACTGATGTAAAACATGAGAACTCAGTTCCGAGTGTGAATGATGAGGAGTTTCCATTACTTCGGGCTGAGAATTATAAAAAGAAAATTGGTAAAGTTGAAATTTCTAACCAATTTTATCATGATGAACAGGATTTTGATGCTGAAAATGTCTTTAACTCCAAAGTAAAGAATATCTTTGGAAAAATGATTGATCGAAAAGTCAACGGAGTTAAAGAATTTTACGAGAAGAAAACAAAGAAAGAAGAGGTTGAACCATCCCTGGTTTGTGACTGGGATGGTACATATTATGAACAGTAAGTCTCAGGACTTGCCGGAGCTCCCAGGTTGGTAAGCGTGGAGCATGAATCGACATTTTTCTTGAATTTAATTCGGTAATGTCAATTATGCAAACGGTAAAGAGGTTTGTTTATGTTTGTTGATGTTTTACATTTGGTACAGAGGTTTCTGAACTGAAAATGGTAAATCAAGGACATTAATTTGTACTTGTATTTTCCTACTTCTGGTTGGAAGACAAGATGATGAACCACATCCCCGAACATCTGTTTGATAAATCTACAAGTGGTAAAATCAATCAAACTTATTTTCCGGAAAAACCATTTTGATTAAAACAAACTTAAGTGTTTTGAAATCTAAATGGGAAAATAGTTTGTTGATAGGGGGAGTTCTGATTGTTTATGCCAAGTGAATGGCGAATTGAGGTGATTTGATATCACTTGTCATGTTCTGTACAGTTTGTTTTCAATTTTCATTAGATGTTTTTGAATTTTAGGGGGAGTAAGAATTTTTAGAAAATCCAAAAACATCAGAAAATTTGAAAAAGTCAAAAACATGATAAAACTGAAAAATGAGTTTTAGTTGCATAAAAGAGGAAATGATAGTACATCAGTGGACTATCACGACATGCTAAAGAATTGGAAAGATAAAATGTGATAAACGATCTTACTGCGGATGTGTCAGTAGATTTTCGCACATTTAGTAAATTGAAACGAGATATAAACCTAAATCAAACTTGCTTAATTCGTGGGTAACTATTCTTGGATATATGGGTAACTCCCGAAATCTTGTTTGAAAGGTCCCGTATTCTGAGATACTAGGGCTTTATGCTCAGTGATATCTGGGGTATTATCCCGGGACTTCTGCTGTATGGAAGTACTGACCTAGTCCCCGGATAATACTTTCTGCAAATGCTTGAAAAAGCGCCGCCCTCAGCAATCTGATTAAACAATAAAATTGATAGTCATTGCTGTTGTAAAAAACATCCTCTAAAGGGGACCCACCAAAAGTCGAAGCCGTCATCTCTCTGCGTATACGGAAGTATCGACCTGAGCTCTCACGGCCCTCGCACATAACCCCTTTACAGATATCATCTGTGGTATACTCACCTGTAAGACTGAATATTTGGGATCTGGATACAGGAGTATATTCAAGTGGAGTGATACACAATTAAGTTTAAGTCTCTAAAACATTAATATCGTATCTCGAATCAATTGAAGTCTGTGTGAAAATTTAAGTGGACAAACATACTGATAATCTAGGTAAATTGTTTAGAACTTAAAATGTTTAAAGCTTAACGGTGTTGGTGATTTATCTCATATACTGATATGATCCTCTTGCACAAACTCACAAAAATATTGTCTGTAAATATTTCATTTCCTGCATTTTATTTTCTTTCAGAAAAATCCAAAAAGATTTTCAGGGTGTTTTAGCATAAATTTTTGAAAAAGTCAAAAAGATTTTCGACAACTGATGTTGAAAAGCTGATTTTCAAAATTCCGAGTGCTAAACATGATGAGCAATACTTGAGGGGGAGTGTTTGTGTGAATTTTAAATGTTTTCATAATCTAATCTTTCAAGTGGTTCATCAAAATCTGTGTTTTATTTTGAAGAAGAGTCTGAATAGGTGCAGTGTTATATGTTTGAAATATATGTGAAAGAAATTTATTTTGAGGTAGAGCTTATGCAGGATAAGATGAGAAGCTGTTAGAACGTAAAGACAGACAAAGATCCTGAAGATGTTACTGAAGAACAAAGGAATACCAGTAAATCGATATGGGAGTCTGAAGATAGAGAGAAAGAAAAGCCCAGAGACTGATCAAGACTGAAGATGTGAAGACACAACATTGTTGTGACTCGATAGTCGACTCCATCAACATCTGAGGGGGAGTCTGTTGGTGCACTACATCTGCTGATTACGTCTTGTATCGAGTCATTATCTTAGAATGTTAGATTTGGGCATGAAATTAGAGAAATAGTGAAATTGTATAGGTTTAGATGGTTGGATCGCTCATATGGTCCATTAAGTTTCAGGGTCGCTCGAACGAGCATGTTTGGGCCGCTCGAGTGACAACTAGCTGGTCCGCTCGAGTATCAATATCCTGGACCGCTCATGTGTGAAATGCTTGGACCGCTTATTGGGCCTGTCCAATAAGCGGTTCCAGAACTCTATAAATACCCTATGAGCGATTTCATTTGTAACGTTTGCTGAACCTCGTACCGAAGTGCTGCCGGATCGAGAACTGTATGTAATTGCTGTCAAATCAATAAAGAAAGTGTTTAAAGTGAATTGCAAGCTATTCCTACGTTGATTACTTGTTTTCCGCACCTGTAATTGACGAAAACGCCTCTGATCGACTCATTCGGGTCGCGATACGATCCTACATCCTATCAGACAACCTATAGTGTTATATTTGTTATATAATGCAAAGTGTTATATGGTATTATATGGTGTTACATATTGTTATACTGTGTTTATAGGGTGTTATATAGTATTATATATAGTGTTATAATACACTTCTCACACTTTAAGCACTTTTTACAGGATCCTCTACCTATATATATATATATAAGGATATAAAAAAGTATTTAAAAATTATTCTAATTTTTTTAAAATAATAATGGAAATTGTTTAATAATAAAAACAATGTCAACACAAAGTGCACATTCTCCCGATATCCATCTGTGATCTAGTCAGTCGAGTGTTTTACTTATTAACTATTGTAAGTTCAGTTGTCGTTTGATTCAATTTATCATCCATGTTTGTGCACTAAAGAAGTTAGTAAACCATAATTGTAACTTGATCTCATTTATAAACAAGTTAAAAAGTTACAATTCAACTCATTCTATACATTTTTTCAAATAATCTCATAATAAATAATTTACGATATTGATGAAACAATGGTTAACCGGGCAGGGTTAACACACTGGTCTCGTCAAGAAGGGTTAATCCCTTCCTCTCGGAGATCGCTGGCTGGGTCACCGGTGGATGATCTCCTGCACAAGGAAACAAGCCGTGACTCGTAACAAGGAGGATGGGGTGGGGGGTGCTCCTTGTTACCACTCTCCGGCGTGAGAATCAGTAGTTTGCTTGGGAAGCAAAGTAAGATAGTAGTAGTAGTGAGAGAGTTGTGAAGAGATACCTCAAACCTGGTTTGGGGTCGGTATTTATAGCCGAGGAGTGAAGGAGGAGATTGATGGATGGGCTGACGACGAGCTGCACCGTTGCAGGTGTGTCAGTCTCGCCGGCCGTGGGGGTTACGCCACGTCAGCCCATTGCTTTAATAGCTCTGACAGGGGACTGTCGCCGGCGCCACTTGCCTCGTGGTGTCAGCCACTTGCATGGCGTGTCAGTCCACTTGTTGGATATGCAGGGTGCGGTGCGAGCCGCATCGCTGCATGCGGTAACGCCTGAAGTTACCGCGTCTCCTACTTGTGATCAAGAAATACGCGAGATGCGGTGTTGGCCGCATCATCGTATGTGGAGACTATTTGCTCGCTTCCCTTGTCGTGACGAAAATGGTCATATGATGCGGTGCCAGCCGCATCGATATGTTCATCTTCTTTTGTACTTGGGTCAAGCTATTCATCTTCGGACCGAATGGGTTCGAAGTATGTGACCGCATGGGTGCGGTCTGCTTACTGGTAGGGGTTTGTTTGATGCGGGTAATGGTCGTTTTGGGACCATACCCCTTCAAGTCCCCCCAGTCTAGTGTTGCTGCCTTGTGCAAGTTGCACGTGGGAGGAGCACTGGACTTATGGTGTAGGAAGGTAGTTTGGCAGTCTGGAGAAAATTCTAGGCCAGATCAAACTGGTGATCTGGTAAAAAATCCGGCTATGCCTCTTCCGTACCGGTGAAGGAGTTTCGCTTGATGCGAAATTCTCAGCCGTTGCATGTCATCAGGTGGGTTGCCACCTGTTGTTGTGTTGAAAGCCTGTTAGGGACCTTCATAGTAATGCTGCACAAACTTCGAACCAACCTCTAGGATGGTGGTTCGAAGGTCTGCACATGTTTCGAACCTCTTGGAGGTGGTTTCTTCTTCAAACCATCTGCCAGAATGGTGCATGAAGAAGAAAAGAAAAGCTTTTAAACCAACCGTTGCGGTCGGGTTTAAAAGTTTTTGATGTTGTGTTAGAACTTTGCTCGAGCTCTATGTTCAGCATCTGGTGATGAGATGACCATCCCTTTTTTGTGGGGTGTTCGTGTTCATCCTGATAGCTCTCAAGTAACCGTACGTTCTTTGCGGTTACCTCGTTGCGTCATTGTTGGCCATGTTTGGTCGAACAATGTGGATCTGAACTATGGGTAAATAAACATGGTCATAGGCAAAGGGATGCCCATCGTTGTTTATTCCATGCGGTCCATTGGTAGGTAAACAAAGTCATAAGCAGACTTGTTACCGCAGTCCGTTGGTAGGTAATCAAAGTCATAGGCCGACTTGTTACCGCTGTTCGGACACTTGCTGCTTGATAAGTGCTTGTCTAGAGCACGTATCTGCGTTCTTTTTGGAGCCACTTCCCTTCGCGCTCCAATACCGAGTTTACAACGAGGTAGCCTCGTTCGGTGATGTGGAGTGAGCTTTGCTCTTCCGTAGCAACCACTCTGCGGAAGCTATGGTGATGTCTGTAGCACCTTATGGGTGTCTGCGATTTTGCAGTCCCATTTTCGCTCAAAGTGTGTTTGTTGCACGGATGTAGCTCTTGAAGGTTCAGGAGTCAAGGCTGCTGATGTGCGGTCGCGTAGATTCCCTTCCTTCTTTTTGCTGGAGAAGTTGTTCATGCACCCTCTGTGGTTGTGAACCGGACAGGAGGGATTTGAAGCTTGAAGAGAATGAAGGCAATGCGGTTTGGCTGTTCCTGGAATGCGGTTCAGTCCAAAGAACAACACTGGTTCTGAGCATCTGACACATCTGAATGGGTTCATGTGTGTCACTTCCGCATATTTCACGTGTGCTCGTGAGTGATGCGGAAAAGGTAATATATCCCTTCCTCTCGGAGATCGCTGGCTGGGTCACCGGTGGATGATCTCCTGCACAAGGAAACAAGCCGTGACTCGTAACAAGGAGGATGGGGTGGGGGGTGCTCCTTGTTACCACTCTCCGGCGTGAGAATCAGTAGTTTGCTTGGGAAGCAAAGTAAGATAGTAGTAGTAGTGAGAGAGTTGTGAAGAGATACCTCAAACCTGGTTTGGGGTCGGTATTTATAGCCGAGGAGTGAAGGAGGAGATTGATGGATGGGCTGACGACGAGCTGCACCGTTGCAGGTGTGTCAGTCTCGCCGGCCGTGGGGGTTACGCCACGTCAGCCCATTGCTTTAATAGCTCTGACAGGGGACTGTCGCCGGCGCCACTTGCCTCGTGGTGTCAGCCACTTGCATGGCGTGTCAGTCCACTTGTTGGATATGCAGGGTGCGGTGCGAGCCGCATCGCTGCATGCGGTAACGCCTGAAGTTACCGCGTCTCCTACTTGTGATCAAGAAATACGCGAGATGCGGTGTTGGCCGCATCATCGTATGTGGAGACTATTTGCTCGCTTCCCTTGTCGTGACGAAAATGGTCATATGATGCGGTGCCAGCCGCATCGATATGTTCATCTTCTTTTGTACTTGGGTCAAGCTATTCATCTTCGGACCGAATGGGTTCGAAGTATGTAACCGCATGGGTGCGGTCTGCTTACTGGTAGGGGTTTGTTTGATGCGGGTAATGGTCGTTTTGGGACCATACCCCTTCAGATATATTGTTAAATCTCCTCCAATCTAATCTAACTTCACTTGGACCCACAACATGCTTACGTGGCTTCCGAAACGACACAATATTACTGCTTACCATGTAAGCTATTACACGCTCAGAAACCCTCACATCTTCCATTTTCAATTCATGTAACCGTTGCACGTACTCTTGCACGTGCATTAGGTCCCACACCACTCCAACGCCACCCCCTTTCAAAACCCTGACAACCTCTCCGATCACTCTCATCCGTTCTGCCTCCGCCGCGACAGCTTTTTGGCCGAATTCCCTCCCTACCGTGTGCACGAACCCCGCCGATACCACCACGTCAAAGTAATCGTCCGGGAATGGCAGCCGCCGCGCGTCACCTTCGCGGCACGTGACGTACTCCTCCACGCCTTCAAATAAGGCAAGACAAAGAGAATGTTAAGTAGATTTTACAACGGATATTTATAAATGCAGATATTTACACAATTTACTCTATACTATGAACAATTATAGCTATATCTAACACCTTTTATACCGGTTATATTTACGTAATCTACCATCTACTATGACTAATTATAATTTAGTCTAATATTTTTCGTACGGACTATATTTACGTAATCTAGGGTTAAGTTATTCTAACAAAAGCTTCTAATTGTAAGAAGTGTAAGAATGATTAATAGAGTGACAATTGTCTAATAACCTAAAACTTAAACTCACTACACCACCACTAAAAACCTAAACATCCACCCCCACCCCACCACACCACCACCCAAAAACCTAACACCCCCCCACCCCGGGAAAAAAAAAACTAAAAAAATCCTAAACACCCATCATCACCCAAAAACCTACCCCCCCCCCCCCCTCGGCAACTTTTTTTTTGGGGGAGGGGGGTAGGTGGGGGGTGGGGGTTTAGGTTTTTGGGTGGTGGTGAGTGTTGGGTTTTTTTTTTTTTTTCGTTTTTTAGGAGTATTTGTACCCTTCTTATAATTAGGAGAGTTTGTATTTGATCCTATTCCACATAATCCACCCTCCTATTATGACTACTTATTTTTTTTGAACAGCAAGGAATGACGTGCCAACCACTATGACACCGGACACTGTGGCCAAGGTCGACTACTCGACCGCGGCCAGTCCCTTGGCTCTCCTCAGATGCGTGGAAACCCGACCTCCACCCGCCCGAAGGCACGACAGTGGAATAATCGGTAAAACCTCGTCTCCCATCCAAGTCAAACCGGCGTCACCCGTCTTATGAATACTTATAATCGTAATACCTTCGGTACCGGCTACATTTTCATAATCTACCATACACCATGACCAAGTATCGACTACCTTCCGTACCGGCTATATTTACATAATCTACCCTATACTATGACTAATTACAACTGTGTCTAATACCTTCCATACCGGCTGTTCGAAGAACAGCCAACGTCGTGTTTTTCCGATCTAATCCAACGACTCGGCCAGAGCTTCCTTCTTTTTTTAACTGCATTGCGACCGTGTTAAGGAGGATGCCGCGGCCACATCCTACGTCGAGGGCGGTTTTAACCGTTGACCAATCGTTTACTGTGGCAACCATGCGCTGAGCCATTTCCCAGCGGAGCGCTACGGAGGAGTAGAACATGTTGCCCGCGGCGTAGAAGAGGCATACGCCTGAAAGAGCGGTGACGGAGCCGGTGAATCCAGCTGCGAATCTAGCGAAGCCGGTGGACGGGAGAATCGGCTCGAACGAGGAGCATATCGAATCGAAGTAGACGAGAAACAGAACCGAAGATAATGAGAAGATGATCGCATGAATTAACAGGAAGATCGGTGTTTGATAATCGTCCATGCCGTAAATTGCGTAGATCTGAGTCCACTCTCTTCCTGTTTTCCCCATATTTTTACACAGATTTCGTTGATTCTAGTCCAGATTCTGCAGTTTCAAAACAAACAATTAACATTTCAATTAATAATAAATTTCAGAATGAATACCGATACCAGTATGCAAACATATTCGGTTTAGAATATATACCGGTTCGTGACTTTTAACAGTATTTTATCATACTGAACATACACGTACACTATTCGGTTTTATATTTAGCCTTAGAAGGTGTATTCAGTGTTATACTGTTACCAGTACCGATCTCATCGCTAAGTGCAATGTTTTAACGGACAGTTAGAGTTAAAAAGTAAAAAAAAAAAAAAAAAACACAACGCAAAACGGTAAAATGATTGTGGAACATACGTGGAATCCAGTGAATCTACAGATTGATGATCCTGAAATATAGTTTAAGAATCATGATTGTTGTTGTTGATGATGCAAAGTGAATGGTGATAATTTATGGAGAACTTTTAACCAATTGAAACGCGTTTAGCTTTTGGTTGTGTCAGTGTGCATAACTTTTAAAAGTGTATGGGACGAGAGAGAGAGAGAGAGAATGAGAGAGTGGCGGTGCTAGATGTCTTTATATAGACGAACTAGGTTATATACCCGTGATTTCACGGGTGATAGGTTGTTTTATAAAAATTTATATTTACAGAATAATTTTATATATTTGATTTCTTATAATTGAATAACCTCTTCATACTAACACCACTTTAACGTCCTTTCTACCACGAGTTTTTCTTAACATGCCCGCGTAATATGCGGGCTTCAACCAAAACCATATTATTTACTTTGAAATGAAATGTTTTGTACAAATACATACATTGGAAGAAAAAAAACAGAAAACTATTCAAATGCCGGAAAAAACTTCCTTGTAGACTACATTTGTTGTTTTACTCGTTACATTTCAATCTTTGTCTAGTGTAAGCAACTTCACACCGGCTCTGCTTTTAACTCTTGATAACGCAATATAAAGCTGACCATGTGATATAATCTCAGCCTCTATAACACGTTTATAAAGTTTAGTAATCCGTAGTCTCGTACCATTGATAAACCATTTTGTTGATCAATATTACGAAGCAACATTACAGGTACACCAACTTTAAGGACTAATCGATGATTAGACAGACCGGAAATTTTAAGACCATTCAGAACATCGGGAGAATAATGATGCTAGAGACATGGCATGTGCCGAGGCCAACTCTTGGTAACTTTAACCATTGCATAAACCATTTTGCTAATGCCTGCATTAAACGCACCTTTAACTAAAAACTAATTATTTAAGTTCAAATTTAATACTATGTTAAAACACATACATTGGAAGACAAAAAAACAGGTTTTAGGGAATTAATGATGCTAGAGACATGGCGTGTGCCGAGGCCAACTCTTGGTAACTTTTGTTCACGCTCACTTCAAAAGACCGTTTATTAAGACTACTGGAAGAGGGGCTTGGATTGGGGGCTTGGGTAGACATGTCGCGAAGATGGGCTCCAACAGGCCACTCAAAAAAAGTGGGGAGTGAGAGCGGCGTGGGCTAGTGGTGTGGGTGGACATGTGGAAAGTATTTTTTTTATATTTTGACATTTATAAAATAAAACACACCAGTAAATTAACTTAAAAAATATTACATAAAATCCTAATGAATTAAAAAAAACAACTTAATAAATCCTAAAAAATTAAAAAAAAAAACAACTTAATAAATCCTAAAAAAAAAAAAAAAAAACTTCATAATAAATTCTAAGAAAAAAATTACAAAGAACGATAAATATTAAAGCGGGGAACCCAACGAAATTCCGGGTTCCCATTGTGCCTATACTCGATTTTGACGATCTCCACTCGATCCTCGTAGCTTAGGACGCTCGCAAGCACACGGTCAAAGCATCAAACAGAACCTGAAAGTTATGCCCTTTTATTTGAAAAGAAAAAAAGCAAGCTTAACGATTTAAGATGGAACATGATAAATTCAGGTTCGAGTTCCTTATCCATTCAATTATTTTCACTTTCAAATGCTTGAGAGTACGATTCGGTTATGAGACGCAATCCCCATGTATGATGTCCAAATGGCTCTTTCCAAGAACTGTAAAATAAAAATAAAAAGTTATATTAAATTTGGCAAATATTTATTTTCATTTATATCTCATTTAAAAATACTTGAGACTTGAATAAATAAGCATGTATCTTTGATCTTTAAGAGATTATCTAGGAAGGGTATTTAAGATGTTTTTAGATACTAAAAGGGGCTTATGGCTGGTTCCTCGATGTAGCGCAGTAAAAATATGTATTTTCAGATAAGCCAAAAGCCATGAAAAGCTTGTATGGTGCGTTCATAAACATAATCAAATTGATTAAAATTAACCAAGAACCAATGTACTCACAACTTCTTGTGAGACAAAGAAACAACAAAAATAAATAAATAAAATATGTACAATTGTTTGAAATATGTGAAAGCATACACCTTTACAGAGATTGCATCACCATCATTGATATCTTAGGTATCCTCCATAGCAATCCATATAGGCCTGAATTTAAAAAAAAAAAAACCTTAAAACTTATTAAGCAACTTATTGTTGCATATTTAAAGAACACAGGTCTAACATTTGGTTGGGTGAAATTAGTCCTTCACTCCTTCCCTTTTACTTAGCTATGTAACACGAATTACACAAACTCGACCCATTTAGATAGCTAAGACCATGTGTAGTGGTGAACAAACATAATGCCCCCACCATGAGGCATTATCCGACACGTGGCATCCTAGTCAGCGTTAGGGCATTATAGCAAAAGTGGCGTAGTGGGGCATTATGCCAATAACCCCCATTCAATCATTTAAAAAAAAAAGGAAACAAATGGTGATTGGCTGGTCAAACACAATCACATGCAAAAATGGGGTTGTCAGACTGAATAACACTCCTATTGGCCACATTATGAGCACTTCAGCGTTTTAAATAAAACGCCTAACATGCAAACCTTTCAAAAAAACGCTTTATAACGCCCGGTGTAGTGGGGGGAGGGGCGTTTTGGGGCGTTTTTTTTTCAATTTTTTTTTTAAAAACCACGCCCCACTATGGGTGGTCTAACAAACGACATATAGAGCAATAATATCAAAGCAATCTTTATCATATTTATTTGACCCACCATCATTTTTATGTTCCTTTTTATTGAATTTTATAAACAACTGATGTACTATGTTGGGTCATCAAGTAGATTCAAGTCATCCGCTTTAATAAATCCATCAGTGACCAAAGTGTCATCAAGTAGATTCAAGTAACTACATGTGTTCAATTGATCACAAATGATAACAACACACATATACCATAAAGAAGCCTAATAACATCCTACCACTACCTAAACTAATTTAAAATATCGCAAATTACATGATTAACCTTGCAAGTTACAAAATTAACCTTCAACATGCATTCGTGTCAAATGCATTTAGCCCACATACCAAAAGTCCAAACCCGAATCTTTCTGTAAGTTTGGCATATAATATTGCACTCATGTCATCAGCTATTTTAAAATTTAATTTAAGTTTCAAAACCTTAACATATGCATATATGTATAAACAAAATATATAAAAAAAAAAAAGATAAATGCTTACTACAAGATTGTTTCACCTTTTTTGTTTGTTTAAAAACAATTTTGGCCCCTCGTGATCCTACTTATTAAGAAAGCAAGTAGGCTACTTACAGTACCAAAGAAAATACATGTTTATGGTACCAAAGAAGATACATGTTATTATAACCGTGTCAACTTTCAACATGTCCTAACTAAGGTTTAGAGGAATGACAAATCGGCTGGTTTGATGGTTCGCTTTTGGCAGTTTTAACCAACTTTAAAAAAAAATCAAAATCATTACTTTGTATAATTATTTTTAAAATGATCATATGCTTCACAATTATAATACATACGTAACTACATGTTCCAAAATAGTATATGTATAAATAATAAAAGTTAACTATGGTCGGCCCAAAACCGAACTGTTTGTATCTCACACCGTGAATTGGCTCCGTTTTGGGCGGTTAACCAATCGACCATGTTGGTGGCCATTAACCAATCGACCAAATTCTTTTGATTCGATGCATCGTTTCTGTTTAACTGAGTTGTTCATCATTAAGTGGGGCAACCTTAATTCGATGCATCGTTTCTGCTGAACTGACTTGTTCATCATTAAGTAGGGCAACCTTTTCAGATGCGGGTGCCAAAAGGATTAAATGTTCACAGATATTCCTAGAACCAAAAGGATTTTTGCGTTGACCCTTCAAGTTGATTTCCCTTTGTGGTATTTGCTACTTTATTCATGATAGCAGGGTGTTTAAGTGTTATTTGAACTATTTGTATGCATGTGTGAGTGAATATGTGGTTAATACCCGAGGAGCTTGAACTGTAGTCTTTTCTGAAAGATCGAGGGCCAAGGCTGCAGGTGTATTCGTCGGTGCTAGAGCTAGGTGGTGAATCGGCGGCTGCCATGTCTTCGACTGTTGCTATGATGCTGCGAATGACCATCATGCCTCTCTCCCCAGCGGCTTCAGTAAGTTGACCACCTTCTTCATGACCAACATAACTGAAAAAGAATCAATAGACGCACACATTTTAATCAATGCTATTCATCTAACATATGAAAGCAGACAACGACTAACTGAAAAGGAATAGAGTGTTCCTCCATGTATTCAGACATATCAATCCTAATCATGAGTTTTTCATCATCTTGCAAGAGCCTTAGCAAGCTCCGTTTTCCCAACACCGGTGGGACCTAAGAACAGGAACGAACTGGTTAGCTACATTATTGCTGGTGTCATCCTAGATCTCATGTGTTGTCGTCTCAAATTGCACCTACATTCATAAATGATATGCTGGTATGTTTTATAATATACTATGCATATAGATATACAAATCATTAGATGGCAAAAGGATGTTAGCAGGTCAACCCGGCCCGACCCGTAATGCCTGATACTAACAAATGGCTTGTTTCAACATAAGCTGATTTTGACTTCTTACCAGGCACGCCCACGTTACAACATCTATTGGATACCTTCAAAAGAGTATCGACCGCATCTGTAAACCCTCTACAGCATGCGGTGACAAGAGCATGCACAACAATGTTGGCCCGGACCAGGTCAGAAGCCATAAGCAACTCAATAAACTTCCCTCCTCGTCCATGACAGCTGGCCTCTAGCAGAGCTTCTTCACAAGCAGACCGAGATGCTCTATTCCTTAGTCCAAATCTATCACAAATCGCTACACATTCTGACTTCTCATCAGACCTGCATATCAATCCTTGCTTATTAACTTGATTTCATTAACATTAAGATTGAATAGTAAACACAAAACATAATTACATATTTACCCATCTAGAACATCTGGAGCCAACATTCCAAACCGTTTGAGAAATTAATCGAAAGCTCGTTTTGTTGGATATCCGGCACAACTAATCCTAATTGTCCTCTAGCACACCCTATCATAAAACAAACAAAAAAGTTAAATATATCGTTACATTAGTGTAATTAATTATTAATCATGTTGGAGAAATGAAACTTACTCCACATCGTAATTGATTCAAAACAATGTCGTTTTCGAATATTCCCGGCTTCAAAACAGTATTAGGCTTTACACATCTAATATAATGTGGCTCTGTTGTGCTTAAAGTTTCCATTAGAGATTGTAGTTGTTGCTGCATTTTTCGATCTCGATGAAGGATAAAAGTTCACAATATTAACAACAACCTAGTATACCTGAATAAGAAGCGGAAAATTACAAAATAGATGAAATCGCAGAACATATAAACAAATCTCATCAGATTTAACAACAACCTAGTATATCTGAATATGAAGCCAACTAATCCAATTATGTACACTAAACACCCAATCGAAATCAAAGGACAGGAAAAAATCGTCAAACTCACATAACCTAATCACAATTACTTTCAGATCCTTACAAAACCAAAGAGACTACACCTTAACAGCAAATCAAGCACAATTAATATAACCTAATCACAAACTTATAACACTAAAACATTAAAACTGAAATTAAACCAACAGCAACTGAACGGAACACCAGAAACCTAACCTTGATAAATAGATTGATACACAGGATCGATAGATCGATGGATCCAGAAACCTATATCGATTCGTACCTGAGAAAATTGAAACGAAAAAAATGACAGAAAGGTAATTTGGATGAAAACCTAGGGCAAGATATCATGAAGAAAGGTGTTTATTAACTCATCAAAAATCATATTAACATTTCATCACCAAAAGAATTTGAAAGTAAATAAACAATCTTAGTTATAATACCTCACCCCTTGACATGACTAACATCCTTCCAAATCCGAGGCTGCTTATTTTTATCCCTACAGACCTGTAAAACCAAAAAAAAAAATCATGTATATTCATACATCTTCACACCAACACTAAACCACAAGAAACTCCCCAAATCACAACCAAAACCTAAACCTAAACCACACCCCCAAACAACACAAACCCAAACCTTTCTCGAATCTTAAACCAAAACAAACCTAAAACACACAAACTAACAAACCGATATTCTCAACATCAAAACAAACTCATCCAACTCAACCCCACTTATCAAAATCCAAAATTTCAAAACCCCTTTTACCCATACCTTACAATCCATCATCTGTTTAACCCTCATAAGCATCTGAACCGCATCTTCTTTAGCAATTTTAAGCTCGTACTCCAACCGAACAACTTTCCGTTCAGACACCATAATCCTCTTCGCTGCTTCTTTCTCCATGTTCAGAATAATATCCGCATACGCCTTCTTCAAAGCCATTAATCTCTGCAACAATCAAACACCAACAATCTTTAACAAAAAAGATCGAACCCCAATAATCTTTAACAAAAAAAGATCAAACCCCATTAACATTTTTTGGCAAAAAAACGGTTAAAGTTTGTGACTTTACCTCATCGGTGTCCATTGTTGTTGAAGAACAAACTCAGATCCCACTAAAAGCCCAATTGCTCTCATCATCAAAACCCTCAAAACCCTAGATGAAGAACAAACTCAGATCCCACACCGGCTCTGTATCAAGTCGGAAGATGAAGATGAGGATTTTGATTCCACTCTGATATTGTAGATCAACAACACGTCTCTACATCTCTGATTCTTTTTCCTTTTGAATCCACAGATCCAAATCCACTTTGAGGGAGAGAGAGAACGAAATGATTCTTTTTCCTTTTGAATCCACAGATCCAAATCCACTTTGAGGAAGAGAGAGAACGAAAATGAAAAGGGCTCATGGTTTGAAATTTGAAAAGGTTCACGTGATGAGTTATAGAGCTTGTCAGAAGACTTTTTGTCTTTAGCCTGTTCTCATTTAGCAACTTTTAGCAACTATATATTAAATAAATTAACAAATGAACGGAAGAAGGAGAAGAAGACATGTGGACCAAATGAAGGAGGGAGTGATAAGTAGGAAAGAGGTAAGGGAGGAGGGCTGTGGGAGTGACACCTAGGATTTTTGAGGTTTGATTTATTATAATAGGAAGATTAGGTAAATTATATATATCGTCCCTCAATTATCATTTATTGCAATTAATAACTAGTTTTTTTAAAGGTGTTAATTATTCACGAATGTCGAGAGGTCTAGCTTATGTTGTGTTAACTTGGTCCGCGCTAGAGAGCCTCCTCGCACAATAGATCCCTAATTTAAACCCCTCAATGAGAAACACCTATCACCCAGATTCGAACTTGAGACCTGGAGGGGAAAACTCACCCAGACCCACCATAGATGGAACTTAAATACCCGTGGCCACCACTAGAGCACTAGTGATGGTTGCAATTAATAACTAGTTGATCCCCCAAAAATGAATCAGGAACACGTTTATTAAGAGTGTAAACGAGTTGAGCCGAACCTGAGCTTGATGATACTTGATGACGGGGGTAGCCCAAATCTCAATAAAATGACTAATATACATAACAGGTTAAAAGGTTAAAAGGTTGAGAGGTTCAATACGCGCGAACTTAGGTGAACAGTAAAAAGGACAAGCATAGTGTCCGGTCACATCAGCACTTAACGTGTGAACCATTTCTGCACAGACAGAACATGTGCACAGAGAACAACCTTTTATCCACAGGTTTAAAGCCTCCAACCCCCAAACGGGTAATTCCTCCACTATAGCCTTGGATCCATGGTCACGAGCTTCCTCTTATAGAATACATCTTATCTATAAGTACCAGCTCCAACAACCATATCAGGGACACCAGATCAGTTGAGCTAACACATACTCTCTGATATTCTCTCTTCTCTTGAGAACAAGTTTCATACTTGCTTCTCTTCTTCACTTCAAACGGCATTGCTTCGCTAACAACTTCATTCCGGCTTGAATTCCCTTCAAGCTAGAATCAAAAGTGATCAACAAACAAGTGATCCAACCCCACGTGCTACAATCGTGGGAGGACCCCAGGACCTGCGTTAGGCTAATCGAAACCCTTGAACCCTTTTACCCGGAGACATCGCTACAGGCCTTGGTCTTGTATTTGTTGCATCAACAAGTTGGCGCCCACCGTGGGGCCACACTGCTTACTTTATCTTAAAGACCAGTTGTGTAGCTCCATTTTCTCTTTACATCATGTCTGAAAGCGAGTCTCTCGGTCAGGTAAATCAAGTGCCTAACAACACCGATTAAACACCAAATTCTGGTCGGATCTCACCGGTCAAATCTACGTTTCTTTCTACTCCCGCAAGTATTCCACCGGGAACTATGTTCCAGGAATTCACTTCTTTTCAAACACCAACCCCAACTCGATCAGGGGTTGCATCTCCTCAAATCGGTGTAATGCGTACACCGGAACACATAGATCTAACACCCGAGGGAGTAGCTAGAAATCTCTTACAACTGAGATTTCTTCTCAACTAGCATGTGAGCTTAGAAAGGAAAACAAAAGGTGAGAATAAGACTAAATTATGAGGAGTCTAAACCCTCATTATCACATGGCCCTCCATCTCTTCCTTTTAGCAGCTCACGTTCAGCCACGTCTTACCTTGAAGCTGGTCCTAGTGTGACAGACCAACCACTCAAGCCCTTTAGCTTTTGGGGAGGCCAGGTCCAACCGTTTTTCCCTTATTTACCTCCCAACCCGTTACAACCGGTGCACCTATGGGGCATAAAACCACTCTTGATCAATTATGGCAGTCACCAGCTTCAAGTGTTCCCCCTCCCATTGCTACTTCGTGAAAACAAGCCATGGCCACCCAGCCTTTGGCTCGAGGTGCGGTCATGAGCACATCCATGGGAATGCCTTATACAGTAAGCCTTTAAGGCTTTAACCTTATGACACAGATAATGGCATCTTTTATTAGTACCATCAGAAAGCCTTTAAGGATTTAACCTTATGCCCTAGCTGATGACACAAATGATGGCACAATTTCCTTTGCAGCACGTGAAAGCTGGATGATGACACAGAAAGCCTTCAAGGCTTTAGCTTTAACTTCATCAACCAAGTGCCAACCACTCACCAGGGTACCTCAAACGGTAACCCAGCTTCAAGGGTAGTAGAAGACCTCTCAAAACCCTACAAGCCCAACAAACTTGTCTTGCTTTTCCCAACAAATCGTTGATTACGTGTTTCAAACCCAGATAAAGATGCCATCACGGTACTAAAGACTACCTCCAAATCTTCGCCGGGACTGCAAGAATTGAAAAATGACCCAACTCTGAATGTTATCTCATGTCCATGCAAACCCTTGAAGGGTCTTCACGCATATGGTTCTGTAACACCTCGTAAAATCACGTCCAATGAAGTATTTACATGTGTAATAAACCCTAATGAAGTCAAACATTGAATTTAAGGGACTAATTTTTTGAAAAATCGAAAACTTTGACTATGAAAGGACTGGAAGTGTTAGCATACCTAAAATAAGTTTCTAAATAACCTCTCACGATATTTATATTCACAAATGAGCCACTTGGCGATCGAGTGTAGCCGTTTGCGGAATTAATTGAAAGTTTGCGCAATGAAGGGTTAAAAGCGTTAACATGTTAATTCTTACCTCTGAGTGACCTTTTGAACAAACCGGGAGCTTCATGATATTCGATTATACTCTCAGGAATGCCAATTATTGGCCGACTAAGGTTTTTATGCCTATAAGTAAAGTTACGCGCAACATTGAAAGTTAGAGGGACTAAAAGTGTCAATATGTTTAATTATACCTCTGAATGACCTTTTAGCGAACCTGAAGCATCATGATGTTTAATAATACTCTCAAGAATGCCTAATATGGATTAGATGAGGCTTCAATGCTATTAAATGATGAGATGCGCAAGTTTGCGCAATAGAGGGACCTAAAGCATCAACTTTTGAATCTACGCCTCTCGGTGACCATTTAAGCAGACAGGAGTGTAGTAATATTTAAGTATATGCTTGGGAATGCCCATTATGGGCCATGGAAGGCTTGGATATCATTAAACGACATTTCGCGCTACTTTGCGCAATTAAAGGACTATTTGCGTCAAACTGCAAAAGTATGTCGATTCGTATGGTAACGGACCTTCTGGAATATGACCATGAGTTAAACATACCCTATTTATTCTTTTTATAGCTTAGATATAGGCTTAGAGGTGTTTGGTGCGCAAAAATAAACTTTTACGTCAAGCAGGGACTAAAAGTGTCAAAAAGTGCACAAGTTTGCATTTTCGCGCATATCTCACATTCTGAATATCTCCGGACACCCAAAAAATTATGTAAGCACTAGAATATTTTATTTTAGTGTTCGACATGATTAAATTTCATTCGTCGCGTAATTTGGATCGTTTTTCGCGTCCGGTCGTGTTTCGTCGTAATTAGACGAACAACGTGACCGTACGGCCAAACGAACCCACATCCGGCATATTTTTGAGCATGTTTCATGTCCCCTATGTTTAAGCATCATTGTAGAGCCTTGAAGATGGCTTAACGGGCTTTAAATGTGTCAGAAATTACATTTAACATATGCAGGGACTGAAACTGTAATTCAACAAACTGTTTCTGATCTTAACAGCCTTCAAAAGTTGTTTTAAACCTGTAACCATCTGATTCAGAGGTCAGAGGGACTAAATATGTATTTTTATAAGATATACGGGTTTATAAAGGGCTGTTATATGCAGTTATATGCTCACAGGGACCAATTCTGTAAATTCTGCAAGTATGTTTGCTGCTGATTTTGTTGAAACCAGCTGCCATACTCACATAACAGACTCTAGGGGCTGTCCACTGAATTAAAACATGGTTTTATACCTGTCATGATATGATTATAACATACCTACACTTGTCACGTTCCTACGGAGACCCAAAAACTATATATAGGAAGTGGGTTTCATGGTTCAAGCACTCCATTTCCCAAATTCTGCTGTGTCCCCGAATTTAGAGGATCTTGAACTCTTTTGAGAACCTCCCTCAGTCCATTGGACCCTTGTAAGTGTCCTTAACCTTCCTTAATTTAGTTTTACTTAGTTTATTAGCCTAAATTCAAACCGTCGTAATTAAGGTTTGACTTCGTGATTAATAAAAATTTTCCAGTCAAATATCGAATTGAAAGTACCTATGAGTTGGTAATTATGTGGGTAATAAACCCTTAAAAGGGCACTCTCTGATTCCCATTCTAACTAGGTCAATTGTCGGGTCAAACTTGATTAGAAAGAGTCAACAGAAAGCAATTTTTCAAATAAATGCATAATTAACAATGTAGAAGCCATGCAACCTGTTTTATCACCAATATAACTTGGTAATTAATGTAAGAACATGTCTAAACATGTTCAACCCGACAATTTTCAGTTTAGGCTCGGTTCGGAACCGAAAGTCGCATAATTAGACTTTTGCTTTGACTTTCAGTTCTGACCCAATATAGCATGATTTAGAAATGTCTTAGAGCCTTATTAGGACCAGGTTACATGTTAGTATAACCCTCTGTGATTATACAACTTGGTTCATTAGTTATCCGATTCATATACATGTTTCCGTTATATGCCTAAATGTTGACTATTATGCCCTTTTGACCTTAAAACAAGAATTTTGAAAATGTGAGAGGACAATAATCCTTATTACTAATTTATAAGCATGTCCCTAAATTTTCACATCAGTTGGAGGTCTAGATTAAGAGTTATGCTCAATAGCGTAATTAGAAAGCTTTTATTAATTAAACGACGTAATTAGCATATAGCCTATCTAAACCCAATTTTTGATACTAAACCTTTTACCCACTGATGTAATATAATATTTTGGTATTTTTGAAGATTTTTATTTAATTTTAGGCTGAGCATAACATAGGGTTATAGCTTTGATTCGGTAATTATCGGTTTTGCCCTTTTGGCCTATAAAATGAGTTTTTCAAATATTTTTGATACCAAACCTTTTTCTACTAATCTAATATGATAAATAAAATATTTTAAGCCTTCTGGAATAATAAAAATATCAGCTTTTCTTATAAAACCCGGAAATCGCTTAAAACCATCTTTTTAAGCATTTTAAGCGCATAGTATGTATTAAAACTATTTTAAATATATAAGACTTGATACCTACTGATATTTTAAGTAAATTATTATACTTTAGCAGTAAGCAAAAGTTTTAAACTCAGATTTTCAGATTTGACCTTTAAACCTTAGGTGAAATTACCAAAATGCCCCTTCGGAGCATAGTTTGGTTATAAATGGTAAATTTCACATATATGTAATAACCTACTGATATAACCTATTAAATTAAGTATATTTACTGATTATATCAGACCTGAAACTCAGATTTATATTAAATCTCTTTTATAACCTTTTAAATGACCAAAATACCCCTACGGGGCATAATTTGAGTTTAAATTCGTTTTGGGCATAATGGAAGGTATCCTACGGATATCACAACATATTTAAGGCATATTAACTTAGGAAACCTGTTCATGATTCATTTGGTTACCCGTTACGCACTTTTCGTGTTCAGATCGGTTTATGTAACTAGTTTGCATAATTTAGCCAAAACGGGTCAAACCTTATCATTTTTGTCTCAAAATCCAGAATGTGTTTAGTTTACCCATATTAAACAAGTATACAAACTTTTCGGGTCTAAACCACATTCTAAATCCGGTCTTTGCTTAATCATGCGTTTGAACCGTATCTTCCTTTAAAACTAACCCGTCTAAGTTTAGGCTTACTTAAAGACCCGTTAGGAATCTAATAGGTTATTAAAAACCTTCGTTCCAGATTTAGGAGCCCAGTAAAAGCTATCTGTACTTGCTTGGTGGTATACGGCTGGGATAAATTGTATAAATTTGCTCAAGTAAATACTTTTAACTTATTTTCCCTATACGGGCTTGGGGTACGGTATATAAAATACCGCTTGGTCGGGCATTGAATCTTTAATCAAATGTAGGTTAAATCATTGAAATGGCCCGTTAAAATTGTTTTGTTTGGTTAAACCTTTGGGGGGTTAATGACCATGTCCCGGATATCCTTAGCATCATTTTACGAAATGGCCACGACCTAAGCATGCGGGTGTAGGCGTACACCCGTTGGTGCATAAATAAATATTAAGGTATAACCACCGGTTATGGGATTAACCGCTGCGGGAATATATCATGTGGTGTGTCTATTGATCTTTAACCCGGTGTAGACCCGGGCTACTGAACGCAAAAGAAACATTTAATTCTTTTACAAGTATTATATACAAATAATTATCCCAAGTTATAAAAAGTTTTGTGCCACGTGCATTCAAATCAATTTTCTTAAACCTTTTTTAAAATGAGTCAGTTAAATTGTATTTACCAGTGTAAACTGACGTATTTTCCCAAAAAGGCTAAGTGCAGGTACTAATCGGAATAGGCTGGCCACTCCTAGCATTAATAAAGAGTCTCGCAAACTTGGATGTTAAAATCTGTTGAACAATTAGCTTTTATTTGATCTGCCTGTGGATCCTTTACATTCCGTTGTAATACTCGGATATTACTTTGTATCGGATTGTAATATATTTATCTTTTGCTTCCGCTGTGCATTTTAAATTGTGTTGTTTGACTATGATGATATCAACTATATCACGATACTCCCCACCGAGCCCACTGGTAATACAAGGAAATATCGGGGTGTGACAGGTTCAATGACCCTCCTGGACGAAGTGTTCAGACCTTTGACGATCTTTGCAAAAGTTTCCTATAACAACAGAGGCATGTCAATGACGCCACGGTAATCTTCCAGACCAAACAACGTGATGATGAAAGTCTCAGAGACTTCATCGAAAGTTATAAGAAGGAAGGTTTAACATACGCCGATGAAAAGATTAGGGTTGCAGGGTTCATGAATACTATAAATTTCAAATATCTCGCAAGAGACCCCAATAAATGGTTGCCCAAAACCCTTGAAGAAACACTCGAAAGGGCTGAAGCCCACATTCGAGGAGAATAAGTTGTAGACATCAAAGAAAAAAAAGAGAGAACTCTTAATTGGAGCTTCCAGTATGGCTCTTATGACAAACGGTTCAAAGGTTCGGATTCCAGAAGGCCTGAAGGCCGGAACCCTCCAAGCCGAGAAAAAACCATAAACTTTACAGCCTTAACCAAGACTCCGCAAGAGATCTTGGCAAGCGAAGAGGTAAAACACAGCTTCCACCCTCCTCAACCTTTGCCAAAAAACAAAAGATCGGAAAAATCAAGCCAATATGGTGAGTTTCGCGATTAGAAAGGTCACCATACCAATGATTTCTTCCAACCCAAAAAGAGGATCGAAGAAGCCGTCAAGTCCAAACTGGCTCACTTGGTTAAAGGGGTCAAGGACAAGATGGTTGAAAAAAATAATAATAATAGGAAGTGAACATGGTCGACCTTGAAAACAAAGCGTCCCACAAACGCCATCACTTCGAGGCATGGGAACATCAACATAAGGAGAGTTGCTTTCAAACCCTCTGGTGATGGAATCCAACATAGGAACCATCAAGACACAAAAGGCTTACATTGACACTGGTGCAACCACCAAAATCATGTTTGAGAAATGCTTTAACCCTCTTAGCGACAATGAACGTTCAAAGCAACAGCCTGAGTCCTCCATCGAAGGTATCGCGGACATACCTATCAAGCCTTTTGGCCAAATAACCCTTAATGTTTGATTCAACGAGAGAACAAAAGGGACGAACCGAACAACTCACTTTTGCGGCGATCAATATCCCTCCCAACTATGATATCATCATAGGAAGGCCATGGCAAAGTGTGTTCGGAAAGGCAGTATCAGTTGGTCAAGGCACTGTGAAGTTTCCCACTAGAAAAGGGATAGCAACCCTTTAACCTACCCAAGAAGCTTTTGTGGTTGAAAGGGAAAGCTCAAGAAAGGACGAAGACGATGAACAAGGGTTGGACATAAGCCCAAAATATCCTCAACTGGGGATAAGGGTAAACACTAACCTTTCCAATAAAACCCTCTCATACCTTGAAAAGCTGCACTTGCACTATGTCTTTGCTTGGTGCCCGGAAGATATAACCGACATCCCTCGTAGCATTATTGAACATGAGTTATGGATCCCACCTGATGTTAAGCCCATTATACAAAAGAAACGGAGTCAAGCCCCTGAAAGAAGCCTTACAGAGTGCCAAGAGATGGAAAAACTTGTTCTAGCCAGAATCCTTCGAGAGGTCAAGTATCAATCATGGGTGGCCAATCCTGTAATGGTTTGAAAACCTGACAAGTCTTGGAGAATGTATATCGATTTTAAAAACTTGAAGAAAGCATGCCCAAAGGACTGCTACTCGCTGCCCCAGATAGACCTCAAGGTTAACTCGCTCATAGGCTTCCCGTTCAAGTATTTTCTTGACGCCTAAAAGGGTTACCATCAGATCCTAATAATAAAAAAAAGAGATGAAGAAAAAACCACATTTCACACTGATAAAGGTATATCTTGTTATCAAAAAATGCCTTTTGGTTTAAGAAATGCATGTGTCACTTATCAACGTCTGGTTGACAAAGCGTTTGCCGGACAAATCGGCAAGAACATTAAAGCTTATGTTGAAGATTTGGTGATCAAGAGCAAAACGGAATACCAAATGCTCGATGACATACAAGAAACCTTCCAAAACTCGAGAAATATCAACATGAAGCTTAATCCAGTAAAGTGCTCGTTTCTAGGGCATATCATGAGGAAACAAAGCATAAAAGCCAACCCTCAAGGGATGTGCTAACAAGAAAGACTTTCGACGGAAAGCATACAGCTTTGAAGCGTTTTATCTCAAACGTAAGCCTTCAACCAAATGAAGCAACACTTGGTCTCACTCCCAGCCATTTTGGCTGTAACACCTCGAAATTTTGCGTCCAATAATGTATTGACACGTGTCTTATGTTTACACGTGGTATTAAATACTAAATAAAGGACTAAAGTTGACAAACATTGAAACTATGTAAATTTGAGGGTTAAAAATGTCAACAAGGGACAAATATACTGTACAGTAACCCTAAATGATGCTCATACCTTCAAACGAATAAATCATGGATCGTACGGAACGAATTGTGGAAGAAAGTGAGGAATTACAAACTGTAGGGGCCAAATGTGTCAACATGTTTAAGTTATACCTCTGAGTGACCTTTGGGCATACCCGAGGCTTTGTAATGGTAAATTATACTCACTAGAATGCGCGATATAAATTTCGCGAAGTTCCGTTTTAAAACGAGAAAGTTATGATCAAAATCGTATGCGAAGGGTTAAAAGCGTCAAACTATGAAAGTTATGACTTTTCGGGTATTAATAAATTAACCAAGGGTTAATAAGTTGGGTAAAAGCCACGGGGCCCTTATGCGTAATTAAACGAGGCCCAAAACGCAAAGTTACCCCTTCGAAACCCAAAGGCCAAGTGCAATAATTAAAAAGATTTGAAAATCTTGAAAAACAAGTCTCAGGCGGGCCGCGTTAAAGAATCAAAGGATCTTACGCGGGCCACATTGTCAGTAAAGATATGGGCTCTGACGTATGGATTCAGGCGACCCGCGTAAAGGTTGCATGATCCTTAACGCGGGCCGCGTCAGCCCCCCAGATACAGAAAAGTCGGACAAGAGCACTGTTTGCTGTTTTAACCGACTTATGAAGCAATTATGAGAGCATGGGCGCCCCCTAAACATCCCCTAGCACCCAGGGACACTTGGTGATCATCCAAGAACACTTGTAGCCTTAGTTGTCAATGATCTAAGGTGTGAAGTTTACTATAAAAGGCCATTTGGTGCACCATTGTTCTTCACACCTTCAAATAACTCTTCTGATCATTTCTGAAGCTCAAGTGCCTTCATTTCTCATCCCTGGTCGTGCATAGGACTCTTGTAAGTATGCTCCACCCTTTGTGGTTTAGTTTTTGCATAGTTATAGCTTAAAAGTCAATCCGTCGTAATTAACGATTGACTTAACGATAAATAACAAATGGTCCAGTGGTTTGTCGAATCAAAGGTAGTTATATGTTGGTAATCATGTGGGCATTAAACCCCTAAAAGGGCACCCTCTGATTCCCACTCTAACTAGTCCAAATGTCAAGTCAAAGTTGCTTAGAAAAAGTCAACAGAATGCTAAATTGCGATTTTATGCATAATCAGTAATGTAGATGGCATGTAACCTGTTTTGACACTCATATAACATGATAATAAGTATTATAACTGATCTAAGCTTGTTTGATTCGACCATTTGTTTTTTTGACCCGGTTCGGAACCGCAAGTCGCAAAACTTTGACTTTTGCTTTGACTTCAGTTCTGACCCGTTATGGTATGACTTAGATATGCCTTAGGACTCTCTTAGGACCAGGTTACATGATGGTATACCCTCTGTGACCGGTTCGTTGTTTGTCCGAGTCTTTTGCACATTTCCGTTAAATGCTTAAAAGTTGACCATAACGCCCTTTTTACTTTAAAACGATAATTTTGGACATGTGAAAGGACAGTAACCTTAGTTACTGATTTCTAAGCATGCCCCAAAAATTTCGTGTCAATCCGAGGTCTAGAATAGGAGTTATGCTAAATAGCGCAATTACGGAAACTTTAGTAATTAAACAGCGCAATTAGCATAAAGCCTATCTAAACCCAAATTTCGACACCAAACCTTTTATACACTGATGTAAGATAATATTTTGGAATTTTTAAAGATTTTTAATTATTTTTAACCTGCTCATAACCTACGGTTATGGCATCGATTCGGTAAATACCGAATATACCCTTTTCGGACATAACTTGAGTTCTACATGGTATTTTGACCCGATTCCAGTTGATACTAATTTTAAGTAATAAATAAAGTATTTTGAACTTTATAAACTGTTTGGAAAACTCAGATTTCCTGTAGAACTCGGAAATCTCTTTTATAATCTTTAAAAAGACCGAAATACCCCTTCGGGGCGTATATTGGATTTAAACTCGTTATGGGCATAATGGAAGGTATCCTACTGATACCACAACCTCTTTAAAGCATATTGACTTAGGAAACCTGTGTAGGACTCTTATGGTTACCCGTTACACCTTTTACGCGCACAGTTCGGTTTTTGTAACTAGTTTACATAAACTAGCCGAAACGGGTCAAACCTTATCGTTTATACTTCAAAATCCAGAATGTGATTATATTACCCACATAAAACAAGTCTTCAAACTTGTTGGGTACAAATCACATTCCATTCCCGGTTTTCGCCTTTCACGCGATTAAACCGTAATTATCCTTCGAAACTGACCGGTCTAAGCTAAGGCTAAATTAAAGACCCGTTAGGATTCTAATAGGTTGTTATAAACCTTCGTTCCAGAATAGGAGACCAGCAAAAGATACCTGCATTTGTTTATTGAGGTTACTACTTGCTCAGGTAAATACTTTTAACTTATTTTCCGTTATTCGGGCTTGGGTTACGGTATATATAAATACGGCTTGGTCGGGCAATTGACCCCAACTCATTAGTAGTTGGGTATTATCAATGTGACCCGTTTAAAAATTTGTTTTGTTGGCTTTACGCCTTTAGGAGCTTAATGACCATGTCCCGGATATCCTTGGCAGCATTTTACGAAATGGCCACGACCCTGACACGCGGGTGTAGGCGTACACCCGACAATGTGTCCATAATTATAAAGGTATGACCGTTGGTTTTCCCGCCACGGTTTTATGCTATGTGGTGTGTCAATTAACCTTAAACCCGGCACGACCCGGGCGACCGAACGCATAGTGAACATGTAATTCTTTTACAAGATTTAATTGATAAATCATCCCAAGTTATAAAGAGTTTGTGCCTTGTGCATTCAAATCAATTTTTATTAAACATTTTACAAAAGTGTCGGTTGAATGTATTTACCAGTGTAAACTGACGTATTTCCCCAAAAAGATTAAATGCATGTTCTACACGTAATAGGCTGGCCACTCCTTAGCATCGTTAGAGTCTCGCAAGCTTAGGATGCCGTTATCTGTTGAACAATATTTTTCTATTTTACTTTGATCCCCTGTGGATTCATTTCAACTACTTGTGATACTTGGATATTACATTTGATGGTTGAAATATAATCTATCTTTATGCTTCCGCTGTGCATTTAAATATTGTGTGGTTTGACTATATTGTTGCCAACTACGTCACGGTAATCCCCACCGGGCCCACCGGTGAAACACGTGGAAATCGGGGTGTGACAGGTTGGTATCAAAGCCAACGTTGAGTGAATTAAACACTGTCCTTATGTGTTTAATCTCAATGACACAATTGCATGTGTTTAATCTCAATGACACAATTGCACATACTCGAGTCTAGACAAGAACATAGGACAAATTCGAATTGTTATTCTAGTTTGTCTTTTATTGTTTATTGTGATTTAAAAATTTGTTAAGCAGGAAATATGCCACCAGCAATTAGAAGAGGGGGAAGAGGCAAAGGGCCGATCACTACTCACAATGATCACGAGGCTGGACCTTCACATATGCGAGCACCTTCCAGCACAAGGAGCGAAGAACCTCAGAGGCGTAGGAGGAACCTCTTTGAGCCTACAAAACGGTCCACCTCACACAGTTCGACACCTTCATACCATCACTCTTTTGGACCAAATTCGGAGAATGAACCCAGTAACCCTCAACCTTCGTTTATACCTCTCTAGCGTTCTGTTTCGCACCATTCCTATGGCGATCCTACTCCTTTCTTCCAAGGCCAGTTCAACCCGGCTGATTTTGTCCAAGAACCAATAGGTTATAACCCTTTAGGACCTGAAGACCATTTCTCCGAAGATAATGCGGTAGATATGGACGAGGACACAGATCCCATCAAACCAGCAAGAGGTACTCCCAACCATCCTATCGAGATCTCTGATGGGTCATCCTTTCATGGAACACCCTATCAAGGTCCCGACATTTACCAGGCGAGGTTTAACCAGTGCGAGTGGTACTTTACACCCTCTCACCATTCATCACCTCACCAGCAGCAACAGCAGCAACATGATCCTTCTGAGGATTCGCGTTTCGTGGCAGTTACGCCACCGCCTCCACCGCCACCAGTTCAACAAGCACCTCCAGATCCGCCAAGGAGTAGGAGATCAGGCGCGCGGATGTCCACCCGAGGAGGGGAATTTCACTTTAGCACCCCTCGCCACTCGAGTGCAAGTCATTTTCCGCCGTTGCCTGAAGAACCACAAATGGGTGAACCTTCGAGCCACCCTGCAGAGGTGAATTCTGCACCAGTTGCACCACCTCCACCACCATTTGGGTATGATAACCCTATACCTGCGTACGCCGGTTCCGCAGCGTACAACCCGTTTGAGCAGCCAGCTCACACGCGCGACAACTATAATTATGCGGATGCCGACCCATATGTAGTAGCGGCCAATTACAACGTTGTCCATCCCGAAGGACCTTATGGGGACCCTTGGGGATTAGGATACGCAGCTCATGGGTATCCAGCTCCGGTTAGAACTTCGGCTCAGCACGTAACGCAGCAGCCACGTTTTTCCCCACCAGAACAGGAAGAAATCCTCCACCGTTTGAATCGTGTGGAACGAGACTTTGAGCAAGAACGTAAGTACAATCGTGGATTCCTTAAAGGCCTAGCAAACCTGTTAATGGGGAAGAAGAAGCGAGATCATTAGTCCTTATATGTTCTAATGTAATTCCTATTTTAAGTCAAGTCCCTGTGTGGACATTTAATTGTTTAGTCCCTGCGTGGACATTTATAGTGTGTAGTCCCTGCGTGGACAATTTCCTTTCAGTCCCTGCGTGGACTTGCTTTTCTGTAAACCTCTGCGTAGGTATTTGTCTATTGAAAGTCCCGTTTAGGGCAGTGTGTAATCATTATTATGATTAATGGAATGTTAAGTTTATAGATTTCATTTTTGTCATTTTAATACATTATTATATGAGATAAATTAAAATCATTCCTTTTAAATTAATCTGCCTATCAGTTATTAAATAAAGAATCTTGATGGTGAAACCTAGCCTTGTGTCATTATAAGGCCTGGCCAAGATGGTAAGACCTAATTAAAAGATTCAGTTTCCTGTTAACCTCTGTAAACATGTTAACATCCTTGGCAAATGTGATTCGTTAAAATCACACGTGTCATTCTTATATAAGAATCCTTCAAAGGATTCCAGACCTAAATTCCAATTGCCGTTTTTGTTTCTGTATTCCTGATTTATCCACTAGGTCAGTCTGGTTGGTTCTTTGCGCCAAATGATTTAAGAATCATGGGTTTAAATCATCAATTAAGATGATCACTTATCAGACATCAATTAGTGATGTAGTGCCTACGGGCCATACTTATTGTCATATAAGACAAAAGACAGTTGTAGTCTATGACTCCCTATCAGAAAAGGTAAAAGAACTATGGTTCAAACCTTCATGCTTTGATTCTCTGAAATCCTGGCTGATAAAATAACACGTCCTTGTGACTAGGCTTTTGTGCCACTAACAATATTGTTCGTAATTAGGATAAGTTATATTCAAATCCTAAACGAAGGTGAGTAACAAATTAACCAGATATGGTCTATGTTTACCATGGTTAATGAATTGCCATAAAAGACAATTCCATAATAAACTCCTAAATAAAATTCTGTCATATTCTTTGTAGCAGATCAAGATCTCAATGGCTGACCCAAATGAAGTTAATAGTCATTCAAAGGAGGATGACAACGATAACGCCCAAATTAATATAACGGGCGCTGAATTGAAAGCTTTGGTAGACAACGCTGTGAAGACGGCCTTAGATCGGCAATATGAAGAATACAATGAGTCTCGAAGCAGGACCTTATCTACACCACACTCGAAGCCAAGAACCCATTCTAAATCTCACAGCAAACCACCCTCGACCCCGTCTAAGCCTAAGAAGGATGACGATCGACACTCATCAAATGAGAATAGTGTCCGTCCCAAGAAATTAGTGTTCACTGATGCACCTCGCGCCAAGGGTTGCACGTATAAGTACTTTGTTTACTGCAAACCCCGAGATTTTACAGGGGAAAAAGGCACAGTGGATTGTATGACCTGGTTAGACGAAATGGACACTGTAGTGGGCATCAGTGGTTGTGCTGAGAGAGATGTGGTGAAGTTTGTATCACAGTCGTTCAAGGGTGAAGCCCTAGCATGGTGGAGATCGTTGGTTCAAGCCTCAGGGAAGGCTGTGTTGTATAGCATGTCATGGGAGGAATTTATTGCTCTCATCAAAGAAAACTACTGGCCTCAGCACGAGGTTGAGAAGATAGAATCTGACTTCCTATCTCTGGTCATGAAGAACCTGGATTGCCAGGCGTATCTCACGAGTTTCAACACTCTGTCAAGATTGGTTCCGTACCTTGTAACACCGGAACCCAAGCGAATCGCGCGTTTCATTGGGGGTTTGGCCCTAGAGATAAAAGCTAGCGTGAAGGCTTCTAGGCCTGCTACGTTTTGATCCGTGGCAGATATATCTCTATCTCTCACACTGGATGCAGTGAGACAGAGATCTCTGAGAAATGCTGATAGTGAGAAGAGGAAACGTGAAGATGATGATTCACGTAGGTCTAACAAGAAGCACCGGGGGAATCGTGACCACAAGAATGGATCAGAGACCAAGAAGAATGACCGACAGTCGGGCGATAGGCCCAAGTGCAATGTGTGCAAGAAGCACCACTTCGGAAAGTGCAAATTTGAGCAAAAATCCCAGCCGAAAGCATGTGGTATATGCAAGTCCTCTGAGCATAGGACTCTTGAGCGCAAGAAACTCAAAGATGCAACTTGTTATAGTTGCAATGAAAAAGGGCACATCAAGACTAACTGCCCGAAGATAGTGAAGAAGGCTGAAGAAGGGAAAAAGACCAATGCGAGGGTCTTTCAGATGAATGTTCAAGAGGCTATCCAGAACGACAACGTCATAACCGGTACGTTTCTTATCAACGATGTATTCGCAAGAGTATTGTTTGATTCTGGAGCAAATAAATCCTTTGTGGATGATAAGTTCTGTGAGTTGTTAAAATTGCCTGTTAAAACCTTGAATATGAAATATGAAGTAGAACTAGCTGATGGGACTACGGGAACAGTCTCAACTGTTTTAGATGGATGTGTCATATCCATTAGGAATCACTCATTTCCTTTATCCCTGTTACCCTTTAAACTCGCTGGTTTCGACGTAGTGTTGGGTATGGATTGGTTATCGCATAACCAAGCCCAAATTGTGTGCAACAAGAAACAAGTGGTAATCAAGACTTCGTCTGGAGAACCACTTACCATCCAGGGAGATACTCGACATGGATTGCCTGCACAAGTATCTATGCTAAAGGCATCCAGATGTTTGAAGAAAGGATGTGTCATTTATATGGCACAGGTGACTATCGGTGAAGAGAAACCCAAGATTGAAGACATCCCAGTCATCTCTGACTATCCTGAAGTTTTCCCAGAAGAACTGCCTGGTTTGCCACCAGACAGGCAAGTGGAATTCGGTATCGACATCATTCTAGGAGCCACACCTATTACGAGAGCACCTTATTGATTGGCACCCACGGAAATGAAAGAATTGAGGACGCAGCTAGATGATCTGCTGGCCAAAGGTTTTGTTAGACCCAGTTCGTCTCCATGGGGAGCACCAATCCTGTTCGTCAAAAAGAAAGATGGTTCGATGCGTCTATGCATCGATTACCGTGAGCTGAATAAAGTTACAATCAAGAATAGGTATCCTTTGCCCAGGATCGACGATCTGTTCGATCAGTTGCAAGGAGCGAGCTATTTTTCCAAAATTGACCTAAGGTCAGGCTACCATCAATTGAAGGTCAAGGACGAAGATGTGCATAAAACTGCATTTAGAACTCGTTATGGTCATTTTGAGTTCCTAGTGATGCCTTTTGGGCTCACTAATGCACCTGCCGCATTCATGGATCTCATGAATCGCGTTTGTAAGCCTTATTTGGATAAATTTGTCATTGTCTTCATCGATGACATCCTCATTTACTCAAAAAGTCAAGCTGACCACGAGAAGCATCTTCGATGTATTCTTAAATTGCTTCATCAAGAAAGCTCTACGCCAAATTCTCTAAATGTGAATTTTGGCTACGAGAAGTTCAATTCCTTGGACACGCAGTCAGTGAGCGTGGTATCCAGGTAGATCCCGCCAAGGTTGAAGCCGTCATGAATTGGCAGGAGCCAAAGATACCTACAGAGATTCGCAGTTTCCTAGGTTTAGCAGGTTACTACAGACGCTTCATCGAAAACTTCTCAAGGATTGCTGCACCCCTAACTTCCTTAACTAGGAAGAGTATAAAGTTTAATTGGGGCCCTAAGCAGCAAGAAGCTTTTGATATCCTCAAACAAAAGCTGAGCAATGCTCCAGTGTTGACATTGCCGGAAGGAATGGAAGAATTTGTCGTATATTGTGATGCATTGCACACCGGTATGGGTTATGTGCTTATGCAGAGGGGCAAAGTGATTGCCTATGCGTCACGTCAATTGAAAGTGCATGAAAAGAATTACACCACCCATGACTTGGAGTTGGGTGCCGTTGTATTTGCACTAAAGCGGAGGCATTACTTATATGGCATTAAATTTGTGATCCATTCTGATCACAAAAGCCTTCAGCATCTGTTCAATCAGAAAGATTTAAATATGAGGCAGCGACGTTGGATGGAAACTCTGAACGACTATGACTGTGAAATAAGATACCATCCAGGCAAGGCCAACGTAGTCGCAGATGCCTTGAGCAGAAAAGAGAGAGTGAAACCGATAAGAATCAATGCCAAAAGCATTGAAATCAAGAACAGTCTGAACGAGAGATTGTTAGCTGCACAGAAGGAAGCTGTGTTAGAAGCTAACTATCCTAACGAAAGGCTAGGAGTAACTGAAGAGCAGTTATCCTATGGCAAAGACGGAATTCTGAGATTGAATGGAAGGATATGGGTTCCTGTTTATGGAGGTCTTCGTGACGTTATCCTTCAGGAAGCCCACAGTTCCCGATATTCCGTTCATCCTGGAGCTGATAAAATGTACCAGGACTTGAAGGCAAACTTCTGGTGGATAGGCTTGAAGAAGTCTATAGCCACCTATGTAGCAAAATGTTTGACTTGTGCGCAAGTAAAAGCAGAACATCAAAAGCCGTCAGGCTTGCTACAACAGCCTGAACTTCCCGAGTGGAAGTGGGAAATGGTGACGATGGATTTCATCACCAAGTTACCAAAGACAAAGAAGGGAAACGATACAATATGGGTAATAGTTGATAGACTGACTAAGTCAGCACATTTCCTACCCATAAAGGAGACTCATAGCTCCGATATGTTAGCCCAATTGTTTGTAGATAAGATTGTAGCCCTTCATGGCGTGCCTGTGTCTATCATCTCTGATAGAGATACCAGATACACGTCACACTTTTGGAAAAGTTTCCAACAATCTTTGGGCACGCAGCTAAACTTCAGTACGGCTTACCACCCTCAGACAGATGGACATAGTGAGCGTACAATCCAAACGTTGGAAGACATGCTTCGTGCATGTGCGATCGACTTAGGTGGTAATTGGGATAACCACCTACCATTGGTCGAATTCTCCTATAACAACAGTTACCATACAAGCATTAAGGCTGCACCTTTTGAAGCACTATATGGTAGAAAGTGTAGGACGCCCGTTTGTTGGGCAGAAGTTGGAGATGTCCAGATGACAGGACCTGAGATTATCTTTGAAACAACGGACAAGATTATCCAAATTCGCGATCAGTTGAAAGCTGCCCGAGATAGGCAGAAGAGTTACGCGGATTTGAAGCGTAAGCCTTTCAATTTCAAAGTAGGCGACAAGGTATTGCTTAAGGTATCACCCTGGAAGGGGGTGATGCGATTCGGTAAGAAAGGCAAGCTGAGCCCGAGATATATTGGACCCTTCGAGGTAATCGAACGTGTCAGATCGGTTGCCTATAAATTAAACTTACCGGAAGAGCTCAGCAGTATCCACAATGTATTCCACATCTGTAACCTGAAAAGGTGTTTCGCTGACGAATCACTGGTTATACCACATACAGATGTACACATCGACGAGAGCTTAAAGTTCGTTGAAAAACCTGTGTCGATTGAGGATTGACAGGTTAAGAAGCTTCGCAGGAAGTATATACCGATTGTGAAGGTGAAATGGGATGCCCGTAGAGGTCCCGAGTACACGTTGGAGGTAGAGTCCACGATGCAGGTTCTACACGTAATAGGCTGGCCACTCCTTAGCATCGTTAGAGTCTCGCAAGCTTGGGATGCCGTTATCTGTTGAACAATATTTTTCTATTTTACTTTGATCCCCTGTGGATTCATTTCAACTACTTGTGATACTTGGATATTACATTTGATGGTTGAAATATAATCTATCTTTATGCTTCCGCTGTGCATTTAAATATTGTGTGGTTTGACTATATTGTTGTCAACTATGTCACGGTAATCCCCACCGGGCCCACCGGTAAAACACATGGAAATCGGGGTGTGACATTGGCTCCGAAAACGGAAGGAACGACCTCTATCTACCTTTCGATTGCTGAAAATACCATAAGTACGCCTCTGATCATTGAACGAAACAAAGTTCAGATACCCGTTTACTGTGACAACCCTCATAATTCCATGTACCCGTACAAATTATTAATGATAATTAAAGTGCTTGATGACTGTGCTGAATCACTTAACTGCTTTCTGGTTACTGTGTTATACTTACATGTGCTTGTTAACATACTAGTAGTGTATAGGAAAGTTACTAAATAGTCCGGTATGCTTTCTTGAGTGTTGAGAATTAAAAATGTTACAAAAATATATATATATGAGACACTTTACGGAATAACTTGACACTCACTTAACTGCTTTCTGGTTACTGTGTTATACTTACATGTGCTTGTTAACATACTAGTAGTGTATAGGAAAGTTACTAAATAGTCCGGTATGCTTTCTTGAGTGTTGAGAATTAAAAATGTTACAAAAATATATATATATGAGACACTTTACGGAATAACTTGACACTTTAACGGAACGGTTTCTAACCGAACAACCGGACATTACCCGGAACACTAAAATATTGCAAGAAACATTATTTTTATTTTTCTGAGCTAGTTATGGTTCCCGAGCACACTAACACGCTACATAAAGCATGTAATGTGACAACCCTCACCAAACCAGGTATCCTTACAAATTAATTAATATTTAATTAGTGCTTAATTACTGTGCTTAATTACAATTACGAATAAACTGCTTTCTATTTTCTGATACATACATGTTCATGCATCATACTGTATTACTGTCACTCCATTTGTTACACACAAAACTATAGTGACAAACTTGATGCACAAAAGCACAGTTAGCATAGTGAGCGGATAACCCAGTAAACATGCTGACATTGCCAGCACTAGACAGACATTGTCTCTGAGGCCAGTACGAGCCGGGAATAGATTACTACACTAGTAGGGAGTGTAGGGAGGTGAGGATTATAAAACTGCGTCACTAGGTGATAGTTATAGTGACCGGAAGTGGCTAAAACATACTTTAATTACAAAATTCTGCACTTTATGCAGAAATTTAGCATTTAACATAACTAGTAAAGTGCAAAAACCTGGTAAAATAATACTAGACACTTTCCAAAGTGTTGGGAATTTATTGTGTTAATAAAAACACTATAAAAGACACTTTAAAGCTTTATTTGACACTTTAACGGATCAATATCCAACCGAACAACCGGACTTTATCCGGAACACAAAAATATTGCCAAATACATTGTTTATACTTTCCTGAACTAGTTAGGGTCCCCGAACACCCTAACACCCTTTATATTATAACACACACTATAATACTCTAACTAAACATTCTAATCCTAACTAAGTCCTAACTATACCATCACAACCCAACCATACCCCCCCCCCTAAATTGACGGTCACAAGGGGTGACCCACCCCTTGTCCTCCTTTGATTGTTTAATTGCTATATGTTGGGTATCTAGAAGGCATATTGTATGGTGGATTAACACAAGACTTGGATTATAAAGTTACATGAGAGTTAGACATCTCATTTCATCAAACACCCTTAACCAAACAAACTCTCTCTTCTCCCTTCTCTTGAGTGTTCGGCCGAGAACACTAGCACACCCACCATCACCATCAAGCTCCATTCTAAGCAATCCACATACACTCAAAGGTGCAAGGTGACATTCAAACAAGCCCGGTGCACTCGGAAGCTCAAGAACCTCTCTAGATTTCTTTTATCCTCCTCGTTTACGTCTTGTTTCTTCCCTAGCCTCGAGCTAGTAGTAAGTGCCTCTAAACATCATCTTGATCTTGTTTGTGGTGGTTAATATAAGATTTAATGGTTAAAAATCAAGAACACACAAGATCATAACATAAAGTCTTGAACATAAGTGATTAATGATGGATAAAGAGAAGCTAGTTGTGTAAATCATGCAAATCTTGTTTAGTTGTGAGTATTTCATGTTGGTTGTTGTTAAAAGTGGGATGGATCATCATCTAGACCTACTAGATCATGTTCAAAAACATGACTAGTAGTATGTTAGTGTTAGGAATGTAAAAGATGATGAAACCTTCCATCCATGAAACATGAACTTGAGTAAATGTAATTTTTCTTGTAAAATAAGGTTCTAAACTAGTAGATCTAAAGATCTACAAGTGGTTTTTCGGAAGAACCAAGTGAAAGATGCAAGTCTTGTTAAAAACCCGGATGTTTTATAAACTAGAAGCATTTTAGTAACTAAACTAGTGTGTAAACGCTTGTGTAACAATGAAATTTCATAAAGAAATATTTTTGTAAATTATGACAAGAAGTTGTTAAACTTCAAGTTCTTTAAAAGTAAAGTTTTTTTAGAAACTAACTTTATTTTTAAAGATAACAAAACCTACTAAATACGCTAGCAACTTACTACATGTTTTTACAGAACTTTCAAGTTCATGAGGTTGTGATTTAGGCTTGTTTTGTCAAGTTCGATGTTTAAATATTGTATATTGATGATTGTTAAATTGTTTGATTGAATTTTTGAAAAGAAAATGATACGCTTGTAAGCGTGGCCACCTCCAGTTACAGAGGAAACTCTGGTGAAATTTTTCTAGAAATATAACGCTTGGAAATATTTTTGTAACAAATGATCATAAATATGTTTTTGACTTGGTTTTCAAATAAACTTCGGCATGATTTTTATCACAAAATTACCAAGTATTCGGAGGTGGATTTTCGTAAATAAAACTTGTTAAATAAATATTTAGAATATATATTTTATAATAGAACGCTAGTGTGACTGTGTGATTATTTTGTGAACTAGATATATATTATTTTTAGGGTAAAAATAATATTACTTGAAATATCATGAAGTTACGATCTCCAAAATAATATCAACGCTCTCACAAAAATGAATATGTAAGTTATATAAGTATCGTAATAAAACGCGAACTTTAAAAATGTAACTTATGTATTTTTCGGAAAAGTACTCTTATTAGAATATTTTTGGCGAAATATTATTTTGGGAAAACCTATGGAATAAAATATAATATTTTTGGGAAAAATATATATATTTTGGAAATTAAAACATTTTAGACAAAGTAATTAAAATATATTTTCAAGTGAGACTAAAAACTATATTTTCGGAATTATAAAACACACATGTATTAAAACCCCCATCCTTGGGAAGGAATATATTTATAAAAAATAATTAAGAAGTGTAAATACGAAATAGTTGCCTGACTGTTTCCCAAAAACGTTAAACCTTAAGCCAAGGCACGACCGTCCGTCTAATAGAAGTTAGCACGTGTAGGTCGTCACGCAGCAGGTTGATTGGAATTGACTATTTCGAGACGCACTTCTGTGAGTTCATGTCCCCCTTTTCTCTTAACTGTTTTCAGTTTTTATACTTCGGGGGTGGAATACATGTTACAGTAATTACGGATACGTTTATACATGGTATGGTTAGCTTAAGGAGGGTTACTACTTAGATCATGTGAGTGGGTAGGCTGGAACTAAAGGCCATTAATCCTCATTGTAGGACCGAGGGTCATTAGCGGTAGATCTATCTGGGTGTAGCGAGCCCAACTCCAGGCCCACTGTACGGACCTTGGGGTGACTTTGAGCCCGACGCAAAAATCTGCTAGGTTTGAGTCTTCCTACAGCACTTCACACATATCATTGGCTTTGCAACCCAATGGTGATCTCTTTTTCCTTATTTGCTACATACAAGGGATTTTCATACATACAAACATGTTACAAAGGTTTTTACATACTCACTTTTACATGAACTCACTCAACTTTTGTTGATTTTTCAAATTACATGTATTTCAGGGAATTAGGGATCTGGCAAGGTATGCTATGTCTTCATGCTGCGTAGGAGAAGTGATGTCATCCAAGTTTAGGGATTGTGACTTTTTCCTGGACGAGTCACAAGTCTTAAACTGTGTTTATTTCGTGTTTTATGGTTGTGTCTATGAACAATGTTTTTATTATGTTGTGTTGTAATCCCACTGCATGTGTCAGCTCTTAAAACAATGTTGTCGTATTTTATTTTTAATACTTGAAGTAATGGATGATCATCATGGTTTTACTTACATATAGCTTTGTTATGATTAAGCTATGGTATTAAGAAGTCACAACAAATAAACCCACGCTTCCGCAAAGCCAGGGTATGACAGCTTGGTATCAGAGCTTTGATCATAGCGAACTAGGATTCCTTCTCGAGTCAAGACTATGATCACTAGTGCTCTCACGAAAACATTTTTACATTGCATACATTACGTCCAGATCCAGGATACAAAATATTTTTACAAACAAAAAGTATGAGCACATTTTTCAAAAATTATGATTCAGTCGCCACGACTGGGGGAGTTCAGTCTTAGAGACTGAGGGAGTTCAACCCTAGAGGCTGGGAGGTTCAGTCATGTAGACTGAGGGGTCCAATCTCAAAGATTGGGGAGGTTTTGGTATTAGAGGCCAGGGAGTTAGACCGAGGGACTAGGAGGTTCAGTCTGAGAGGCTGGGAGGTTCAGTCATGTAGACTGAGGGGTCCAATCTCAAAGATTGGGGAGGTTTTGGTCTTAGAGGCCAGGGAGTTAGTCTGAAAGACTAGGAGGGTCCGTCTGAGAGGCTGGGAGGGTTGTCTAGTGGGACTAGGAAGAAATGCTTGCTTGCTTATTGGTGACTAACATGTTTATTTGATTATATGATTGATTGTTTGTGCGTATGTGTGTTTGTGTTACAGACATCATGCCTTCTTCATCAGACACTGGAGTTTCAGACACTCTGGATCCCATGGCGATAGTATCAGATGACATAGTTTCGTCGGAGCGGGAGGTCCACACTTCCGATAATACCAGCACCGATGATGACGATTTCCAGCCCTTTGTGCTGCCTGACGTCGTAGCCGAGCCTGCCGATGGCCATCTCGCTGGGGATTTACCACTCGCGGTGATCCCTGCTAATGTACCCCTTGCTGCTTATCCGGTTGTTGATATGCCCCTCGATGTCGTTTCTGACGACGATGTCGATCTGTTTGAGGAGGACCCACCTGAGGCTAACCATGAGGGTGAGGTCCCTATTGCTGCTGATGTTATCCTACTCATTGCTGATGCTCCTGCAGAGGAGGCTCCTGTTCATTCACCTGTTCCATACTCCTTTGAGTCTGTGGCGTTCCCACCATCGCACACTCAGGGAGTGTAGCACCACTCACACGACGCCGACCCTGACATGGCGTCATTAGCTGCACCTGCACCAGCACACAGCTTCGAGTTTGATCACGACGTTGATGATGATCAGGATCCTGTTTTTCCCCTGGTTTTGATCCTGACCAGGATATTGAGTTCATTCACTTAGACCAGCCCCTGGAAGATCCTGTAGCCCCTATCGATCCTTTGTTTGATGATCGAGCTGATTTTGATATGGAGTTTGTTGATCCGGAGCCTGCTGTGGCCCCTGAGCCAGTCGTTGCTCCTGACCCTGCATTAGAGCATGACCGTGTTCATGCCGATGCACCTGTTGTTGCTCCTTTTGTTGATGATATACCTGTTGACGATCATCCTGTTGTTGCTCCACCGTTGGTGGATGATCATATAGCTGACGTTCCTGCTGATGCTCCACTCTTGATAGAGGATCCTGTTGTTGCACCACTTCCTGATCCAGTGCCGGTGTTGTTCGACCGTGCACCTTTTGCGACCCATATAGATCCACGTTACGCTGACACCCGTAACGGGTGGATAGATGATGACGATGATTACCCACCATTCGTGTTCCATGTTACACCCCCTGTAGCCCCCGTTTCAGCCCCTGCTTCAGCTCCCATTGATGTTCCTTTGCTTCCCACACACATCACAGATGCTCATCGGGCAGATCATCCTGTTACATTTCTTCAGGACATCCTTCCACCACGTCCTGGAGAGGGTTCATCTCGACAGCCGTTTGGTCATACACCTTTCGTGTTAGGAGGAGGCCAGTTTGTACCCCAGATTTCTCATCCTACTTTTGTTCCCACTGTTGCACCATCTACTGCACCATTCTTCACACCATCTAGCGAGCCATTCCTATTGACTACGCCCCCTGCCATGCCACTGTCTGATCTGTATCACCCATACCCCGTTGGGTATTCTACGGAGGACATACTCACATCATTGATGATACAGCAGGACGCATTGACGTGTTGTATTCAGGTTTTGGAGTCAGCTCCACACCCACCTTGTCATTGTCAGACCCCACCTGCAGCATCACACCCTCCACGTCCACTGTCCCCCGATTTTGCCGCTCGCTTTTGGACTCCTGAGCAGCAGATAGCATACTTGTTGCGCGCCCATCGCACTATGGAGGAGGACTGGTTACATATGCGTCGTTTACTCTTCTCTCGTTTTCCCCCTCCTCCTCCGCCATCAGCATAGGCCTTTTGATTTGACGCAGGTAGACTTTTGGTGAGACGACCGCGATTGTGCAGACTATACAGCTTTTTGGAGACCGCATTTTGATGATTATGACTTTTGATGATTTGTATATTGTTGTCACTGATTAGATAGTTTGGACTAGGGCGATGTGGCCCTCGGTCACTGATGATGTACGATACAGTTATGAACTTGTAAACATTACATTGTGGTCTTGATTTATGATAGCGCAATCGCAGTATTCTCATTATACGTGATGTTAGATTGATTGTTTATATTCTATAACATGTGATGTTATGTGCTTGATTTATTTGTAACATGAGATGTTATGTGTTTGATAAATGGTACACCTATGATTCATTTACTTATTATGACCTGACCCATGTGAAACATCTTTTAGAAGATGCCAACAAGCTGCGGGACACGCATGCCTACCAACGAGGCAGAACTTCAAGGAATCATTGCTGCCGCCATAGCGCAGTATGCAGCCTCACAAGGAGGAATCAGCGGGAGCAATTCGAACAACAACGGCAATAACAATCCACCCCATGGTAATGTTAAGTCGTTTGAGACATACTACGATACATTTGGATATTTATAGCACGTCCGCTAATACCATTTGTATATATTAACGTATGTGCAGGGTGCACTTACAAGCAGTTCCTCGACTGCAAGCCCGTGAACTTCGACGGCACCGGAGGTGCTGTTGCGTTTGTCAGATGGGCAGAGAAGACTGAGTCTGTCCTTAGAATGAGCAAATGTGCTCCCGAGCAACAAGTGACCTACATCTCTGGGCTATTTCTGGACGGAGCCCTATCTTGGTGGAATTTACAAGTGCAAACTCTTGGTGAAGCTGCTGCTTATGCGATGTCATGGAATGAGCTAAAGGAGCTCATGCGAAGGAAGTACTGCTCGCGTGCTGAAATTCAGAGGCTGGAAACTGAATTCTGGCACTTGAAAATGGAAGGTCCCAAGATTGCGGAGTATGTTCAGAGATTCCACGATTTGTCCCACGTGGTGCCATACATGGTTACACCGGAGTTCAAACGCATCGAGCGCTTTATCTCGGATTAGCACCTCAGATCATGAGTATGGTTACTACTTCCAAGCCTGCGACAATCACAGAAGCCATTGATCTCAGTGTGGCTCTTACTGAGGAGGCCATTCGCTTGAACAAGTTTTCGAATGTTGAGCAGAAGAAGAAGGAGACTCACGTAGAGTCGTCTGGTGAGAAAAAAAGGAAATTCTCGAACTTCAAGCAGGGTACAAGCAATGCTGGCAAGAAAGAAGAATCAAGCACACCGGTCCGAGCTGCAACCGGTGTTGAGAACAAAGGAAAGGGTATATGGGCACACTGCCCAAGTGTAACACATGCCAATGCCATCATTCTGGCTGGTGTGGACCAAAAACATGTGAAGCTTGTGGGAAAGTTGGCCACTTGAAGGATACTTGCTGGGTTAGTGCTGGCCGGGGTGGTCAAGGAGGTTTTGGTAATAGGAACAACAACCGTGGTGGTAATGGAAATCGATCGCAAGGGAATAATGGCGGAAATGGAAACCGTGGGAACGTTGCGAATCAAGCTGGTAATGTGAATCGCAACCAAAACAACACTCAAGCTGGGAAGGGAAATGGCCAAGGGCCAGGATGCTTTAATTGTGGAGAAGTTGGGCACTTCAAGAGGGAATGCCCAAAATTGAACCAAGCACGGGGAAGAGTCTTTAACATCAGAGCGAGGGAAGCGGGCCAGGATCCCAACGTTGTCACTGGTACGTTCCCTATAAATCAACGCTTTGCATCTATTCTGTTTGATACTGGTGCCGACTACAGTTTTGTATCATTAGAATTTAAGAGTATGCTTGGGTTAGCTGCTAGTAAGTTAGATATTCCGTACTCAATTGAACTGGCTAATGGAAAGCTAGTTGAAGATAATGAAGTTGTCAGAGGTTGTGTGATCGAGCTGGGAGAGCGTGAGTTCGTTTTGGATTTACTACCAGTCGAGTTGGGAAGCTTTGATGTGGTAGTAGGAATGGATTGGTTGTCGAGCAACAAGGCTGAGGTTATTTTTCATGAAAAGATCATTTGCATCCCAACAGAAGATGGAGAAACAATCGTGGTTCACGGAGAGAAGCACGATACGCCTCTGAGAATCATCAGCTGCCTGAAAGCTCGAAAGTGTTTACAGAAGGGATGTGTTGCCTTCCTGGCACACATCATGGATAAAGAAGCTGCCGAGCCGAAGATCGAAGACATCCCTGTCGTGAAGGAGTATCCTGAAGTCTTTCCAGAAGACTTGCCAGGATTGCCACCCCAAAGGCAAGTGGAGTTCCACATCGACTTGGTTCCAGGCGCCGCGCCTGTAGCCAAGGCACCCTACAGACTTGCGCCTTCGGAGATGCAGGAGTTGTCAACACAACTCCAGGAGCTATTAGACAAAGGATTCATCAGACCAAGCTTCTCACCTTAGGGAGCTCCGGTTCTGTTTGTCAAGAAGAAAGACGGTAGTTTTCGTATGTGCATCGACTACCGGGAGTTGAACAAGTTGACGATCAAGAATAGGTATCCTCTGCCAAGGATCGATGATCTATTTGACCAGTTGCAAGGCTCAAGCTTTTATTCAAAGATCAATTTGCGATTAGGTTATCATCAACTGAGAATACAAGAGGAAAGTATTCCCAAGACTGCTTTTAGAACTCAATATGGACATTGCGAGTTCTTGGTTATGCCGTTTGGGTTGACAAACGTGCCAGCTGTTTTTATGGATTTGATGAACAGAGTTTGTAAGCCATATCTCGACAAGTTCGTGATTGTATTCATCGACGATATTTTGATCTATTCAAAGACGAAGGCTGAGCATGAACAGCATCTAAGAGCTATTTTAGAGTTGCTGAAAAAGGAAAAGTTGTATGCCAAGTTCTCGAAGTGCGAGTTTTGGCTACGCGAAGTCCAATTTCTTGGACATGTGTTTAATGGAGATGGAATCCACGTGGATCCCACAAAGATCGAAGCAATCAAGAATTGGGAGACTCCAAAGATGCCAACCGAGATTCGTCATTTCTTAGGTTTGGCTGGTTATTATCGAAGGTTTATTGAGGATTTCTCAAAAATCGCTCAACCATTGACCTTCCTCACGCAGAAGGATAAGAAGTTTGATTGGGGAATCAAACAAGAAGAAGCATTCCAGTTATTGAAAGACAAGCTTTGCAATGTGCCGATCTTATCGCTACCAGAGGGAACTGATGATTTCGTGGTATATTGTGACGCCTCGCGTCAAGGATTGGGTTGCGTGTTGATGCAGCGCCTGAAGGTTATAGCTTACGCGTCACGTCAGTTGAAAGTTCATGAGAAAAATTATACCACGCATGACTTGGAGCTAGGCACAGTGGTATTCGCGTTGAAGATTTGGAGACATTATTTGTACAAAGTGTACAATCTTCACGGATCATAAGAGTCTGCAACACATATTCGACCAGAAGGAGCTGAACATGAGACAAAGACGCTGGGTCGAATTATTGAATGATTACGACTGTGAGATCAAGTATCATCCAGGGAAGGCGAATGTGGTCGCCGATGCCCTAAGTCGAAAAGAAAGGATCAAGCCCATAAGGGTTAGGGCTTTAGAGATGATTATCCAGATGGATCTTTCCTTGCGTATTCGTGCCGCGCAGAAAGAGGCTCTTAAGGAAAGGAACATTGAAGAGGAATATCTCTGTGGAATGGAGAAGCAATTGGTGCCAAACGAGGAAGGAACGTTATGTTTCATGAGACGAATTTGGGTTCCTCTGTTTGGTGGTTTGAGAAAAGTTATTTTTGATGAAGCTCACAAATCACGGTACTCTATCCACCCAGGAGCGGATAAGATGTACCAAGATCTTAAGGATTATTATTGGTGGCCTAGGATGAAAGGCGATGTTGCTGTTCACGTTAGCAAGTGTTTAACGTGCGCCAAAGTAAAAGCTAAATACCAGAAGCCTTCAGGACTTCTGCAACAACCTGAGATTCCCAAGTGGAAATGGGAACAGATTTCAATGGATTTCATAACAAAGTTGCCAAGAACGCCAAAAGGTCATGACACTATTTGGGTATTAGTGGATCGGTTAACAAAGTCTGCGCACTTCTTACCCATCAGAGAGAAAGATAACACGAGCAAGTTGGCTGAGATATACATGAGAGAGATCGTTGCACGTTATGGAGTGCCTCTCTCGATCATCTCTGATAGAGACGGAAGGTTTGTGTCAAGGATTTGGCAGTCTTTCCAAGAAGCATTCGGATCTCAGTTGAACCTGAGTACAACTTTTCACCCACAAACCGATAGACAGAGCGAATGGACGATTCAGACATTAGAAGACATGCTACAAGCTTGCGTTATGGATTTAGGTGGAAGTTGGGATGCTCACCTACCATTGGTCGAATTTTCATACAACAATAGTTATCACGCAAGTATTCAAGCCGCACCGTTCGAAGCTCTATATAGACGCAAGTGTCGATCACCGATCTGTTGGTCAGATGCAGGTGATAGACAGTTAGTTGGTCCAAAAGTGGTCCAGGAAACCACAGACAAGATTGCACAGATCCGAGAGCGCATCAAGGCTGCTCGCGATCGTCAAAAGTGTTATGCGGATAGAAGAAGGAAACCTCTGGAGTTTGAGGTAAGAGACATGGTATTGTTGAAGCTATCACCCTGGAAGGGTGTGGCACGCTTCGGAAAGCGTGGAAAGTTGAATCCGCACTATATTGGCCCATTCAAGATTCTGAAGAGAATCGGTTTAGTAGCATACAAGTTGGACTTACCTGTCAAACTGAATGGTGTTCACGATACATTTCATGTATTAAACCTGAAGAAGAGTCCAACGCAAGAAACTGTTGTCATTCCTGCAGACGAGATTCATATTGACGACACGCTCCATTTTGTCGAAGAACTAGTTGAGGTTACAGATTGGAAGATAAACAAAACCCGCAGGAGCAGTGTTAAACTCGTCAAAATTCGTTGGAATGCAAGACATGGTCCAGAATACACCTGGGAACGTAAGGATCGAATGAAAGAAAAGTACCCCCATTTATTTCCTAAGACCCCTGCAATCAGAAGCAGAACTTAAAAATTTCAGGACGAAATTTTCTTAACGGGGGGAGAATGTGACAACCCTCACCAAACCAGGTATCCGTATAAATTAATTAATATTTATTTAGTGCTTAGTTACTGTGCTTAATTACAATTACGAATAAACTGCTTTCTGTTTTCTGATACATACATGTTCATGCATCATACTGTATTACTGTCACTCCATTTGTTACACACAAAACTATAGTGACAAACTTGATGCACAAAAGCACAGTTAGCACAGTGAGCGAATAACCCAGTAAACATGCTGACATTGCCAGCACTAGACAGACATTGTCTCTGAGGCCAGTACAAGCCGGGAATAGATTACTACACTAGTAGGGAGTGTAGGGAGGTGAGAATTATAAAACTACATATATGTAATACCCTGCTGATATAACCTATTAAATTAAGTATATTTACTGATTTATCAGACCTGAAACTCAGATTTATATTAAATCTCTTTTATAACCTTTTAAATGACTAAAATACCCCTACGGGGCATAATTTGAGTTTAAATTCATTTTGGGCATAATGGAAGGTATCCTACGGATATCACAACATATTTAAGGCATATTAACTTAGCAAACCTGTTCATGATTCATTTGGTTACCCGTTACGCACTTTTCGCGTTCAGATCGGTTTATGTAACTAGTTTGCATAATTTAGCCGAAACGGGTCAAACCTTATCATTTTTGTCTCAAAATCCAGAATGTGTTTAGTTTACCCATATTAAACAAGTATACAAACTTGTAGGGTCTAAACCACATTCTAAATCCGGTCTTCGCTTAATCATGCGTTTGAACCGTATCTTCCTTTAAAACTAACCGGTCTAAGTTTAGGCTTAATTAAAGACCCGTTAGGAATCTAATAGGTTATTAAAAACCTTCGTTCCAGATTTAGGAGCCCAGTAAAAGCTATCTGTACTTGCTTGGTGGTATACGGCTGGGATAAATTGTATAAATTTGCTCAGGTAAATACTTTTAACTTATTTTCCCTATACAGGCTTGGGGTACGGTATATAAAATACCGCTTGGTCGGGCATTGAATCTTTAATCAAATGTAGGTTGAATCATTGAAATGACCCGTTAAAATTGTTTTGTTTGCTTAAACCTTTGGGGGGTTAATGACCATGTCCCGGATATCCTTGGCATCATTTTACGAAATGGCCACGACCTAAGCATGCGGGTGTAGGCGTACACCCATTGGTGCATAAATAAATATTAAGGTATAACCGCCGCTTATGGGATTAACCGCTGCGGGACTATATCATGTAATTCTTTTACAAGTATTATATACAAATAATTATCCCAAGTTATAAAAAGTTTTGTGCCACGTGCATTCAAATCAATTTTCTAAAACCTTTTTCAAAATGAGTCACTTAAATTGTATTTACCAGTGTAAACTGACGTATTTTCCCAAAAAGGCTAAGTGCATGTACTAATCGGAATAGGCTGGCCACTCCTAGCATTAATAAAGAGTCTCGCAAACTTAGATGTTAAAATCTGTTGAACAATTAACTTTTATTTGATGCGCCTGTGGATCCATTACATTCCGTTGTAATACTCGGATATAACTTTGTATCGGATTGTAATATATTTATCTTTTGCTTCCGCCGTGCATTTTAAATTGTGTTGTTTGACTATGATGATATCAACTACGTCACGATACTCCCCACCTGGCCCACTAGTAATACGTGGAAATATCGGGGTGTGACAGGTTCAATGACCCTCCTGGACGAAGTGTTCAGACCTTTGACGATCTTTGCAAAAGTTTCCTATAACAACAGAGGCATGTCAATGACGCCACGGTAATCTTCCAGACCAAACAACGTGATGATGAAAGTCTCAGAGACTTCATCGAAAGTTACAAGAAGGAAGGTTTAACTTACGCCGATGAAAAGATTAGGGTTGCAGGGTTCATGAATACTATAAATTCCAAATATCTCGCAAGAGACCCCAATAAATGGTTGCCCAAAACCCTTGAAGAAACACTCGAAAGGGCTGAAGCCCACATCTGAGGAGAATAAGTTGTAGACATCAAAGAAAAAAAAGAGAGAACTCTTAACTGGAGCTTCCAGTATGGCTCTTATGACAAACGGTTCAAAGGTTCGGATTCCAGAAGGCCTGAAGGCCGGAACCCTCCAAGCCGAGAAAAAACCATAAACTTTACAGCCTTAACCAAGACTCTGCAAGAGATCTTGGCAACCGAAGAGGTAAAACGCAACTTCCACCCTCCTCAACCTTTGCCAAAAAACAAAAGATCGGAAATATCAAGCCAATATGGTGAGTTTCACGAATAGAAAGGTCACCATACCAATGATTTCTTCCAACCCAAAAAGAGGATCGAAGAAGCCGTCAAGTCCAAACTGGCTCACTTGGTTAAAGGGGTCAAGGACAAGATGGTTGAAAAAAAAATAATAACAGGAAGTGAACATGGTCGACCTTGAAAACAAAGCTTCCCACAAACGCCATCATTTCGAGGCATGGGAACATCAACATAAGGAGAGTTGCTTTCAAACCCTCTGGTGATGGAATCCAACATAGGAACCATCAAGACACAAAAGGCTTACATTGACACTGGTGCAACCACCAAAATCATGTTTGAGAAATGCTTTAACCCTCTCAGCGACAATGAACGTTCAAAGCAACAGCTTGAATCCTCCATCGAAGGTATCGCGGACATACCTATCAAGCCTTTTGGCCAAATAACCCTTAATGTTTGATTCAACGAGAGAACAAAAGGGACGAACCGAACAACTCACTTTTGCGGCGATCAATATCCCTCCCAACTATGATATCATCATAGGAAGGCCATGGCAAAGTGTGTTCGGAAAGGCAGTATCAGTTGGTCAAGGCACTGTGAAGTTTCCCACTAGAAAAGGGATAGCAACCCTTCAACTTACCCAAGAAGCTTTTGTGGTTGAAGGGGAAAGCTCAAGAAAGGACGAAGACGATGAACAAGGGTTGGACATAAGCCCAAAATATCCTCAACTAGGGATAAGGGTAAACACTAACCTTTCCAATAAAACCCTATCATACCTTGAAAAGCTGCACTTGCACTATGTCTTTGCTTGGTTCCCAGAAGATATAACCGGCATCCCTCGTAGCATTGTTGAACATGAGTTATGGATCCCACCTGATGTTAAGCCCATTATACAAAAGAAACGGAGTCAAGCCCCTGAAAGAAGCCTTACAGAGTGCCAAGAGATGGAAAAACTTGTTCTAGCCAGAATCCTTCGAGAGGTCAAGTATCAATCACGGGTGGCCAATCCCGTAATGGCTTGAAAACCTGACAAGTCTTGGCGAATGTATATCGATTTTAAAAACTTGAACAAAGCATGCCCAAAGGACTGCTACTCGCTGCCCCAGATAGACCTCAAGGTTAACTCGCTCATAGGCTTCCCGTTCAAGTATTTTCTTGACGCCTAAAAGGGTTACCATCAGATCCTAATAATAAAAAAAGAGATGAAGAAAAAACCACATTTCACACTGATAAAGGTATATCTTGTTATCAAAAAATGCCTTTTGGTTTAAGAAATGCAGGTGTCACTTATCAACGTCTGGTTGACAAAGCGTTTGCCAGACAAATCGGCAAGAACATTAAAGCTTATGTTGAAGATTTGGTGATCAAGAGAAAAACGGAATACCAAATGCTCGATGACATACAAGAAACCTTCCAAAACTCGAGAAATATCAACATGAAGCTTAATCCAGTCAAGTGCTCGTTTCTAGGGCACATCATGAGGAAACAAAGCATAAAAGCCAACCCTCAAGGGATGTGCTAACAAGAAAGGCTTTCGATGGAAAGCATACAGCTTTGAAGCGTTTTATCTCAAACGTAAGCCTTCAACCAAATGAAGCAACACTTGGCCTCACTCCCAGCCATTTTGGCTCCGAAAACGGAAGGAACGACCTCTATCTACCTTTCGATTGCTGAAAATACCATAAGTACGGCTCTGATCATTGAACGAAACAAAGTTCAGATACCCGTTTACTGTGACAACCCTCATAATTCCATGTACCCGTACAAATTATTAATGATAATTAAAGTGCTTGATGACTATGCTGAATCACTTAACTGCTTTCTGGTTACTGTGTTATACTTACATGTGCTTGTTAACATACTAGTAGTGTACAGAAAAGTTACTAAATAGTCCGGTATGCTTTCCTGAGTGTTGAGAATTAAAAATATTACAAAAAATATATATAGGACACTTTACGGACTAACTTGACACTTTAACGGAACGGTTTCTAACCGAACAACCGGACATTACCCGAAACACTAAAATATTGCAAGAAACATTATTTTTATTTTTCTGAGCTAGTTATGGTTCCCGAGCACACTAACACGCTACATAAAGCATGTAATGTGACAACCCTCTCCAAACCAGGTAGCCGTACAAATTAATTAATATTTAATTAGTGCTTAATTACTGTGCTTAATTACAATTACGAATAAACTGCTCTCTATTTTCTGATACATACATGTTCATGCATCATACTGTATTACTGTCACTCCATTTGTTACAAACAAAACTATAGTGACAAACTTGATGCACAAAAGCACAATTAGCATAGTGAGCGGATAACCCAGTAAACTTGCTGACATTGCCAGCACTAGACAGACATTGTCTCTGAGGCCAGTACGAGCCGGGAATAGATTACTACACTAGTAGGGAGTGTAGGGAGGTGAGGATTATAAAACTGCGTCACTAGGTGATAGTTATAGTGACCGGAAGTGTTGGTGCACTACATCTGTTGATTTCGTCTTGGAAAGAGTCAAACATTGCATTGTATAGATTAGGGCTCAATATACGAGAAATTAGGCGAGTGTATGTGTTTAAATAGATAGTTTCGCTTATAGGGACATATACTAGAGGTTTCGCTTATGTGTACATGGAAGTTTCGCTTATACGTACACATGAGGTTCCGCTTCGTTGGACATGTACGTATAAGCGGAACCTTTACACCTATATAAACCCTATAAGCGAACTCATTTGAAACTTTTGGTCTAATTCCATACCGAAGTGCTGCCGGTGTGAAGATCAAGCCGTAATCATTGTTAAATCAATAAAATCAGTAGTTTAAGTGAAGAACAAGCTATTTCTACCTACGGTTCTTGTAATTCCGCACCTGAAACGTAGTTGAACGCCTCTGAACGACTCATTCGGGTCAGGACACGATCCTACAATTGGTATCAGAGCTTGGGAGGAGGTTTTCTACAGAAATTAGCTGGATTTCATCTTTGTTTCTTACTTCTACACCTTCTATTTTCAATTCAGAAAGTTGTAACGGTCAGAATTGGCTCAAAATTTCACAGATTGTGTGTTACTGGACATTAATAAATCCTGGAAAGTTTCGGACCAAAATTCGAACTAAAAATGGATAAAATGACCTTCGGACTTGGTTTCGCTTCAAGGGACACTTGATAGTTTCGCTTGAAAGGTTCCGCTTCAAGTGACAATTTGGAGTTTCGCTTAAGTAGTTCCGCTTCAAACTGCATCATAGTTCCGCTTGTGTGTCACAAAGATCAAAGGTTCCGCTCCAAATTGTGTGCTAGTTCCGCTTCTGTGTCATCTTAAGTGAGGTTCCGCTTCAGAGTAATCAAGGTTCCGCTTATAAGGTTCCGCTCTTGTGAACCATATTAGTTTCGCTCCAAGTGCACATCTGTGGTTTCGCTTATTGTTACATCAACAATTTCGCTTCTAGAACAGTTGTGGTTTCGCTTCAGAGTATTCAAGGTTTCGCTTATTTGGTCATCGGGGTTTCGCTTTTAGTACACAGAACGCTTAGTTCCGCTTATTTGTCACTATTATTGAAAAACGTGCCAAGTCATCATGGATACCGAATTCTACAACGCGTTTGCAACACCGTCTACTCCAGCTGCGATTGCTCAAGCTATGAACTTAGAGAATGAGACGGGAACCACCCAAAAGCCCCCAAAATTGATGAGTATCGAAGAATACTACGGGTGGAAAGACAGATTCGAGAACTGGGTTCAGGCGAATCATCTTAGATCTTGGGAATGCATATTGAAGAAATATGTGTTGCCTAGAACAGAATTGCAGGTTATCAAACAGTTATCAGAATTCACGGATCAGGAACGAGTTATGTACAAAGCCGAGAAGATGATGATCAGTCTGTTGCAACAAGCGATCAAAGAAGACATATTCATTTTGCTACAGCACGATAAAACTGCGAAGTCGATCTGGGATGCTCTTAAAGTAAAATTTGAGGGAAGCGAGAACATGATAAAAAGCAAGAAGGCGTTGCTTAAGAAAGAGTTTGATCTGTTCAGCAGCTTACCGGGAGAGGATACAAAGAAGCTGATTGAGAGATACTGTCACTTAGTGCGATCATTTTCGATATTGGGTGTTACAAAAGATCGTGAAGAGTGGGTAGACAAACTTGCTGATGCACTACCGCAGAAAGAGTGGGGAACTTATCTGATGATTCTGAAGAATACGGGTGTTTATGATGGGTTGACAATATCACAGTTCATCGAGAAGATTGAGAGTCAGGATCTGGAACAACAGAAGATTGCTAGGATGAACAGTCCTAGTGGTCAACATGATGTAAAGATGTACTATAAAGGAAGTGTTCCGGTTCCTGAAACTGAAAGAAGTCCGAAAATCCGGACTGCATTCAGTGCTGGAGATTCATCAGAAAAAGCTGATCAAAGTTCAACCAAAAGCAGCAGTGGATTTTCATCATCTCCGAGTGTCAATCCTAAAGAGTCAAATACAAGTTTTCAGTCTCAGGGCACTAAGACAAGAAATGGATACGTGATTCAATGCAACATAGCTCTAAACCTTCCAGAAGGTCAAAGCTTTTCAGAAGACACTGCTAAAGACCACATGGCACTTCTTGGTTCTGTATTGTTATCTTATGAGGGTCTAGTTGCTGGTCGGATTGGGAATCCCATGCTCACAAAGGAGGATTACGATCAAATAGACGCCGAAGAGATGGAACTTATGGATATCAAATGGTGTCTTGCTAGTGTTCTTAGGCGTGCTGAAAAGTTTAAGACTATCACCGGGAGAAATGACTTTCTTGATGCTCATGTATCTACTTTAGGTTTTGATAAATCTAAAGTTACTTGTTTTTGATGTAGGGAGAAAGGCCATTTCAAACGGGAGTGCAAGGGTAGAGAAGCTAGCGGTGCTCAGAATCCGTTCGGAAAAGACGACTACTACCGGAAAGCCATTTATCAGCAGGTTGGTCAATCACAAGATTCACAGACGGCTCATGGTAGGAAGATTGAGGATTCTAAAAGAGCATGTTTGGTGGACTTCAACTGGAGCAACTACATATCTCCTGATGGCAAAGCCTGTTTAGTTGATCAAGATGATGAAAGAGAAAACATTTAATGGAAGTGTAAAGAAAATTTTTAGGAAAATGTTGAATGTAAAGCAAAGGGGGTTAAAGATTTTTATGCGACTAAAAAGGCAACATACAACCCCACTGCGCAAGAGTTGAAAGCCATCAAGTCTGAAAAGACTTGGATGGAAGTTTGTTTCCCATAGAAGTCTTAGGACTTTGCCGGAGATCCCAAGTTTTTATCGTGGATCAGGAATCGGCATCATTCTAGTGGTTGAAAAGTTTGTTTGAAAGATTTTGAATAGTGTTTGAATTTTAAAGGTTGCAGGACTACGCCGGAGCTTCCAGGTTGGTAAGTGCGAAGCAGGAATCGGCACTTTGATGGGTAAAATGTAAATGATTCATTCTTACAATTGGTATTGATTGGTTATACCTACAAGTGGTTATTCTTACAAGTGGTTTAGAGGTTGCTTGATAGCAAACAGTGAATCAAGGACATTCAGTTGTACTTGATTTATTACATTTGATAAAACTGACAAGATGATGAACCATATCCCCGTAGTTAAACAAGTGGTAAATTTAAAAGTGGTAAAAACAAACTCATTTTCCGGAAAAATAATTTCGATTAAAACAAACTTAAGTGTTTTGAGATCTAAATGAGAAAATGGTTTGTTGATAGGGGGAGTTCAGATTGTTTATGCCTAGTGAATGGCGAATTGAGGCGATTTGATATCGGTTGTCGTGTTTCTGTACAGTTTGTTTTGAATTTTCTTCAAGTGGGTTAAGAAGCTTAGATAGTTTTCAAATTTTTCTTTAATGTGTTTGCATTTTAGGGGGAGTAGAAAATTTCAGAAAATCCAAAAACATTAGAAAATTTGAAAAAGTCAAAAACATGATAAAATTCAAAAATGAAGTTTTGTTGTGAAAAGAGGAAATGATAGTATATCAGTGGACTGTCACAACATGCTAAAGAATTGGAAAGTAAAAATGTGATAAACAATCTCACTGCGGATATGTCAGTAGGTTTTTACACACTTAGTAAACTGAGACGAGATATAAACTAAATTTCAAACTTGCTTGTTCTGTGGGTTAACACAAACTTGGATATATAGGTAACCCCTGAAATCTTGTTTGAAAGGTCCCTTATTTTGAGATACTAGGTCTTTATGCTCAGTGATATCTGGGGTATTATCCCGGGACTTCTGCTGTATGGAAATACTGACCTAGTCCACGGATAATGCTTTCCGCAAAGGCTTGAAACATAACATCGCCCTCAGCAAGCTGATGAAACAATAAAATTGATAGTCGCTGCTGTTGAAATAAAAAAGATCCTCTAAAGGGGACACACCGAAAAGTCGAAGCCGTCATCTCTCTGCGTATACCGAAGTATCGACCTGAGCTCTCACGGCCCTCGCATTTAACCCCTGAACAGATATCATCTGTGGTATACTCACCTGTAAGACTAAATATTGGGATCTGGATACAGGAGTATATTCAAGTAGTGGGACACACGAATAAGTTTAAGTTCTTAAAACATTAACATCGTATCTCGGATCAGTTGAAATTTGTGTGAAAATTTAAGTGGACAAATATACTAACAATCTAGGTGAATTGTTTAAAACTTAAAATGAAATATAGCTTAACGGTGTTGGTGACTTGTCTCAAAAACTGATATGATCCTCGTACACGAACTCACGAAAATAGTGTCTGTAAATATTTCTTTATTGCATTACATGTTTCGTTATTTCAAAATTCAAAAAGATTTTGTGTGTGTTTTAGCATAAAGTTTCAGAAAATTCAAAAAGATTTTTGACAACTGATGTTGGAAAGCTGATTTTCAAAATTCCAAAGTGCTTGACATGATGATCTTGTTGTGAGGGGGAGTGGAGTGTGCCTAAATTGTCAAAATAGTTTTGTTTTGATTAATCAACAAGTGGTTCATCTTAGAGAAAGTAATCTGAGCTAGTGTTGTAGTTGGTGCACATGGATTTGAGAGGGAGTTAGTGTTGGTGCTTAATTTGTTAAAATTAGAAATTTTATTGCTGGGTTAAGAATGTGCAGGTATAGTCAGGTTTTGATTTTGGATCAGAAGATAGAGTGCCAAGTTTCGATTCTTGAAGACCTCTGTTTGAGCCAGGCTGATCGATCCTGAGAACCTGTGAAGGACAGACAACAATCCTGAAGATGTTACTGAAGAACAAAAGAATGCCAGTAAATCGAAAGGGGGAGTCTGAAGATAGAGAGAGAGAAAAGCCCAGAGACTGATCAAGACTGAAGATGTGAAGACACAGCATTGTTGTGACTCGATGGATAACTCCATCAACATCTGAGGGGGAGTCTGTTGGTGCACTACATCTGTTGATTTCGTCTTGGATCAAGTCAAACATTGCATTGTATAGATTAGGGCTCAATATACGAGAAATTAGGCGAGTGTATGTGTTTAAATAGATAGTTTCGCTTATAGGGACATATACTAGAGGTTTCGCTTATGTGTACTGGGAAGTTTCGCTTATACGTACACATGAGGTTCCACGTCGTTGGACATGTACGTATAAGCGGAACCTTTACACCTATATAAACCCTAAAAGCGAACTCATTTGAAACTTTTTGTCTAATTCCATACCGAAGTGCTGCCGGTGTGAAGATTGAGCTGTAATCATTGTTAAATCAATAAAATCAGTAGTTTAAGTGAAGAACAAGCTATTTCTACCTACGGTTCTTGTAATTCCGCACCTGAAACGTAGTTGAACGCCTCTGAACGACTCATTCGGGTCAGGACACGATCCTACAGGAAGTGCCTAAAACATACTTTAATTAAAAAATTCTGCACTTTATGCAGAAATTCAGCATTTAACTTAACTAGTAAAGTGCAAAAACTTGGTAAAATAATACTAGAGACTTTCCAAAGTGTTGGGAATTTATTGTGTCAATAAAAACACTATAAAAGACACTTTAAAGCTTTATTTGACACTTTAACTGATCAATATCCAACCGAACAACCGGACTTTATCCGGAACACAAAAATATTGCCAAATACATTGTTTATACTTTCCTGAACTAGTTAGGGTCTCCGAACACCCTAACACCCTTTATATTATAACACACACTATAATACTCTAACTAAACATTCTAATCCTAACTAAGTCCTAACTATACCATCACAACCCAACCATAACCCCCCCCCCCCTAAATTGACGGTCACAAGGGGTGACCCACCCCTTGTCCTCCTTTGATTGTTTAATTGCTATATGTTGGGTATCTAGAAGGCATATTGTATGGTGGATTAACACAAGACTTGGATTATAAAGTTACATGAGAGTTAGACATCTCATTTCATCAAACACCCTTAACCAAACAAACTCTCTCTTCTCCCTTCTCTTGAGTGTTCGGCCGAGAACACTAGCACACCCACCATCACCATCAAGCTCCATTCTAAGCAATCCACATACACTCAAAGGTGCAAGGTGACATTCAAACAAGCCCGGTGCACTCGGAAGCTCAAGAACCTCTCTAGATTTCTTTTATCATCCTCGTTTACGTCTTGTTTCTTCCCTAGCCTCGAGCTAGTAGTAAGTGCCTCTAAACATCATCTTGATCTTGTTTGTGGTGGTTAATATAAGATTTAATGGTTAAAAATCAAGAACACACAAGATCATAACATAAAGTCTTGAACATAAGTGATTAATGATGGATAAAGAGAAGCTAGTTGTGTAAATCATGCAAATCTTGTTTAGTTGTGAGTATTTCATGTTGGTTGTTGTTAAAAGTGGGATGGATCATCATCTAGACCTACTAGATCATGTTCAAAAACATGACTAGTAGTATGTTAGTGTTAGGAATGTAAAAGATGACGAAACCTTCCTTCCATGAAACATGAACTTGAGTAAATGTAATTTTTCTTGTAAAATAAGGTTCTAAACTAGTAGATCTAAAGATCTACAAGTGGTTTTTCGGAAGAACCAAGTGAAAGATGCAAGTCTTGTTAAAAACCCGGATGTTTTATAAACTAGAAGCATTTTAGTAACTAAACTAGTGTGTAAACGCTTGTGTAACAATGAAATTTCATAAAGAAATATTTTTGTAAATTATGACAAGAAGTTGTTAAACTTCAAGTTCTTTAAAAGTAAAGTTTTTTTAGAAACAAACTTTATTTTTAAAGATAACAAAACCTACTAAATACGCTAGCAACTTACTACATGTTTTTACAAAACCTTCAAGTTCATGAGGTTGTGATTTAGGCTTGTTTTGTCAAGTTCGATGTTTAAATATTGTATATTGATGATTGTTAAATTGTTTGATTGAATTTTTGAAAAGAAAATGATACGCTTGTAAGCGTGGCCACCTCCAGTTACAGAGGAAACTCTGGCGAAATTTTTCTAGAAATATAACGCTTGGAAATATTTTTGTAACAAATAATCATAAATATGTTTTTGACTTGGTTTTCAAATAAAATTTGCCATGATTTTTATCACAAAATTACCAAGTATTCGGAGGTGGATTTTCGTAAATAAAACTTGTTAAATAAATATTTAGAATATATATTTTATAATAAAACGCTGGTGTGACTATGTGATTATTTTGTGAAATAGATAGATATTATTTTTAGGGTAAAAATAATATTACTTGAAATATCATGAAGTTACGATCTCCAAAATAATATCAACGCTCTCACAAAAATGAATATGTAAGTTATATAAGTATCGTAATAAAACGCGAACTTTAAAAATGTAACTTATGTATTTTTCGGAAAAATACTCTTATTAGAATATTTTTGGTGAAATATTATTTTGGGAAAACCTATGGAATAAAATATAATATTTTTGGGAAAAATATATATATTTTGGAAATTAAAACATTTAAGACAAAGTAATTAAAATATATTTTCAAGTGAGACTTAAAAATATATTTTCGGAATTATAAAACACACATGTATTAAAACCCCCATCCTTGGGAAGGAATATATTTATAAAAAAATAATTAAGAAGTGTAAATACGAAATAGTTGCCTAACTGTTTCCCAAAAATGTTAAACCTTAAGCCAAGGCACAACCGTCCGTCTAATAGAAGTTAGTACGTGTAGGTCGTCACGCAGCAGGTTGATTGGGATTGACTATTTCGAGACGCACTTCTGTGAGTTCATGTCCCCCTTTTCTCTTAACTGTTTTCAGTTTTTATACATGGTGAAGGAGGTGGCAACGCAAAAAGGAAATTCACCACAGAAGAAAACGGTGGGCGATCCACATAATCATATTAATTCGAGGGTTAAAACGACAATGTTTGGTCCATGGTGGAATGAGATGAAGGATCTACCGAATCATTGGAGGCACATATTTGAGGAACAAGTGGTAAGCAAAAATCCCACTCGACCACCATGAGATTTCCAGGTATTGTCGGGCTGATGACATTAAAATTAGCGCTGAACGGGAGGCAACCCGTTGTGTGTTTGCATGTTTTGTTTGTGTGCATTTGCATTGTGTATTTTGTGTGTCACGTCATTTTAAATCACTATCATCACATCATTTTCATTCATCATTTTTGCAAAACAACTAAGTTGGGGAAGAATGGTACGGGTTTTCGTGTGTCATGTCACCGGTGGCGTATACTCATTTTTAGTTTGCTTGTGCATTAGGGACGATGCACGATTTTAAGTTGGGGAAGGGGTACGTTTTGTATACGGCTTTCAAACCAAAGGCGGTTGAAAAAAAAAAGAGGTTTTCAAACCAAAGGTAGTAAAAAAAAAACTATTAAAAAATGAAATCAAAATTTTAGCTTTAAAAAATACGAAAAAGTAAAGAAAAAAAATGTGTACGTTGAATAAAAGGAAATAAAAACTATTAAAATATGAATGATGTTGTCTTGTATTGTTGATGATTTCTTGTTGCTTACTTGTTGATTTCTAGAGATCTGATGTTAAACATCATGGTTGAAACTTGTTAAAGTAAGATTAAAAGCTTAAGTTAACAAGTTAGGAGGTGATTAGTGAATCACCTCCATGTTTAAGCATGATTAGTAAACAAAGTAAGTTGGTGATCTACGGATCCGAGGTTTACAAATGGTTTTTCCTAAAGAAACCAAGAGTAGAAGATGATTTTTGAAAGGTTACGACTTTTGTTAAACCTACACTATTTTAGTAACAAAATAAGCATAGAAATATTTTTAGAACAAGAAGATCCAATAAATACACATTTTTGCAAAATGAGTTTACAAGTTGTAAACATCTAAAAATCCCGAGAATGAGATTTTAACAAAAGTAAACACACTTTGGAGGGTAACTAAACCCACTAAACACCCCACTAAGTTACTACGCGTTTTTACTAAAAACCAAGTTCATGTTATTATGTAAAGTGCATTGTTTTGCACTTGACTAGTGTAATATTGTTTAGTCACTTGTTATTGATTGTTGAATGATTTTTTGGAAAAGAAAATGATATGCTTATGAGCATGAACACCTCCATTTACAAAGGAAACTCTGGCGAAATTTTCTAAAATTCCAACACTTAGAAAATATTTTCTAAAACAAGTGTTACAAGTATATTTTTAGCTTTGTTTTCAAAATGAACTTCGCCAAAAGTTTTGTTACAAAATACAAAGTATCGGAGGTTGACCTTTATAAGTAAAATGGATAAAATATATATATTTAGAATATATATTTTATATTAGAACACTTGTGTGGGTACTTGTTTATTTTGTGAGATAGTTATATTATTTTACGGTAAAATAATATAACTTAACAAAGTACCTTGATAATTGAATTATGTGATATGTGATAGGAATAATGAGTAGATAAACCGTACATAGGATGCGTGTCGTGCATGAGAATCTGATTGCTATCTGTGCCTTATTAGGACGTGCGTGATTTCCTGATTTTTAGAGTAATTAATCTAACCAAGCAAACCAAGGTGAGTTCACACTTTCTAAGGCATGGGATTCCCGGTGGTTGGGAATGGGCTAAAGAATTAAAACAGAACCTACATATCCTCCTTGGGTAGGATATCTACGGCCATCCTCCATAGGTAGGATGCCAATATTAATTCCTGCGTATTCACCTTGGGTAGAATACGTACGTTCGTCCTCCTTGGGTAGGACAACAACCTTAAAACTTACTAGACAAAACTCTATCATTCAGTCCCTCATCTTATATTGACTTAATCGCCGAGGCCGATGGCGAGTGGGTCATTAGTTAATTGCGCTATTAGGTTTAACAACCCTCACACCGTGCCGTTCGGACGAGCGTGTACTAATGGACTATGGCAAACTGTCAATGATGATAGACATTGACGTAGGGCAAAATTAATGTTCGTTAGTTGTCGATATCATAACGGTCTAGTGGTTCACATGGGGAAGTCCCCCACTAATTATGGGTATGGTTTGGGAAAGAAGGAAATTGATTAATCATGTTTTCAACTATGGGGTAATCCCCACGGCAAGTAAGCCAGCTAAACAAAAACTATGTTTTGAACAAACTAAAACAAACACCCAACCGTGAACTCACTCAACTTTATTGTTTGACTCGTTGTTACATGCCTCACAGGTCGCTAGATGCTTATGGAGCTTGCACGAGGAGGAGGTTATTGTGGGATATGGATTGTTATGTCCCGTGCTTAATGTTTAATCCTTATGAACCTATTAAACTTACGTTTTGAATTTTAAACTTATGAACTATGGAACTTATGTTTTGGATTTACGTTTATGCTTCCGCTGTTTAAGTTAAACTTGGTTAACTAGCTTTTGGTCACCAATAGTATTGTGGTTGGTTTTATTTACTTAATTACGTTGTTCAATATGATTGGTGGCTCGATCCTGGTCATGTCACGCCTCCAAGCGGTGATACTCTGCATGGTGGATTTTGGGGGTGTGACAGATTGGTATCAGAGCCATTGGTTATAGTGAACTTGGTTTTATAAAGGGGGAAAAACTTTTTGATTAAACCAGACTATAACCTGTACAGTGCTCAACGATCCACAACTACGCTTCGCTCCACGTGCAAGACTCAACATCCTAGGTGATATGGTTTATGTTTATATTACCCACTTGTTAGTTACATGGTACATTGTTCATGGTATGCATTAGTTAATGTGATAACTGCTATTTGAACCTTGTGTGCTTACTCTTTTCTGTCACTCCACACTTACGCACTTTGCGACGCCTTTCTCACGTGTGTTCCTTCGATGTGAAGATCATGAGTGGACGTCTCGACATGAACCAGGGTCAGCTGATGGCCTTGATTAACGAACGGATTGCTGAAGCCCTAGCAACCCAATCAGGGAGTCAACCCATGCACACCCAATCACGCATAGGCACTTTCAAGGCGTTCTTGGAGTGCAAACCTCTCATTTTCGACGGCACTGGAGGAGTAATCGACCTTCTGCACTGGATCCGAAGAATCGAATTTACATTCGAAGAGAGTGAAAGCCCGGCCAGTAAACAAGTAGAGTACGCTACCAGCATAACGCAAGGGAAAGCGTATTCTTGGTGGAACACACAAGTCTAGATGCTCGGGTTGGCAGACGCGAATGCCACCCTCTGGAGCGATTTCAAGGATTCGATTAAGGAAGAATTCTGCCACCTGGACGACATTCTGAAACTCGAAATAGAGTATTATGGTTTGAAGATGGAAGGATCAGAGATCGAGGCATACACAAAGAGGTCTAATGACTTGGCTGCCTTATGTCCTAACTTGTCACAACCCATGTCTAGACGAATCAAGCTATACCTTAGAGGCTTAGTCCCGGAAATTCAAGGGTCTGTAATTGCGGCCAACCTCTCCACCATCCAGCAAGTCGTTCGCTTGGCGCACCAACTCACCGATCAGGCGGTGGAAGAAGGCAAGCTGCCCAAGCGTATTAGCACTACTGCTACTGATGCTCCCAGTGATAACAAGTTGCAAGTGGGATGGAAATTTGGGCAAGGGTTCCACTCCAGTTCAGTCTCCGTCCCAGCGGCGAAAGATGGATGAACACAGGGGCCCTAGTCAGCAGTCTCCTGGAAATTAAGGTCAGGGTGGATACAGGGGAAATCACCCTAAGTGCAATCGATGTAGTTTGCACCACAGCGGGCCGTGCAACAAGGGTCGTTGTCAGAGATGTAACAAGCATGGACATAAAGCCAGAGATTGCAAGAGCTTACGTCCTGCGAATCAGAATCGACAACAGCAGCCACAAGCTCCCCGGAACCAACAGCAACACCAGCAGGGTAACAAGGGATGCTTCCAGTGCGGGGCTGAGGGTCACTACAAGAAGCACTGTCCATAGCTGAATCAAAATCAGAATCAGAACAACAACCAAGGAAATGAGAACAACAATGGAGGCAACAACGGGAGTAACAATAATAGCAAAATGCGCCAGAGGTCGTGCCTTTGCGATTGGTCAGGGTGATGCAAGGAACGATCCCAACATGGTGATGGGTAAGTTTCTACTGGATGACTTTTATGTTACTGTTTCATTCGAATCAGGTGCCGATACTAGTTACGTGTCCTTAAAAGTTAGTCAAAGGCTTAAGCGCACCCCAACACTTTTGACCACCAAACACACGGTAGAAATAGCAAACGGTAAAAGCCTTGAAGCCACACACATAGTTAAGGGTTGTAACCTCGTCTTAGCTGATCAGACCTTCTCTATCGATCTTATTCCTATCATTCTTGGTAGCTTCGATGTTGATATTAGGATGGATTGGTTATCTCACCAGCAAGCGGAAATTCTTTGCAATGAGAAGATTGTCCGCATCCCCCGTTCTGGTAAGGAACCCCTTGTGATTCATGGCGACAAGAGTGGTGCTGTTGTGGGCATCATCTCTTTCCTTAAGGCCCAGAAGTGTTTGCGAAAGGGCCACACTACTATTCTAGCCCTCGTTTCCAATACATCTTCGAAGGAAAAGAAGAAAGAAGACATTCCTATTGTGCGCAACTTTCCTGAGGTATTACCTGGTCTTCCGCTTCATCGACAAGTTAAATTTCAAATCGAGCTAGCTCCTGGAGAAGCACCTATAGCTCGAGCACCTTATCGTCTAGCTCCATCAGAACTTGAAGAACTGTCCACGCAACTACAAGAACTCTTGGAAAAGGGTTTCATACGCCCTAGCTCTTCGCCTTGGGGAGATCCAGTGTTATTTGTGAAGAAGAAAGACAGTACCTTCAGGATGTGTATTGACTACCGCGAACTCAACAAGGTAACCGTGAAGAATCGTTATCCTCTTCCACGCATTGATGACTTGCTCGACCAATTGCAAGGGTCGAGTTATGACTCCAAGATTGATTTGAGATCAGGCTATCATCAGCTGAGAGTCCAAGAGGAGGACGTCTCCAAAACAGCATTCAGAACTCGTTACGACCATTACGAGTTTCTGGTTATGCCTTTCGGATTAACGAATGCACCTGTGGTCTTCATGGATCTCATGAACCGAGTGTGCAAACCTTACCTGGATAAATTTGTCATAGTCTTCATCGACGACATCTTGATCTATTCTAAGAGTCAAGAGGAACCCGAGCAACACCTGAGGCTTATTCTGGAGCTTCTTCGAAAAGAGCAGTTGTATGCCAAGTTTTTGAAATGTGACTTCTGGCTTCGCGAAGTCCACTTTCTAGATCATGTGGTAAACAAGGATGGGATTCATGTTGATCCATCCAAGGTTGACCCGATCAAGAACTGGCCTGCACCCCGTACACCAACAGAAATCCGCCAATTCTTGGGTTTGGCAGGATATTACAAAAGGTTCATCAAGGATTTCTCCAAAATTGCGCAACCTCTCACTTCACTGACTCAGAAGGGTGCCACCTATCGTTGGGGTGATGCACAGGAATCCGCATTTCAGCACTTGAAAGATAGACTTTGTAGCATGCCTATCCTCTCATTGCCTGAAGGCACCGATGATTTTGTGGTTTACTGCGACGCTTCCATCCAAGGACTTGGTTGTGTATTGATGCAACGCGACAAGGTCATTGCCTATGCATCGCGCCAACTTAAGGTTCACGAAAGGAACTACACTACGCATGACTTGAAATTGGGAGCAGTTATTTTCGCACTTAAGATATGGAGACATTACGTGTACGGTACCAAGTGCACCATTTACACCGATCACAGGAGTCTCGAGCATATCTTCAAGCAAAAGGAGTTAAACATGCGACAACGTCGATGGGTCGAGCTCTTGAATGACTACAAATGTGCGATCAAGTATCATCCGGGCAAAGCCAATGTTGAGGCCGACGCCCTCAGCCGAAAGGATACTATACCTAAGCGTGTACGTGCGTTACAGCTTACCATCCAATCTAACCTTCCCGCTCAGATTCACAATGCCCAGGTTGAAGCATTGAAAGCAGAAAAACATCAGGGCTGAGTCCCTACGAGGATCGAGGCAACGGCTAGAAGAGAAGGAAAACGGCGCCTACTATGCTAACGGACGCATCTGGGTTCCACTGTATGGAGATGATGTGTGTAAAATGCAACATATAAATTACATCAAATGAGCCATAAAACCAACCCTTTTCAAGTACTAATGTTGGAAAAAGTGTGCTTTTGTCTTCCTTTTGTATTTTCAGGGTTAAAAGAGCTTAAATGAACAAAAGAAGCAAAAATGCAGCCAAATCCAACATAAATACAAAGAAAAGGAAGAAACGTGGCATGCCCGACTCCTCGACAGCATCTCCCAAAGCAAAAACAAGAAGAAAGCTGAGCATGGGGCTGTGCCCAGCTGAGCACGGGGCTGTGCCCAGCGAGCACGGGGCGTGTCCAGCTCAACACGGGGCCGTGCTCAGCGAGCACGGGGCAGTGTCCAGGATGGTCAGCCCTGGCAGAAAAGACAAAGTGATAGAAGCTTCTACTGCCCACCACGGGGCCGTGCCCAGCGGACACGGGGGCGTGGTCAGAGTGCTGCAGGTGCATTTATTGTAATTGCGAATTACAACTAATGAAGAGAGAGAGTGTCAGACGGGCACGGGGCCGTGTCCAGCGGACACGGGGCCGTGCCCAGGCTTCTGTTCAGCCTATAAATAGGAGTGCTTGGCTTCATTTCAACTCATCCCTTGGCACACCACCTCTCTCACACTTCATCCACCACCCACCACCACCATAACACCATCTTCCACCACCATCATCCATTGTCCATCATAGAGTGTGTGAGTCGTTTCGGGATCCAAGATTGATAGTCAGAGTTCTTGACAATCAAGGCCATGTTTGCCTAAGTCTCTTACATCACTTGGTGAAGACAAGTGTTTAGTATAATACTTTTTATTTTTAATCTTTTGCACTTTTTATTTGGTTTTGCATTAATGACTTTAATAACTAGTTGCTTATGTTGAAGGTGATCTTTCCTTATCGTTTGTCCGTGGTGTCTTGGCATTATTTTACTTTCTATATAAAATAAAAGATTTTCACCATTCATATCTCCATGGTCTATATGGAGGTATGTTGGCTACCTGGTCGGGGGTTAAGGGAACGGTTTGGTAAGGGTCTTGCCCTTGTTCAGCGTTTAGAGGTCCTGCAAGGGACCTGGGTCAAATTTAGTAGGATCTCCTTCAATGCCCATAGGTATTGGATGGCGGGGATCCAAACTCTTTGACCCCCTCATAAGTTAACTACTATTAATACTATAACTCGGCTATTTAGGACTCTATCCCTGCTGACTCAGACTACTTAGCCGAGGGTAACGTCACCGCCAAAAGCGGGGCCTACCATAATTTGCATTAATAACTTAATTCATTATCTTCCAATAATCCAACCCTTTTGGATTGTATCCTTGCTGACTCAAACTACTGGGTTGAGGGTAACGTCGCCTTCAAAAGAGGGGCCTACTACAATAACTAAGATAATCTCTTAAACAAGTGCAAAAGTGCGAAAATAATCAAAGGTTATACTAATACACGAGTCGGATCCAAGTGATTCATCTTGTCTATCTGTTTTTATTTTATTTTATTTTTCAGCATTTAGTTAGTTTTTATTTTCTTAGTTTAAAAACCTTTTCTAACTTTTTGATTTGATTAGACGTTGAGGATAAACCGGTACTAAAAGCTCTTGTGTCCTTGGACGACCTCGGTATCTTACCAACACTATACTACGTCCACGATGGGTGTACTTGCCCATATGTGTGTTTAGTGTTAGTAAATATCGTGTTTTATAAATTTAAAACTTGGCTAAAAGTGTAAAAAGGGCTTAAAATATACATCAAAAAATATATACATGATGTGCGTGTAGTGTAATATAATTTTAGAGATATATTTAAGCCCTTTTTACACTTTTAGCCAAGTTTTAAATTTATAAAACACGATATTTACTAACACTAAACACACATATGGGCAAGTGCACCCATCGTGGACGTAGTATAGTGTTGGTAAGATACCGAGGTCGTCCAAGGACACAAGAGCTTTTAATACCGGTTTATCCTCAACGTCTAATTAAATCAAAAAGTTAGAAAAATGTTTTAAACTAAGAAAAATAAAAACTAACTAAATGCTGAAAAATAAAATAAAATAAAAACAGATAGACAAGATGAATCACTTGGATCCGACACGTGTATTAGTATAACCTTTGATTATTTTCGCACTTTTGCACTTGTTTAAGAGATTATCTTAGTTATTGTAGTAGGCCCCTTTTTCGGAGGTGACGTTACCCTCAACCCAGTAGTTTGAGTCAGCAAGGATACAATCCTAAAGGGTTGGATTATTGAAAGATAATGAATTAAGTTATTAATGCAAATTATGGTAGGCCCCGCTTTTGGCGGTGACGTTACCCTCGGCTAAGTAGTCTGAGTCAGCAGGGATACAGTCCTAAATAGCCGGTTTATAGTATTAATAGTAGTTAGCTTATGAGGGGGTCAAAGAGTTTGGATCCCCGCCATCCAATACCTATGGGCATTGAAGGAGATCCTACTAAATTTGACCCAGGTCCCAAGCAGGACCTCTAAACGCTGAACAAGGGCAAGACCCTTACCAAACCGTTCCCTTAACCCCCGACCAGGTAGCCAACATACCTCCATATAGACCGTGGAGATATGAATGGTGAAAATCTTTTATTTTATATAGACAGTAAAATAATGCCAAGACACCACGGACAAACGATAAGGAAAGATCACCTTCAACATAAGTAACTAGTTATTAAAGTCATTAATACAAAACCAAATAAAAAGTGCAAAAGATTAAAAATAAAAAGTATTATACTAAACACTTGTCTTCACCAAGTGATGTAAGAGACTTAGGCAAACATGGCCTTGATTGTCAAGAACTCTTACGATCAATCTTGGATCCCGAGACGACTCACACACTCTATGATGGACAATGGATGATGGTGGTGGATGATGGTGTTATGGTGGTGGTGGGTGGTGGATGAAGTGTGAGAGAGGTGGTGTGCCAAGGGATGAGAGAGAATGAAGCCAAGCTCCTCTATTTATAGGCTGAACAGAACGCTGGACACGGCCCCGTGTTCGCTGAACACGGCCCCGTGCCCGTCTGACATTCTCTCTCTTCATTAATTGTAATTGCGAATTACAATTAATGCGCCTGCTGTACTTTCAACACGCCCCCGTGTCCGCTGGGCACGGCCCCGTGGTGAGCAATGGAAGCTTCTACTGGTTTGTCTTTTCTGCTGCTTCCTGGGCACGCCCCCGTGTTCACTGAACACGGGGCGTGTTCAGACATCTGTTCTCTTCTCTTTGTCTTGGGAGGTGCCGTTGAGGGTCCGGGCAGTTTGCTTTTGTTCCTTTTCTTGTAATTATGATAGAATTAGGGGTCTTTTTGCTTCTTTTGTGATTTTGAGCTCATTTCATCCTGAAAATACAAAAGGAAGACAAAAACACTCTTTTTCCAACATTAGTACTTAAAAAGGGTTAGTTTTATGCCTTAATTGATGTGTTTTATATGTTGCATTTTACACACATCAAATACCCCCACACTTGAACTTTTGCTTGTCCTCAAGCAAAACTCTTTTAATGTGGCTTACACTCCCAAATGGAATAGGTAGAAGAGAAGTTTTTTTTTTTTTTAACTTGTCCTAGAGTGTCGGGAATCCAAGGTTTGTATAGGTTCTATTTTTATTTTATTTACAATCTTATTCGTCATGGTTTATTTTGAACTTTTCATAAGATAAACTACTTAATTTGGCATAGCATGCCTTATTAAAATTCCATTTATATACAAGTTCACATACCTCACGGGAGATCACTCAATCACTCGGCCGAAGGTGTATATTTAAGTGAATCGCTCGAGAGCGGCACGGATTTACATTTTCCATATGCTTGCCAAGCGATCAATCCTCCTCCTTTTTAACTTTTACCTTTGTAAATATCAAGAGGTCTTTTGGGGTGAAGGCTTGGGTTTAAAGGTGGGTGGTTGGTTAGTGGTTAGTAAAAAGGGCGAAAATCGTAACAAGTGTCGGTTTTTCGTGAAATACCTTATTTTTGGTGACATTTATTTTTGAAGTATTTCTCCAAACAAGCTTTTTGTAGCTTATGTTTGTTTTTGACTTCAACATTTTTTTTTTTTTTTTTTTTTTCGTCACGTAAAGGGTATGTTTATGAAAAACCGAGTATGTTACTAAAATAAAGGTGAAAAAATGAAAAAGGTTTTTGGTGGGTAAAAAAAATTGTTTTGGGGGTAATGAAATGAAAGGTTTAGGCTCAAAGGGGTTTTCTAGGGGGATTTTGGGTAGGTAAAAAAAAAATGAAAAATAATGGTTTTGAAAAAAAAAAAAAAAATAGTTAGTCCTAATGCCTCCATCATTTACTTACTTGGGTTTAAGTTGGTAAGGACCGGGAATGTATCGTCGTGGCAAGTTCTAGATTTGTAAAGACCGAGCGGCTATTCACACAAGAAACGAAAAATGAGCATTTAATCTAAATATGTATATTTTTATGCTCAATAAAGGCTCAAAACTCACTTTTTGTGGGAATGGGTTTTTAATGTGAACAAGCATATATAATCGAATTTTAGCTAGACTTATTATACCGTTTCATAATTTTCTTATGTTAGTTCTTTTTATCACGACGCTATCGGTTGTAAGTTTGTAAAAATATAACCCTTTTATACTTGTTATTCCCAACTTAAACTAAGACAAGTAAATAAAAAAAATGAAAAAGTTTTTTGAAAAAATTTGGGGTGTTTAGCGGTTCCAATAGAGTTTTGTGTAAGGCTTGTTTTAGGATTTTGCAAAATTCCAAGGTTTTAGCATCCCCCCCACACTTAAATTACACATTGTCCTCAATGTGTCCAAAAATAGAGTTTTTGGTTGATTAGAATATGTAAAAGTGTGTTTAAAAACAAAGATTTGTGTTACTGGCGCTCTGGACACGGCCCCGTGTTGACCGGGCACGGCCCCGTGGTCAAGTGCCAGTAACAAAAATTATAGAATTGAAACAGAAGCCTGGACACGGGGGCGTGTTCGCTGAACACGGCCCGTGTCCAGTTACCTGAACTGGGTGATTTCCTGCAGGGGGCTCAGCACGGGGCCGTGTTGGTTGGGCACGGCCCGTGTGGAGCCTTCTGTTATGGAGATTTTTGTCGGTTTGTTCTGTTCTTCTGCATGGTTCCATTTTTTCTCGTTCCCTTTTTCATCCATTACCACCATGAGTCCATAAATCATAAAAACCATCATAACATTGCTAATAGAGAGACTACATATAAAGATAAAAATTACATAGATAGTAAGCTTATGGAGTTCTAGCCCTATGTTTTATTTTAATTTTAGCAAAATTTCCAAGAATCTACTGATCCTGGTTAGACAAGGCTTTGTAGAACTCCAACTTTCGGATGTGTTTTTCCTCATATGTCGGCAAGCCATTCCTCTACCTCCCTTGGAAGGAGGAAGGAAGGCTCGTTCGCATTTGTTTGAGGAGTTTCAACTTCCGCCGGGACTTCTTGTGGGATTTCCATAGGAGGTTCCGCGGGGATGTCTCCCCACCCGGTAGGGTTGTTAATACCGAGTGCTAAGTTCCAGTCTTGTTGTGGAAGGACTGGTTCCATAGGAGGTGCCACCAAAATGTTTAACCTTTGGTGCAAAAGGTTAATCTCTTGGAAGCTGCTTTCCAATCCCATTGTAAGATCGTTGATACGGTCAATGAGGACCTCCTCTACGGACGTCATTTCGTCGAGAGCCTCTCTTAGTGCTATCACGTAGTGCACAAGTGTGGCTTCAACGGAGGGTCTCCTTCCCCTTCGGCTGTTTGAGGAATGCACGGATGATGTTTCGCTGTTTTCACTCGCCATTCTACGAAAAATAAACCAAAAATAGTTTATAAGACGAAAACAGTTTCTGGACACGGCCCCGTGCTCACTGAGCACGGCCCCGTGTTCATCTTTCTGCAGAATTTTTTTGAGCAAGGAACCTTGGGTTTTCGAGTTATTTTCTGAGTTTGTGCAAGCTTTTTGACAGTAAATAACTTTAAACACTGTTACATAACATGTTTTTACCAAGATTCCATGATCAAAACTCCTTGTTTCCTACCATAAAGATTGAAAATTCAAACTTTTCATGGTGGCTTTTGAAGAAAGATGAAGAAGAAGGAAATGTCTAGAAGAGGAAAGGACAAGATGAGTTGTTGGAAACTTCTTTTAGACTTACCTAGGATTGTTTGAGAGAAGATTCCTTCAAATCTCTGTCCCCAAGTTGGTCCAAATGTGCAGGATTTTTGGCTGCATTTATAGAAAATGACAGCCTGCTGGACACGGCCCCGTGTTCGCTGAACACGGCCCCGTGTGCAGAGAAAATTCTGACACAGTTTGTCCGTATTCTGACGTCATGATCAGAAGGGAATCTTTTGATGAACACGGGGGCGTGTTGGCCGAGCACGGCCCCGTGTCGGAAAGCTGATTTATGAAGTTTTGTCTTTATTAAGGAGCTAATTCTTATCGGGTGGCTCCTGACTTGTTGGAACAACCCCATAGTGCCTAAGATACCTTAATTGTCCTATACTAAGGCGAGAACGCAAGAGGTTGTCGGTGAGGGTAATTCCTATTTTCATTCTAGGTGGACAAGTCCAACCCTTTCCCGGGCTCTCGTTAAAGAAGGTGTATGCCGAATCGCTCAGGTCTATGTATGCACCGAACGAGGTCGATGGGGAGTCCTTCACGGCACAATCGGCACAGGGACGACTATCGTCCACGTCTTGTCTAGGAAGAAAGGTATTTTCGGGAGCAACGAGGTTGTCAGAATGCGGTTCCAACATTTCCTCATGGTCATCGTCTTGGGATGGATCTAAGAAATCCTTCCTAAGTTCTTTTGACCAATTTAGAAGTAGCTCTTCTAGTTGAAATAGCTCGTCAAGGAGCATATCTCCTAGAATATCCGGTTGGGCGCATTCGAGGGAGAAATAGTGTTTATTTTTACTTTCGCCCCTCTTAAGGCTACAAGGAATTGGTGGGTCTATATAGTGTGGCCTATAAGTGAGGAAGAAACATTTTAATTCCTCATGTTCGCCTCCACATATTTGACACCACAAACCATAAGAGTGCCGAAAGTAAAAAGAATCACTATTACTCATGTTTGTATCAGAAGTTACCAACCGCCGGGATCAAACGGTTCTGTTTTCAGCAACTGAATCTTGGGCACGGGGGCGTGTTGAGTGGACACGGCCCCGTGTTCAGCCTACTGTCTGATATAAAACAGGATTGCCAGTTCCAATGATTGGGCACGGGGGCGTGTTCAGCGGGCACGGCCCCGTGCTGAGTTCTGCAGAAGCTGAAAAATCTAAAAAAAATCCTAAAAAATTAAAGAAAAATAAAAAGATGATTAGGCCGTTGATTCCTAACTTTCTTAAAATCCTTGTGTCCCCGGCAGCGGCGCCAAAAACTTGATGTGCGTGTAGTGTAATATAATTTTAGAGATATATTTAAGCCCTTTTTACACTTTTAGCCAAGTTTTAAATTTATAAAACACGATATTTACTAACACTAAACACACATATGGGCAAGTGCACCCATCGTGGACGTAGTATAGTGTTGGTAAGATACCGAGGTCGTCCAAGGACACAAGAGCTTTTAATACCGGTTTATCCTCAACGTCTAATTAAATCAAAAAGTTAGAAAAATGTTTTAAACTAAGAAAAATAAAAACTAACTAAATGCTGAAAAATAAAATAAAATAAAAACAGATAGACAAGATGAATCACTTGGATCCGACACGTGTATTAGTATAACCTTTGATTATTTTCGCACTTTTGCACTTGTTTAAGAGATTATCTTAGTTATTGTAGTAGGCCCCTTTTTCGGAGGTGACGTTACCCTCAACCCAGTAGTTTGAGTCAGCAAGGATACAATCCTAAAGGGTTGGATTATTGAAAGATAATGAATTAAGTTATTAATGCAAATTATGGTAGGCCCCGCTTTTGGCGGTGACGTTACCCTCGGCTAAGTAGTCTGAGTCAGCAGGGATACAGTCCTAAATAGCCGGTTTATAGTATTAATAGTAGTTAGCTTATGAGGGGGTCAAAGAGTTTGGATCCCCGCCATCCAATACCTATGGGCATTGAAGGAGATCCTACTAAATTTGACCCAGGTCCCAAGCAGGACCTCTAAACGCTGAACAAGGGCAAGACCCTTACCAAACCGTTCCCTTAACCCCCGACCAGGTAGCCAACATACCTCCATATAGACCGTGGAGATATGAATGGTGAAAATCTTTTATTTTATATAGACAGTAAAATAATGCCAAGACACCACGGACAAACGATAAGGAAAGATCACCTTCAACATAAGTAACTAGTTATTAAAGTCATTAATACAAAACCAAATAAAAAGTGCAAAAGATTAAAAATAAAAAGTATTATACTAAACACTTGTCTTCACCAAGTGATGTAAGAGACTTAGGCAAACATGGCCTTGATTGTCAAGAACTCTTACGATCAATCTTGGATCCCGAGACGACTCACACACTCTATGATGGACAATGGATGATGGTGGTGGATGATGGTGTTATGGTGGTGGTGGGTGGTGGATGAAGTGTGAGAGAGGTGGTGTGCCAAGGGATGAGAGAGAATGAAGCCAAGCTCCTCTATTTATAGGCTGAACAGAACGCTGGACACGGCCCCGTGTTCGCTGAACACGGCCCCGTGCCCGTCTGACATTCTCTCTCTTCATTAATTGTAATTGCGAATTACAATTAATGCGCCTGCTGTACTTTCAACACGCCCCCGTGTCCGCTGGGCACGGCCCCGTGGTGAGCAATGGAAGCTTCTACTGGTTTGTCTTTTCTGCTGCTTCCTGGGCACGCCCCCGTGTTCACTGAACACGGGGCGTGTTCAGACATCTGTTCTCTTCTCTTTGTCTTGGGAGGTGCCGTTGAGGGTCCGGGCAGTTTGCTTTTGTTCCTTTTCTTGTAATTATGATAGAATTAGGGGTCTTTTTGCTTCTTTTGTGATTTTGAGCTCATTTCATCCTGAAAATACAAAAGGAAGACAAAAACACTCTTTTTCCAACATTAGTACTTAAAAAGGGTTAGTTTTATGCCTTAATTGATGTGTTTTATATGTTGCATTTTACACACATCAATACACGCTAACATGCATCAAGTTTTTGGCGCCGTTGCCGGGGACACAAGGATTTTAAGAAAGCTTAAAATCGATGGCCTAATTAGTTTTTCAAAACCTTTTTAAAACGCGCGCACATTTTTCTGCATTTTAGTTTAGTTTGCATTTACAGTAGCCTGAACACGGGGCCGTGCTCGCTGAACACGCCCCCGTGCTGCATATTTTTAGTTAGATACCCAGATACAGAGTCTGAACACGGGGCCGTGTTCACTGAACACGCCCTCGTGTCCAACGTGACCAGTAACTTTAATTAAAACGCCCAGATACAGATCCTTACCACGGGGCCGTGTTCACCCAACACGGGGCCGTGTCCAGCTTCTGTTTCCGTCTTTGTTTTTGTTTTCTGGTCCCGAGACTCAGTTGTGGTCTACTGAGTGATTCTTATGGATCAATACTCAGGAGGTTACAACTACACCTATGATGAGGATGATTATAGGGGTAATTATTGCACTAATTGTCGTAACACACGCTCGGTTCAATATAATAACTCATATCAACCATCCAATTCATACAACCATTATGAGGAGCCCAGGTACGAGCCATCAACTTCATACACATCCTATGAAGACCAAAGGTATGAACCTCCTCCCTCATACTCATATTTTGAGGGACCAAGGGATGAGCCTTCATACTCATACTTTGATGAGTCAAGATATGAGCCACCACCTTCATATACTTATTATGAGGAACCATGGCGTGAACAACCCACCTCATATGAGTACTATGAAGAACAAAGTTTCGACCCTTATCCATCATATACTTACAATGAAGAACAATGGTGTGAACCATCTACTTCATATGAGTACTATGAGGAGCCAAGGATCGAACAACCGGATTCAAGCTTTGAGGATCCCAATTCTTTTTCTCTCACCGAAGTGACCAATAGGATATTAGAACACATTAAAACTATCGAACGTTGCATAAAAGAATCTCGCGCAAGGGAAGAGGAATCCCGCGCAAGAGAAGAATTAAACTGTAATAATAACGTAGAGATAGTTGAAAATGTAAAAATGGAAGAACAAGAAAGTGAAAAACCGACACATGAGTTAAACAACGAAAAAGGTGAGTCCGATAATGTTAAAATTCAAGAAGAGTCTAATTTTGAAGAAATTAATCTCTTGTCACCTACTTTCGAAAATCATTGTTTAGTAACCCCTCATGCCAAGTTTTTAAAAGAGTTAAACACTAGTGCTAAAATCAAAGAAATAGTGAGTGTTAAGTTAACTAATGATCAAACTTCGCTAATAAAAGAAGACCCTTTTGAAATTAACATTACACCGGTTCCATGTTTCTTTCAAAATTCATTTATTAGTAATATCACCATTGATAAAGATCTTTGTGTTAACATAATGCCTAACTACATTTTTGAAAAGCTAAGTATTAGTGATTTTGCTCCACTTCAAATACCCATTTTTCTATCCAATCAGAGAATAATAAAATCAATCGGTGTAGTTGAGGATATCTTGGTTCAAACAAATCAAATGGTAATCCCAACCGACTTTGTCATCCTTGATGATGCTCCTCTAGTGTTGGGACGACCTTTTGTAAAAACTCATGAAGCTTTGAAAAACCGGAAGTACAACAATCTACCTCTTCAATTAGGGGCATTCAAAAGGAGCATAGATCTTGAGCGCTCAATGAAATATCCTTTTGGCAATAATGACCCCCTAATTGAAGATGAGCCAGAACCACCCGATAAGGAGGGTCTAGCCAAGGACCCTTATAAACGTGGCGCACCACGGAGGCATTCCGCGGAACTATCCTTAGTTGTAGATTAGTTTAACTTTTATGCTTTCTAGTTTAGTTTTAATTTTCAGGAATAAAACACACTCGGGATGGTGAAGGATGCTAAGGGAAGCTTGAACCAACACCCCATGCACAAAAACAGAGCCTCTCGACAATTTTTCTTCATTACAGCAAGTTCAGCACGGGGTCGTGCTCAACCCAACACGCCCCCGTGCCCAAAACTCTGCAGAAATGCCCAGTTCAGGTATCTGGACACGGGGCCGTGCTCACTGAACACGCCCCCGTGCCCAGCCTTCTGTTTACTTTTGGTACTGGCAGTCTAGACATGGGGCCGTGCTCAGCCAACACCACCCCGTGTTCAGCTACCCAGTAATATAAAATCTTGTTTTTAACCCACTTTTACACATTCTAATCAACCGAAAATCTTATTTTTGGGACACATTGAGGACAATGTGTAATTTAAGTGTAGGGGGATACTAAAACCTTGAATTTTGCAAGTCCTAATTACAAGCCTTACACAAAACTCTATTGGAACCGCTAAACACCCCAAATTTTTTTCAAAAACTTTTCATTTTTTTTACTTGTCTTGGTTTAATTTGGGAATTTCAAAATTCTAAAAAGGTTATATTTTTACAAATTTACAACCGATAACGTCGTGATAAAAAGAACCAACATAAGAAAATTATGAAACGGCATGACAAACTTAGTTAAAATTTAATTATATATACTTGATCACATAAAAACCCATTCCCACAAAAGTGAGTTTTGAGCCTTTATTGAGCATACAAATATACATCTTTAAACTAAATGCTCATTTTTCGTTTCTTGTGTGAATAGCCGCTTGGTTTCTTACGACTCTAGAATTTGCCACGACGATACATTCCCGGTCCTTACCAACTTAAACCCGAGTAAGTAAATGATTGAGGCATTAGGACTAACCCCTTTTTGTTTCTACACCATTATTTTTCTTTTTTTTTTACCACCTACCCAAAATCCCCCTAGTTAACCCCTTTGAGCCTAAACCTTTTCATTTCTTAACCCAAAACAAACAACCTTTTTCCCACCAAAACCCCTTTTTCATTTTAAACCCTTTATTTTAGTAACAAAGCGTGGTTTTTCTTATGACTTCCTTATCAAAAAAAAAAAAAAAAAGAGAAAAATGATGATAATAATGAAGCCAAAAGAAATAAACAAACAAGGTTATCAAAAAGAACTTTGTTTGAAAAAAAATTGCTTCATTAAAATAAAAAGTCAAAAAAAGGGGGTCTTACAAAAACCGACGCTTTTTATGCTTTTCGCCCTTTTACTAACCACTAACCCAACCACCCACCTTTAGCCCAAGCCTAACCCTTCACCCAAAAAGTCCTCTTGATATTTACAAAGGTATAAAGTTAAAAAGGAGGAGGATTAATTGCTTGGCAAGCTTATGGTAGGAATAAGTTCCATGCCGCTCTCGAGTGATTCACTAAAAATACACCTTCGGCCGAGTGTTGAGTGATCCCCCGTGAGGTATGTGAACTTGTATATAAATGAAATTTTAAAAAGGCATGCTATGCCCTAATAAGTAATTTATCTTATGAAACGTTCTAAATAAATCATAACGAATAGGATTGTAAATAGTATAAAAATAAAACCCAGTAAAGATCTTGGATTCCCGACACTCAAGACAAGCCCAAAACCTTCTCTTCTACCCATTCCATTTGTGAGTGTAAGCCACATATTAAAGAGTTTTGCTTGAGGACAAGCAAAGATTCAAGTGTGGGGGTATTTGATGTGTGTAAAATGCAACATATAAATTACATCAAATGAGCCATAAAACCAACCCTTTTTAAGTACTAATGTTGGAAAAAGTGTGCTTTTGTCTTCCTTTTGTATTTTCAGGGTTAAAAGAGCTTAAATGATCAAAAGAAGCAAAAATGCAGCCAAATCCAACATAAATACAAAGAAAAGGAAGAAACATGGCATGCCCGACTCCTCGACAGCATCTCCCAAAGCAAAAACAAGAAGAAAGCTGAGCATGGGGCTGTGCCCAGTTGAGCATGGGGCTGTGCCCAACTGAGCACGGGGCTGTGCCCAGCGAGCACGGGGCGTGTCCAGCTCAACACGGGGCCGTGCTCAACGAGCACGGGGCAGTGTCCAGGATGGTCAGCCCTGGCAGAAAAGACAAAGTGATAGAAGCTTCTACTGCCCACCACGGGGCCATGCCCAGCGGACACGGGGGCGTGGTCAGAGTGCTGCAGGTGCATTTATTGTAATTGCGAATTACAATTAATGAAGAGAGAGAGAGAGTGTTAGACGGGCACGGGGCCATGTCCAGCGGACACGGGGCCGTGCCCAGGCTTCTGTTCAGCCTATAAATAGGAGTGCTTGGCTTCATTTCAACTCATCCCTTGGCACACCACCTCTCTCACACTTCATCCACCACCCATCACCACCATAACACCATCATCCACCACCATCATCCATTGTCCATCATAGAGTGTGTGAGTCGTCTCGGGATCCAAGATTGATAGTAAGAGTTCTTGACAATCAAGGCCATGTTTGCCTAAGTCTCTTACATCACTTGGTGAAGACAAGTGTCTAGTATAATACTTTTTATTTTTAATCTTTTGCACTTTTTATTTGGTTTTGCATTAATGACTTTAATAACTAGTTGCTTATGTTGAAGGTGATCTTTCCTTATCGTTTGTCCGTGGTGTCTTGGCATTATTTTACTGTCTATATAAAATAAAAGATTTTCACCATTCATATCTCCACGGTCTATATGGAGGTATGTTGGCTACCTGGTCGGGGGTTAAGGGAACGGTTTGGTAAGGGTCTTGCCCTTGTTCAGCGTTTAGAGGTCCTGCAAGGGACCTGGGTCAAATTTAGTAGGATCTCCTTCAATGCCCATTGGTATTGGATGGCGGGGATCCAAACTCTTTGACCCCCTCATAAGTTAACTACTATTAATACTATAACCCGGCTATTTAGGACTGTATCCCTGCTGACTCAGACTACTTAGCCGAGGGTAACGTCACCGCCAAAAGCGGGGCCTACCATAATTTGCATTAATAACTTAATTCATTATCTTCCAATAATCCAACCCTTTAGGATTGTATCCTTGCTGACTCAAACTACAGGGTTGAGGGTAACGTCGCCTTCAAAAGAGGGGCCTACTACAATAACTAAGATAATCTCTTAAACAAGTGCAAAAGTGCAAAAATAATCAAAGGTTATACTAATACACGAGTCGGATCCAAGTGATTCATCTTGTATATCTGTTTTTATTTTATTTTATTTTTCAGCATTTAGTTAGTTTTTATTTTCTTAGTTTAAAAACCTTTTCTAACTTTTTGATTTGATTAGACGTTGAGGATAAACCGTTACTAAAAGCTCTTGTGTCCTTGGATGACCTCGGTATCTTACCAACACTATACTACGTCCACGATGGGTGCACTTGCCCATATGTGTGTTTAGTGTTAGTAAATATCGTGTTTTATAAATTTAAAACTTGGCTAAAAGTGTAAAAAGGGCTTAAAATATACATCAAAAAATATATACACGCTAACACGCATCAGGAGACCTACGCGAGCTTGTGATGGATGAAGCACATAAGTCTCGTTATTCAGTACATCCTGGTTCGGATAAGATGTACCACGATCTCAAGACTACGTATTGGTGGCTTTGTATGAAAGCCAACATAGCAACCTACGTTAGTAAATGCTTGACTTGTGCTAGGGTCAAGGTCGAATACCAGAAACCATCAGGCCCACTCCAACAACCAGAGATCCCGAAATGGAAATGGGAGCAAATTTCCATGGATTTCGTTACTGGCCTGCCTAGATCACAACGCGGAAATGATACCATTTGGGTGATCATGGATTGACTGACCAAGTCTGCACATTTTCTAGCAATCAAAGAAATGGATAAGTTTTCTACTCTAGCAGACGTCTACCTAAAGGAAGTAGTATCAAGGCATGGAGTGCCAACCTCTATCATTTCTGATCGTGACGCGCGTTTTACTTCTGAACTATGGCAAGCCATGCACAAGACTTTTGGCTCACGTTTAGATATGAGCACCGCTTATCATCCACAGACGGATGGGCAATCTGAACGCACCATCCAAACCCTTGAAGACATGCTTAGGGCATGTGTAATCGACTTCGGTAATAGCTGGGAAAAACACCTTCCGTTAGTGGAGTTTCGTATAACAACAGTTACCACACCAGCATCCAGGCCGCTCTGTTCGAGGCATTGTATGGACGGAAGTGCCAATCACCTCTCTGTTGGGCAGAAGTTGGTGACAGCCAAATCACTGGCCTGGAACTTGTACTAGATACAACCGAGAGAATTGCTCAGATACGGCAATGAATGGCGGCAGCTCGTGACCGTCAGAAAAGCTATACTTATAAGCGAAGAAAGCCACTCGAGTTTCAGGTTGGGGATCGGGTGCTACTCAAAGTCTCACCTTGGAAAGGTGTAGTTCGTTTTGGAAAACGAGGCAAACTCAATCTGCGCTATGTCGGACCATTCGAAATCATTGAGAAAATTGGCAAGGTCGCCTACAAGCTGAATCTACCGGCAGAACTCAGCAGAGTTCATAATGTTTTCCACGTGTCGAATCTGAAGAAGTATCTGTCAGATGAGACCCTCATAGTTCCTCTTAAGGAGCTCACTATCGACGACCAGCTGCGATTCGTCAAGGAACCAGTAGAGATTACTGATCGAGATGTTAAGATTCTCAAGCGTGCCAGAATACCTCTTGTCCGAGTTCGTTGGGATTCCCGTCGTGGCCCAGAGTATACCTGGGAACGAGAAAACCAAATGAAACTTAAGTACCCCCAGCTGTTTAAGAAAAGTGCAACCACTACTGAGACTGAAGCTACTACAGAATTTCGGGACGAAATTCCAAACCAACGGGGGGATGATGTGACACCCCAGGAAAACCACGCAACTTAACTAGCTTCCTCAGTAACCACGTGCTAAATTTCAGGACGAAATTCACTTAACAGGGGGAGAATGTGACAACCCTCATAATTCCATGTACCCGTACAAATTATTAATGATAATTAAAGTGCTTGATGACTGTGCTGAATCACTTAACTGCTTTCTGGTTACTGTGTTATACTTACATGTGCTTGTTAACATACTAGTAGTGTACAGAAAAGTTACTAAATAGTCTGGTATGCTTTCCTGAGTGCTGAGAATTAAAAATGTTACAAACATATATATATATAGGACACTTTACGGAATAACTTGACACTTTAACGGAACGGTATCTAACCGAACAACCGGACATTACCCGGAACACTAAAATATTGCAAGAAACATTATTTTTATTTTCCTGAGCTAGTTATGGTTCCCGAGCACACTAACACGCTACATAAAGCATGTAACACACTAAACACTAGACTTGACACTTTAACTTCCCACTAATCACCATCATTTACCAACAACCTACAACTTAACCCCTTCCCCCCCTTGATATTTTCGGCTCACATGGGCCCCACTCAAAGATCACCATAATCTTCATCAATTCCCTAAGTGATCTTCCTAAAGATATGATTTGATGTTGTGTGTACTTTAAGAAACATAGTGACCAAAGGGTAATAAGAACTTGGAGAATTATAAAATCTTCATCATCTTCATCAACTCACCAACATTCTCTTCTCTCCTCCCTCCATAGCTCTCGGCCGAAACCCCGTATATCACCTCACCATTTTTCGATTCTTGTTCATTAAATCCAAGCCTCATTCAAGGTGCACAAAGGTGAATAACGGAAGGTGGAACTCACGGATCATCAAGGACCTCTCTAGTGTGCTTTTATCCACTCATTTTCTCTAGTGTTTCTTCCCTAGCTTCAAAGCTAGTAGTAAGCTCCCTTGATCTTCATTTGCTTCATATTTATGATGGTTAATAGTTATTTTATGATGAGAATCTAAGAACACTAAAGGATCATATGCAAAGTCTTGAACATAAAACTAACTAAGTGATGAAATATTGATAGAATGAAGAAGTAATGATATGAATGATGTTGTCTTGTATTGTTGATGATTTCTTGTTGCTTGCTTGTTGATTTCTAGAGATATGATGTTAAACATCATAGTTGAAACTTGTTAAAGTAAGATTAAAAGCTTAAGTTAACAAGTTAGGAGGTGATTAGTGAATCGCCTCCATGTTTAAGCATGAACTTGATAACAATATGTTTTCTTGAAAAATTAGTAAACAAAGTAAGTTGGTGATCGTACGGATTCGAGGTTTACAAATGGTTTTTCCTAAATAAACCAAGAGTAGAAGATGATTTTTGAAAGGTTATGACTTTTGTTAAACCTACACTATTTTAGTAACAAAATAAGCATAGAAATATTTTTAGAACAAGAAGATCCAATAAATACACATTTTTGCAAAATGAGTTTACAAGTTGTAAACATCTAAAAATCCCGAGAATGAGATTTTAACAAAAGTAAACACACTTTGGAGGGTAACTAAACCCACTAAACACCCCATGATGCGTATGCTTTTGGTACTCCCTAATGGTTAATATTTATATGTTTTAGCATCGAATTTGTATCGATACTTGTTACTTTGATGCATTTTTACATGTAGGGTAGCGGTGGAAGATTGTGTGATGATTCCGTATCATAAACCTACCACATGGAGCTTTACGCACCTCAAAGGAACTCAAGGAAAGTGATCTAGGCTTGTTTGGAACACCCCGACGTTCACTTTAACATTGAACCAGCGTTTGACAGTGAAGCATGGGCGTTTGGGTTTCTGCCCGGCGTTCCATACTCCCAAACCCGGCGTTCCATACTCCGGGTGTAGATACAAAACGGTTTTGTTCGGTTTTGGACAAAAATAAAGTGGTGTTTTCGGGATTTTTCATTCATTCTTCACTATTGGAGGCTAAGAGACATCAAGGGACAAGGAATACTCATTCACAAGGTGTTCTAACATCAAGATTGCTCCAATTGCTACCGAAATCGCAACATTTCTTCATCAAGCATGATCATGTGTGGCTAAAACCTTTGTGATCACAACCAAGGGCTAGAGTTTGTATGCCATTTAGTTCAATTTGAGTTGTTTATCTATGTTGGACATGAATTCATGGTGTTTGTTAGAGATCTATGACATTTGCTTAGTTTTTATGTGTTATTTCATGTGTTGATTGTTCTTAAACATTGTTTTCTTGAATCACTTCATGTATTTTGAGTTAATTGGTGTTTAATCATTGAATGTCAAGATATATGATTGAAGGTTATGTCAACATGTTTATATTTGATGGTGATCATTTTGTGATAGCCTAATTACATCGGTGTTCAATCGTTGTAAGCTTAGGTACACAAGTATAGGTCTTTCAATGCTCAATTTGCATATGATGTCACAAGATTATGTCTATATAATCTACCAAACCAGACTCACAAACTTAAATTACTAATTGTGCTATCAAACTTGATACTTGGTTGTGCTCATTGTTACCTTATTGAATTTACAATTGTAGTTAATTCTAGTTTCTCAAATCAAAATACAAATCCAATTTTAAGTTTTTACCATGTTTTGCAATCGATTGAGATCTTACACCAACCACTAGCTCTTCGTGGTTCGACACCCTATTTGCCACTACTAATTTAGGGTACTGAGGAGCATATAATCTTTTTATCTTTGATCGGTACTTCGACGTCAATCAAATTTTGGCGCCGTTGCCGGGGAGCACGTGCGCTTGGTGTTTGTTTTTAGTTGATTGCTTTTCTGTTTTTGTTAAATATTGCTAAAAACCCAAAAATATCATAAGTCTTGTATCTTTTTACTCTTTGTTACGTTTGGTGTGGTGATTGTGCAGGTAGTAGTTTCATTGCATGCACACTAGACATTCTGGAAGATCATCACCATTAGCATTTGTTCCGGAGATAGGAAGATTGGAAACGCATAACCGAATTGTCCATAGAGCAAGCTTGACTTCAAGTTTGATCTCTTCATACATTTCTGATTCTGAAGAAAGCGATACCGAAAGCACAAATATGGCAGGTGGTGAAGGTGATCCACCACTACCCGGAGTAGACACTCATTTCAGGCCGACGATCTTTAGAAACCCATCTCCAATTGTTACACCGGTTTTAAATGGGAGAGTATTTGAAATCCGGCCTCAGTACTTGGCCATTTTACCAACCTTTAGGGGAGTTGCATCAGACGAGCCTTACACACATTTGATTGACTATGCAGCAATATGTAGCACCATTGGGAAACAAGGCTTTACACTTGAAGAGGTAAAATTACGTGTTTTTCAATTTTCACTCAAAGATAGAGCTAAACAATGGTTTTCAATTTTACCATCCGATAGTATTCGAACATGGGATGAAATGCAAAGAACTTTTCTTGAGGAATACTATCCGATGAGTAAAACTAGTGAAGATCGAAATGCTATCAAATCTTTTAGTCAACATGTTGGGGAAACATTTCATGAAGCCTTCAAATGTTTTAATGAAATGCTTAGAATGTGTCCTCATCATGACATCCCTAAATGGGATTTGGTCAAAATTTTTTATGATGGTTTAGTCACTGAGGATCAAAAAGTTGTTTTTGCATGTAGCGGTCGAACCTTTTTAACTCATGATGAGAATTATGAATGGAACTTTTTAGAAACTTTAAGTAAAGGTTTAAAAATTCAAGCTTCCGCTGATCGAAGTGTTAAACCACACCAAATTAAAGTTGTAAATGACCAACCTAGTAATGAAAGGTTTGATGCATTAGAAAAGAAAATTGATATGATTTGCCAAAAGTTGGGAAATGATGTTTCTCTTGTTTCGCAGGTACAAGAGTTATGTGAAATATGTGGAGATATGGGGCATGTTGCTTTTGACTGCCCAATGAATTTTGGAAGTAACGAAGAAGTTAATCAAATACACGGGGAAAGGAATATGAATTCTAACACGTATCATCCCGGATTGCGGAATCATCCAAATTTCCGATACGGCAATCCCGCGAATCAAATGAATCCTAACTTTCAAGGATCAAGCCAACAAGGTGGACAACAACAATTCCAGCCTCGTCAACAAAACTTTCAAGGTAACTATCAACGGGGGCAATTCAATCAAGGATTTAATCAAGGTTTCAATCAAGGTGGGTACCAACAAGGAATACCTCAACAACAAGGGTACTCAAGAAATTTTCAACAAGGTCAAAGTCAAAATCAAGGCCAAGAAAGTTCATCATAAGGAAATGCAAACAATGAAGGTTCAACCAAGTTAGATGAGATTTAGGAATCCTAAAAGGGGTGGTGCAAGAACAAGAAGTTCAAGGTAAGACCGTAGGATCTCTAACCCAACAAGTTGGTCAACTAGCGGAAGAAGTAGCTATAAGACGACCGGGAAAGCTTCCAAGTGACACAGCAATCAATCCACAACATCAAGGATCATCATCAAAGAACAACAAAAATGCACACGTCAATGAGGTATGTGTTCTTAGAAATGGTAAGTCTTATGAGAACAATGTTGAAACTCCATCACAATTTGTTGAAGGTGTGGTGGAGGATGTTAGTGACGAATCCGATAATGACCAAGAAATAGAAACTCATGTTACTAAAACTCAACCTCATCAAACTTTTAAAAATTCAACAAATCAAGAGGGTGTGGGTAACGAGTCTACTAAAGTGACGGATAAGGGTGTGGATACTAATACCGCCCCATATCCTTCCGCTTTAGTAAATCCAGTGAAAGCATCGATTTATGGGAAAAGGGGACCCCAATCTGAGGAAATGTGGGATGTATTTAAGCAAGTCAAAATTAACTTACCGTTGATTGATGCGATTCGTCAAATCCCTTCTTATGCAAAATTTTTGAAAGATTTATGTACTCAAAAACGACAACATAAGTTACCTAAGAAACTCGATTTGACAGCTAGTGTAAGTGCAATTTTGTCAAGTTCTCTCCCACAAAAACTTAAAGATCCCGGGGCACCCCTCATTTCCATCCAAGTGGGTGATGTTAGCATTAAACGAGCACTATTAGATTTGGGAGCAAGTGTTAGTATCCTCCCGGGGAGTTTATATGACCAACATGACTTCGGTCCACTTAAGAAAACTGACATTACTGTTGTAATGGCGGATATGTCACCTAAACTCCCTAGGGGAATGCTACATGATGTAATTGTGAAAATTCAAGACTTTATTATCCCATTGATTTTTTAGTGCTTGATTTCACATCAAAACAAGTAGAGAAACAAGCTAATGTGATTTTGGGAAGACCGTTTTTAGCTACAGCGCGTTCTATAATTGATTGTATTGATGGAACTGTGGGGATGAAGTTTGGTGACCGTGAGTTGCGGTTAAACATGTTTGCAAATGTTACTGACCCTTTTGTTAGTGATGATTGTCTTACAGGAGACATTACTAATAGGTGTGTATCTCCTTTAAAGGAGAACCACACCAAAGAGGAATGTTTAATGATTGACAAGTCAATGCAGCAGGAGGTAAATATGAAAAAAAAGGATGACATGGTGAAGGAGGTGGCAACGCAAAAAGGAAATTCACCACAGAAGAAAAAGGTAGGCGATCCACATAATCATATTAATTCGAGGGTTAAAACGACGATGTTTGGTCCATGGTGGAATGAGATGAAGGATCTACCGAATCATTGGAGGCACATATTTGAGGAACAAGTGGTAAGCAAAAATCCCACTCGACCACCATGAGATTTCCAGGTATTGTCGGGCTGATGACATTAAAATTAGCGCTGAACGGGAGGCAACCCGTTGTGTGTTTGCATGTTTTGTTTGTGTGCATTTGCATTGTGTATTTTGTGTGTCACGTCATTTTAAATCACTATCATCACATCATTTTCATTCATCATTTTTGCAAAACAACTAAGTTGGGGAACAATGGTACGGGTTTTCGTGTGTCATGTCACCGGTGGCGTATACTCATTTTTAGTTTGCTTGTGCATTAGGGACGATGCACGATTTTAAGTTGGGGAAGGGATACGTTTTGTATACGGCTTTCAAACCAAAGGCGGTTGAAAAAAAAAGAGGTTTTCAAACCAAAGGTAGTAAAAAAAACTATTAAAAAATGAAATCAAAATTTTAGCTTTAAAAAATACGAAAAAGTAAAGAAAAAAAAGTGTGTACGTTGAATAAAAGGAAATAAAAACTATTAAAATATGAATGATGTTGTCTTGTATTGTTGATGATTTCTTGTTGCTTACTTGTTGATTTCTAGAGATCTGATGTTAAACATCATGGTTGAAACTTGTTAAAGTAAGATTAAAAGCTTAAGTTAACAAGTTAGGAGGTGATTAGTGAATCACCTCCATGTTTAAGCATGATTAGTAAACAAAGTAAGTTGGTGATCGTACGGATCCGAGGTTTACAAATGGTTTTTCCTAAAGAAACCAAGAGTAGAAGATGATTTTTGAAAGGTTATGACTTTTGTTAAACCTACACTATTTTAGTAACAAAATAAGCATAGAAATATTTTTAGAACAAGAAGATCCAATAAATACACATTTTTGCAAAATGAGTTTACAAGTTGTAAACATCTAAAAATCCCGAGAATGAGATCTTAACAAAAGTAAACACACTTTGGAGGGTAACTAAACCCACTAAACACCCCACTAAGTTACTACGCGTTTTTACTAAAAACCAAGTTCATGTTATTATGTAAAGTGCATTGTTTTGCACTTGACTAGTGTAATATTGTTTAGTCACTTGTTATTGATTGTTGAATAATTTTTTGGAAAAGAAAATGATATGCTTATGAGCATGGACACCTCCATTTACAAAGGAAACTCTGGCGAAATTTTCTAAAATTCCAACACTTAGAAAATATTTTCTAAAACAAGTGTTACAAGTATATTTTTAGCTTTGTTTTCAAAATGAACTTCGCCAAAAGTTTTGTTACAAAATACAAAGTATCGGAGGTTGACCTTTATAAGTAAAATGGATAAAATATATATATTTAGAATATATATTTTATATTAGAACACTTGTGTGGATACTTGTTTATTTTGTGAGATAGTTATATTATTTTAGGGTAAAATAATATAACTTAACAAAGTACCTTGATAATTGAATTATGTGATATGTGATAGGAATAATGAGTAGATAAACCGTACGTAGGATGCGTGTCGTGCATGAGAATCTGATTGCTATCTGTGCGTTATTAGGACGTGCGTGATTTCCTGATTTTTAGAGTAATTAATCTAACCGAGCAAACCAAGGTGAGTTCACACTTTCTAAGGCATGGGATTCCCGGTGGTTGGGAATGGGTTAAAGAATTAAAACGGAACCTACATATCCTCCTTGGGTAGGATATGTACGGCCATCCTCCGTAGGTAGGATGCCAATATTAATTCCTGCGTATTCACCTTGGGTAGAATACGTACGTTCGTCCTCCTTGGGTAGGACAACAACCTTAAAACTTACTAGACAAAACTCTATCATTCAGTCCCTCATCTTATATCGACTTAATCGCCGAGGCCGATGGCGAGTGGGTCATTAGTTAACATCGCTATTAGGTTTAACAAACCTCACACCGTGCCGTTCGGACAGGCGTGTACTAATGGACTATGGCAAACTGTCAATGATGATAGACATTGACGTAGGGCACACTTAATGTTCGTCAGTTGTCGATATCATAACGGTCTAGTGGTTCACATGGGGAAGTCCCCCACTAATTATGGGTATGGTTTGGGAAAGAAGGAAATTGATTAATCATGTTTTCAACTATGGGGTAATCCCCATGGCAAGTAAGCCAACTAAACAAAAACTATGTTTTGAACAAACTAAAACAAACACCCACCCGTGAACTCACTCAACTTTATTGTTGACTCGTTGATACATGCCTCGTAGGTCGCTTGATGCTTATGGAGCTTGCACGAGGAGGAGGTTGTTGTGGGATATGGATTGTTATGTCCCGTGCTTAATGTTTAATCCTTATGAACCCTATTAAACTTACGTTTTGAATTTTAAACTTATGAACTATGGAACTTATGTTTTGGATTTACGTTTATGCTTCCGCTGTTTAAGTTAAACTTGGTTAACTAGCTTTTGGTCACCAATTGTATTGTGGTTGGTTTTATTTACTTAATTACGTTTTTCAATATGATTGGTGGCTCGATCCTGGTCATGTCACGCCTTCAAGCGGTGATACTCCGCATTGTGGATTTTGGGGGTGTGACATTTACTTTTTCAAAACTTCAAAATTAGCAGAAATCAAATACTCTTCTTTGAAAAAAAAATTTGCTCTAGCCCTAGTCCAAACGGCTAGAAGGCTTCGAAGGTACTTTCAGTCACACCCGATACAAGTGATCATTGACTAACCAATTAAGAATGTGCTTGAAAAACAAGAAAATTCCGGACGATTAGCCAAACGAGTTGTGAAACTAGGTGAACACAAAATCACCTATGTCCTGAGAAAAGTTGTCAAAGCTCAAATCTTGGCTGACTTCATCTTGTAAGTCCCTATAGAAGCCATAACAGAAGTTAATACAACTGCAGCTGAACCCTCCAACCCTGATACCTGGAAGCTCTTTACCAACGAAGCTTCCAGCATTGAAGGGTCAGGAGCAGGGCTAGTTCTAATTGATCCTAACAAATTGTAATTCACGTATGCCCTTCGTCTTGAATTTCGGACTACCAATAATAAAGCCAAGTACGAAGCATTGATCACTGGGCTAAAGCTAGCCAAAGAAATGGGGGTTCAAAAGCTTCAATTCCTCACAAACTCTCTCAAGCCAAGACAATAATAACTACCTAGCAAAATAACCCAACATGAATAAATACTAAGAGAAATCAATGAACGCATTTTAAACATGTGCCATCAAATAAATCCCAAGATCTCAAAACAAGAGAGTTGATGCACTAAGCAAGCTTGCATCTCTTACGTTTACCCACCTTACCAAGAAGGTACTAGTTGGGGTATTAAAAACCTCATCCATCCAAAAACTTGAGGTTCAAGATGTGATCACTAAAAAAGGGCCAAATTGGATAACTCCTATTGAAAGGTTCCTCAAAATGGTGAATTACCTAATGACCAGACTGAGGCTAAAAGGGTTCGTATCAAGTCAAGGCAATATGTGTTACAAGGAGATATCCTTTACAAAAAAGGATACCTTGCACCACTACCTCGATGCGTTGGCCCAAAACAAAGCCAATATCTGATCAAAGAGGTTCACAAAGGGATATGTGGAGCTCATTGTGGCCCAAAATCGGTAGTGTCAAAGTTGATGAACCTCGAACACTTTTGGCCGTCCATGCATCGAGATACCTTCGAACAACTGCGAAAATGTGAAGCTTGTTAGTTACATGCTCCGGTACCCAAAAGCTACAAACATGATCCCGTTCCCACCTCCTCGACTTGGCCATTTCTTAAGCGGAGAATGAACATTGTTGGACCATTCCCACCAGCCAAAGGAGGAATCAAGTTCTTATTGGTAGCCGTGGGCTACTTCACCAAGTGGCCAAAAATAAAACTATTGGCAAACATCTTAGGGAAACAGGTCATTGATTTCGTTTACGAAAACATAATCTGTCGTTTTGGGTTCCTAGGGACACTAATCACGGATAACGGGAAATAGTTTGCCGAGAAACCTTCTAGCTCCTGGTGCAAGGAGTTTAGAATAACTCAAGTATTCTGCTCGGTAGCTTACCCACAATCCAATGGCCAGGTTGATAGGACAAACCACAACATTGTTGAAGGGATTAAATCTCGATTGGGAAGATACGACAACAACTGGGTCGAATAGCTTCCCAATGTGCTATTGGAAATTCAAACAACCGAGAAAACGAGCCACAAGAAAATACCCTACAACCTAGTGTTTGGATCAGAGGCTGTAATCCTAGCTGAAATCGGAGCAACAACACAAAGAACAATTAACATCGACCTCAAGCCAAATAAGAAAGAGACGATGTTGAATTTGGAACTCCTCGAAGAGGCTCGTGATCAAGCAGCCATACAAAAAGCAAGGTACAAGCAAAACATGGATTTGTATTACAATACACGGGTGAACCATGAACGCTTCAAGCCTGAGGACCTTGTGCTTCGAAATAATGAGGCCTGCAAGAAAGAAAGCCAAGGAAAGCTTGGCCCTAAGTAGGAAGGGCCATACACTATCCTTAAAGCCTACAAAGGGGGATCATACAAGCTGGCAGGCCCGCAAGGCAAAAAGCTTCCCCGCCATTGGGATGGCAAAAACCTTAAAATGTTCCATGTTTAGCCAAAACGTGTTACAAATAGTTTCAAAAAGTTGTTCTATTCCCCTAGTAATCAAAGTACTTTGAAATGAATGAACAATGAATTTGTCTTTCTATCCTATAATCAGGTTGAGAACCTACCAAGAAACTCTATGGCAAGGGCCATGTAAGAGGATGAGCTCCCAGGCCACATCGCTCAATAGGTTCAAGGGTTGAATGGACCTATATAAGGGGTGAGTTCCTAAATCAATACAACTCCATGAGACTCATAGAAATCTTAAAAAACATGTCTCATAGACGGGTTTGAACAGCCTACACCAAATGTTCCTTAAGCCCCAACATTGGCTTACGAACCAAAAGACTCTAAGTGAATGTCATACATAGGATAGAGGTTGTATCTTCTTGTTAAAAATATCCTAAGGGTAAGTGACTGCAGCACTGAACCCTTTAAGGTATAAATAACATAAGATGCACCACCCAAAACAAAGACAACATACAAAACCAATGAAAACACAAGGGAGTAAACAGAACAACACAATAAACATAGCAAGATAGCAAGGGCCATACTGGCATCAAACATGAAACATGGTCCACAAGCCTCATCCAGGCTTTAACCACCAAAGGACCTAAGCGGTTCCCTTAAAACAAAAAGATGTCTAAGCAAACAACCCGTAACATTGTTCGACAAACTAAGAAAGCTATGAATTAAAGTTTCTTCTTCATTTGGCAACATCAGAGATGATAGACTTTGCTGCATCATCCTTATTCGAAACCCCATCATCTTAAGTGTTTTTAGCCTTCCTCTTTTTCCTCCCTACGACACCCTCTGTCTCGGAGGCTTCAAGGCTTGAACCCTTTGAGCCCTCACCACCTTCAGAACACGTTTCCTCGCTATCAACGGAGCAAGGACGTTTCTTCGAGAAGGACTTCAACATTTCGTTACAAACAGCCTCATTAAGGCCCTGGGGTTTTAGCTCCTGCAAGACAGGCAAAGATTTACCAAAACACTTGGATACTTCACCCACATAAGGGTAAACCATATGCTCAATCTTAAAAATTGTTCCCTTGAAGACTTTGAAGGCTTTGGGTTGAAAAAGAGAAGACTCTTCCTAAGGCTCCCCAGGTTCACAAAGCTTTGTAACCAGCAAACAAACCTTGGTGTCTCATATGAGCAAGAAGCTTGGTGTACACATCACCTAAGACTTTGTTGAACTCCGACGAATGGAGAAGGTAGGTAACCACTTGATGGTATCCATGCTCAATGAGTCGTTTATTATCACCAGTTGCCTAGGAAAGTGAAGCCTTTAACCCTTCTTTCTCCTCCAAGGAGGCTACTTCTGAACCTCCAAAACAGCCCTATCAACCCTGACTTGAACCCTGTCAGCTTCCAAGCATTTTTCCAACTCAACCATCTCAGTCTTGTGCTGGGAAGAAAGCTCATCAATCCTCAACATCAGCTTTTCTCCCTCCCAGCATAATCCTCTGCCTCCTTCTTTAGAGTAGCTAGTGAAGCCTTCATCTCATCCCTCTTCTTCGAGAAGACATCATATTCTCGCATCCTCTTGCGAAATCGGGATACACCCTCTGGAAGCAAGGCAACAAGGTTACAAGCACCCATTACCATTTTTCGAAATCATCAGGGCATCATCCATAGATGAGCAAGAACCTCAAACAACAGGAGAATCAAAGTGGGTAAGAACATCCTCACAAACGGATGAAGGCTTGAAGCTGTCACCAACGGTGACCTTCCAATCCGGCATATAAACCTCCCCTGGATTAACGTTGGTGGAACCTTCACCACCCTTCCCAGAACCCTTCAAGCTCACAACCTTTTTACCCGCCAAACCACCAAGGGTTGTCCCTTGTCCTTTTTTGATTTTCCCCAACCCCAACTTCTAAATCATCTGAAGCCTCTATGTCATTACTTAGTTCCACCAGCTCAGAAGCCGATGGTTGGTCAACAGTCTTTATCAAACAACAACTCGAACGACGAGTAGAGACTTTGGAAGCAACAACTTTGATGAAACCCTTGACATTGGGAGCGTTCACAAAGCCTGAACCCTCGAACCTATGTTCAGTGCCCCTAACAACAACATCTTCGCCGGATGTAGCCTCGACATCTCCAAACACAACATCAGATGTGTCATCGCTCTTGATAAAGTCTAAGGCAAACATAACTGCAACAAATAATATATAGCATAAGCAGAAAATACAAAATATCATACCTTGATCATTTCTCACGAGCACAGGGTCACGATCCGGCTTGTCCCACAACTTGATAACATCCATCAGAACTAAAAGATGTTCAGGAAAGGGACAAAGCCTGGAAGGACACCCCCTAATAAACTTCAAAAACCATCTATCTCGTGTTTGAAAGGTTCAAGCTCATTCAAAACAGCATAAGGATGCCTCCAAACAAGCCTGAAAGGAACAATGGACTCAGAAATCCAGGAAAATCGGTCCTTCCAAGAACCAAGGGTAGTAACCATAGACCAAATTAAACACACATCAAACTGAGATGTTTCAAAGGTAAAACAATCGCCATTCTTGGCTAACTGGAAGAAACGGCGGAACAACAACAACGATGGGTCATACCCTATCGCTGGACACAAAACATCAAAGTGTAAAACCCTAGCAAGACCTTAAGGGTGTAACTGACCAAACGACACAAGATAATACTCTAAAACATTCAGAACAAAGACCGAAAACGGATGACGCAAGTTGAAAAACTCAGCAATAAAGAGCAATCGAACCAACGGGACACTAATCGATCGATTTGCCAAAACCAAGAGCCACCGGATTAAACTTTAGATCGATCCCCCATTCTTTACAAAAAAGCCTCAACTTCCTCTTGAGTGAGACAAGTTGAAGCCTTTAAGCCTTCAAGCCTTAAAGCCTTCAAGCCTTAAAACCTTGAAGCCTATCTACTATCATTCCAAAATTCAAATCTCAAAACTCAAACGCCTTAAAGCCTTGAAGCCTTTAAGCAATAAAAAATAATGTGTAAAAGTTAGAAGCATTTGAGCTTACATCCCAAACACCTCTGACTTGGGGGGCTGATGACAGGGGTAGCCCAAATCTCAATAAAATGACTAATATACATAACAGCTTAAAGGGTTAAAAGGTTGAGAGGTTCAATACGCGCGAACTCAGGTGAACAGTAAAAAGGACAAGCACAGTGTCCGGTCACATCAGCACTTAATGTGTGAACCATTTCTACACAGACAGAACATGTGCACAGAGAACAACCTTTTATCCGGAGGTCTAAAGCCTCCAATCCCCCAAATGGGTAATTCCTCCACTATAGCCTTGGATCCATGGTCACGAGCTTCCTCTTATAGAATACATCTTATCTATAAGTACCAGCTCCAACAACCATATCAGGGACACCAGATCAGTTGAGCACATAATCTCTGATCTTCTCTCTTCTCTTGAGAACAAGTTTCATACTTGCTTCTCTTCTTCACTTCAAACGGCATTGCTTCGCTAACAACTTCATTCTGGCTTGAATTCCCTTCAAGCTAGAATCAAAAGCGATCAACAAACAAGTGATCCAACCCCACGTGCTACAAACGTGGGAGGACCCCACGACCTGCGTTAGGCTAATCGAAACCCTTGAACCCTTTTACCCGGAGACATCGCTACAGGCCTTGGTCTTGTATTTGTTGCATCAACAATACTCGAGCTCTGCTCAATGGGAGCACGATTACTATGAACAAATCTAAACTTTAGTAAATGAAACGAAAGCATAACAAAGCATCTATGGATATGAACTTGAAAGCAAGTGAACAAAGGCAAAAAAAAATACACTCCAGCAAATCGAGTTCTTCTTGTTGATTGAGATTTAAACAAAATAAATTATTTAATATTATATTCATCTGTGAAATACATGAGTTTTTAACTTGGTAACAATAAAAACATAAACCAACATTTGGTTTGATTTCTTTTTATATATACTGAACTTTCACTTATAAAATGTTTGTTTTGACTCTAATCTTGGCACAAAAATTGGTTTGACTTACAAAAGAATTGATAAAAAGTTCGGAAGAAATTTATTCGTAACATATAGTTTGTTAAACATATGAGTACGGGGTATCTCAAGCCTCAATAAAATGACCAAGAATACATAACAGCTGAAGGGTTAAAAGGTTAAAGGGTTTAAAACCCGGGAACTAAGGTGAACAATAAAAAGGACGTGTACAGTAATCAGTCACTTCACTGATTGCTTAAACAACTCTCCCACAGCCGCAAAAGCAAGCATGTGCACAGGGAGCTCTCTTTTATCCGCAGGTCCAAACCCTTCAACCCCTAAAAGGGTAAGTCCCTTACTGCAAGCCAGGTTCACTAGTCAAAGGTTTCTCCTTTGAGAAACCTCTTTCCCTATAAAATGCAGGCGATGACAAGCATGCACGACATTCCAGATCAACTGAAACTATCCTAACTCTCTGATTCTTCTCCCTCTCGAGAACTAACTTCACGCTTGCTTCTCTTCTTCACACTAAATAATTCATCTTCTCTAACGATTGCTTTCTGGGTTGATTTCTAATCAGTTCAGGATCTAAGGAGAATAACAACAATACTAGTGAACCTCTCTTCACGTCTTGCAAATGTGGGGGGACCCCACGACCTGCGTTAGGCAAACTTCAACCCTTGAAGCCTTTTGCCTAACCAATCTGATACTTCAGGTCTCATACTCATTGTAACAACAAGTTGGCGCCCACCTTGGGGCTACGCCAGTCATTTCTCTCAAAAGAAGACCAGCAGTGTAGCTTCATTGTTCCTGAAATCGTCATGTCTAAAGGAGAATCTCCGGGAGAGGTAAACCAAGTCCCATGTACCTCTACCCCCAGCACTAGCCAAACTCATGTGGCTATACCGACCTCCTTCTCAACACCGAGGAGCACTCCAACAGGAGCAACATATCCCGAGTTCCTCACATTTCAAACACCGACCCTTTCTCGTTCAGGAGTCCCTCTCCTAATGTCGGTGCTTCCAACACTCCCTCGCGTATTGACCTTACTCCTGAAGGGGTCGCTAATAACTTTTTACAGTTAAGGTCTCTCCTTAACCAATACGTGAGCAGGGAAAGAGACAAGGGAGTAAGGATTCGGCTGGATTATGACGAGCCAAAACCATCGTTATCTACTGGACCTCTCGTTCTTCCTTTCACAAGCTTACAACCAACCGTGTCCAGGAATGAAGCTGGTCCCAGCCATCAACCTCTAAATTCCAGTCCATATACATACACGAGGCCAGATCCGACATCTTTTCCTCTATTTCTTCTCAGCCAGTTGCAACCGTTTCTCCATTGGGGCACGGGCTAACTTTAGATCAGCTGTTACAATCTCCTATTGCAAGCCTTCCACCTCCAGCAACACCCACAGGGGAGCAAGCTTTGTCCATTCTCCCTTTAGCACGAAGTGCCGTCATGAGTGCTCCTTTAGGAGTAAACTATACAGCTGCACCCGAAAGCCTTCAAGGCTTCAACCTCATGCCACAGATGATGGCCCAAATGATGGCAAGCTTTCCTTGGCAACACTTTATTAATCAAGTGTCACACCCCAACCGATGACGGAAACATCGGAGCGCGACACTGAGCGAAACATATTGTCCAAGAGAAATTCCATAACACTAAATTACCGGATAGTTAATATTATGTCACATACCATAACCCATCAAGCAATTCAATTATTACAGACATCGATATCTCAAAGACAAATAACATGTTCCAACAACTCAGATTTAATAAATAAACTGTCTTTGTTTCTAGACTCTCATTCCTACTTGATTCCACAAAAGCAGGCAAGCATCCTAAGCACCTGTCACATACGTTAAAATAGAGGTCAATACACATAGTGTAAAGGTGAGCATACAAGTTTGATAGTATAATAGAGTTCGAAATCGTTTACGTATAACCAGCATGTAACATGTAGCAAAATGAAAGCTAGTAGGTTATCGACAGAGAAATATGCACAGACGTGACTGCGAGTTGTAGAATGTGCAACACATTTCCCCACTGGGTCACGTGAAGTAAAGCCCTTAACAACACCTGTCAACGAAAGGTGCTGAGTCCAAACTATACTACTATCGTTGCTAAGGTGTCAGGCAACAATCACTGTGTTAACATAACATACACGCATTCATCGAATAACATGTAACATGCAATAACGGTCAGCGTATAAATAGTGTTTGTGTTGTGTGTCGATTGTGATTTGAATAAGTAACGTATGTAACACCCAAAAGTGCGTAAAGCAAAAAAGGGTTCGAGTATACTCACAGATCGTGTTTATCAAGTAAACACTCTCTTGGATTGAAGGGAGCGCTGAGAGATTAGCCTGAACAATTTAATGATAGCATAAGCGATGAGTGACGCGTAAAACGATGCGAAGTGACAAAGTATCGATTGGTAATCCGATCGGATGGCAATCCGATCGGATGTTCATTCGATCGGATGTCAGTCCGTTCGGATGGTCATCCGATCGGATGGCCATTCGGTCGGATTGACATTCGTTTGGTAAAGATGTGTTTGTGTATAATGGCTTTGAAGTTTTTGTTGTAGCGTTTTGAAAACAGAAAAGTATCTCTACCTTTCAGGTCGCTCGATCGAACAGCAGTTCGATCAGATGGCGATCCGTTCGGCGAGACATTTCTTTGGAGAACAAGTTCACAGCAGGATTGTCACTCGATCGGATGGTCTACCGATCGGATGGCAATTTGTTAGAACTGTCTATGTATTGAACATGTTGAAAATTGTTTAAGTGTTGAGACCAAGTGCAATCCGATCAGATGGTTGTTGTAGGTCCCTCGGAGGTTGAGGTTAAACCTTATCCTTGTTATGTTTAACACTCTAGCAAGTGCGGAATCCAAGCTAGAATGCAAACCGATAGCTTAGATGAAAGCACAAGTTACAAATAGAAAGATTAGACACGCAATATATCAAAGTTTTCTCTTGTATTTCAGTGGACACGGTTACAGCCCTTGACCAAACTGAAATGCTCTCTACAAGACTTGGTTCACTCACATGCACTATCCAAAGACTAACTGTGAAGTGAAACCATACATGGGATATATATACCCATAACAGATTGCATGTGTCGAAGGATCAGAATGTCTGTCGAAGGATCATCTATCGACCAGAAACTCTCCGAAGGATCCATACATACCTAGAAGGATGATGTATCCTTCGAGGTCCATATGTATCCATCGAAGGTTATCCTTCGAGGTCATCGAAGGATACAACCATCCTTCGATGACATCCTTCGAACACAAGCAAACTTACACACTAAGTGTTGACTGTTTGGCCAAGTCAAACCAGGAGGATGGTTGACTTGGTCAAACATACATTCCAACACATATCCAACACATATACAAACCAAACACAAAACGTAAACAAGACTAACAAAAGACATCGTTTATAGCATTACAAAATACAAACAAAGTACAGACACAAGTGCACCAACAAACTCCCCCTTGGCTGTAGCTTTGTCTCGATCTTCGTGTATTTAAGTCTCGGACGTCCTCTCAACTGTCAAATGATGCGATGACCATGCACTTCCCGCATTAACCAGTAGATTGAAGCAGTACAAGGCCATCTTCTGAAACTTCATTGCTTGATCCCGATCCCGAACCAAGTAGTTTATCTCATGATCCTTCAGAACAATAATATCCGACCTGGACATGTTAGTAATCCACATCGGATCTATTATTCGAAAGTTCTCTTGACTATCTCGGAATAAGATCACGGCTTCACCAGTATCCGCATCATAGACCCAGCAACGAAAGTTTCCTAGAAAGTCAGTCTTCATTTTCAGCAAAGGTATCTTCTTCATCACTTTTGGAGGATCATAAACCAAACGATAGCGATCAGTGTTTGTTTCTGGATCAAGAGTAAATCTGATCTGCTCGTATCGAGGGAACTGCGGCTTGTATAACGGATCCTTCCAACCCCTTCTTCTTTCCAACCTGATTTTCTTTGCAAACAGATCCACCATCCTGTCTTCGACTCGATTGATAACATCTAGTTGAGCTAACACTGCAACATCATAGTATGGAAGTGACATAATGCTTAGAAGAGTCCTAAAATACTGAAGACCACTTTCTCGTTTCACGACCATGCAGTGAAGTTCCTTAACGAACATCCAACTAATGATACGACCTCGAGCCTGATTCTTTTCCAGACTCATATAATTAACCTGATCCAACGGAGCGAGCGGAGGAGGATTCCTGGCTAGGAAATCCGCTCGCCATTCATTCACTGTCTTCTCACGGTTTTCTTGAGCTGTCGGAGAATCTGAAGAAAGATTGGCAAATTCTGCTGTCTTTTCTGCCACATACTCATCATCAAGAGCATTAACCTCTGCATTATCTTGCCCAACATAGACAGGACGTTCAGGATCCGAACCGATGAAGATTTCATCAATTGCAGAGAAATCGGTTTGGTCCTGAACCAACGGAGTAGCATCAATCATGCTTACAGCAACCTCATCCAATTCCGTCAGAGCCAGTACCTGTTCATCAGACATTTCGGTAACATGTTCTCCCTCTTCTAACAGTTCACCCGTGACTGGATGATACTGAAGAACACCTGAGGATTCAGGGAGATCTGCAAACGTTTCTAGTTCCAGACTAACATGCTCATGCCCTGTAGAAGTTTCTAGTGTTTCTGTCTGCTCAGATGGGCCAGTAGTAGCTGTTGAAGGAGCAGTAGGAGCATCTTGAGATGTACCAGACCCACCTGCAGCCCCGGATGCAGTTGCACCGGAACCTGAGGCAGCTGGTTGATCCGGATTTGCTGCATCATCATCCTTGTCATCCTCACGCCTTGAGGGTACGATGCCTAATGCATTGCATCTTTCATTCCACAGCGTACCTACTTTGTATTCCAACTTCTTGAAGTTTGCTTGAACAGGCTTGAAGCCTTCTATTAATCGATCATCGCGATTTTTATAGCGCTCTGACAGCTCTTCATGCTTCTGCCTTAGTGCTTTTGCCTCATTCTCCAACACAGTACTATGCCTTTTCATTATCTCGACCTCCCTATCACGAGCCCTGTTGGCTTCTTTTAACCTTTCGATCTCTATAGCCTATGCATTTATCTTAAGATTCTGGGCATCAACAATTGAGACTAACTTGTTGTGTGCCTCCACATCCCGTGTTCGTTGCACACGATACTTTTCAATCGTTCTTGTATGCCGACCGACTATAGAACCCAATTCACTGACTTGTTCAATCAGAAACTGAATCTTTTCAGCTTCAGATAAAACAGACAGAGTCTCTACCAGAGTCGGTCGCGAAGGCTCAGGTCCTGAGGAGCCAGATTGACCAGCCTGACCAGAAGCACCTGTGGGACCAGTAATAACAAGAGGAGGTCGGACATGTGTACCTGAGGCGGGAGTTGCAGGCGGCTGTTGATCAACAGTCACCGTGCGCGTCCCAGAAGACCTCTGAGGAGAAGACATCAGCTCCAGCGTCTCTGATGCAGTCAGTTGATCACTAACAGGAGGCAGCTGTTGCTCTGGAGCAGTTGAAAGCTGAATAGAAACAGGAATAGAGGAATCACCAGCCTTTTTCTTTGACGCACAAGTACCCTGTCTTTTTGCTTTCCTCTTTCTAATAAAACCCGGAGCAGCAGGGATATAATCCTCATCTTTGTCAGATTCTCCAGTTCTAACCGTCTTCTCTATTCGTTCAAAACGGAGATTCCCGCGATTATCATAGACCTTTCGCATCCCTGGAGGAGGAGGATTATCATCCTCAGAAGACGAACCATCGTCATCAGAACCTCCTTCATCTTCAGAAGATGAACTGCTTTCATCTATCAACTTCCTCGGCTCGTCCGCCTTTCCTTTGCCTTTGTCAGTCGCAACATTACCTAACTGACTAGCAGGTCCACCAGCTCCACCTTCACTACCGCCTGTCTCACCAACTATAGTACCACCATCACCACCCGCACTAACATGAGCATCAGGATCAACAAACACTCCCTGAACTTCTTCAGCAGCAACATTAACATCAACATCAACATGTGCTACAGCACTAGAACTGCCAGCAGACTTCCTTGATGCTTTGATTCCGTGTTTAGCCCCGAGCTGCGTGTCAGCCAAAGCGATTAACCTTGGCTCTTCATTATCAGAATCACTTGCGTCTCGACGCCATTTGTTGTTCTGCGGTGCCTCGTAGTTAGGAACATCGAGATGACCAATAAGCTTTCTAATTGGATCCGGTTCCTTATAGGCGGACATGGACTTGAAGATCAGTAGTGTACGCTCATTCATTGGATTGACAGGTAGAACATCTGCTTCAGCTTTAGGAAGATCAGGAATCTGATCATCAATCATCATCTGCAGAAATCTAGGATACAGCCAAAACTTGGTAGATGTTCGTTGAGTAGCTGACGGGAGTGGCCTTCGAGCATTTTCCTTCAGATTGTCGAAAATATAACGCGATATGTTGAACGGCTTGTTCAGAATCAGAGCCGTAAACAATCCCGTTAAATCAATCGGCGACAGATCATATCCAGATCTCTTGTTGCTCAGGCAGTGAATGAGAATATGCAACAAGAACTTGTATCGAAGTGGCATGAACTTCTTGTTGATCTGATTTGCAAGAACGTTGTCGCTGTACCGCAGCCTCATCAGTAAGCCCCGCTGACATTGTAAATCAATAGAAGTAGGATCTTCTGGTTGATCTCCAAGCTGTAGACGTGCTCTGATTGTGTTCTCTGTAATCACCACGGGTCTCCCAGCAACTGATCCATTAATCACTTCCTTGTTCTCCACTGTTTCAACCACAGCTGAATTCCAGAACTCCTTTATATGAGATTGATAAGCAGTGTGCTGTGTAGTGATTGCATAGTTGATACGCGTGCGATGAAGGTACTCCATAATTCCCGTGAATTGCCTTCAGGTTGTAAATAAGCAGCCATGTTATGTCTAGGTTCAGACATAGATTCAACCTCAGATTTCTCCTTCTTTGTTGGCTTTGCCCGTTCCTTTCTCACTTTCGGTGCCATTTCTGTACATCAAAACATTGACACGTAATGAGAAAAAGTCAAACATTCAACAAGGATTTTACACTTAGGAAATTTTCAATGTCTTGGAAAAATTCTAAGTGTTGAATCCTCGAAGGATGCCATTTATCCATCGAAGGATTGAAACAAGGCTCGAAGGATGACAGATTGTTCGAAGGATGCTACTTTCCTCGAAGGATGAACTTCCTTATCGAAGGATCATCTTTCGAAGAATCAAGAATCTGAAAGATATCTTGATCATTCGAAAGGTCTGACCAATCGAAGGATGGATCCTTCGAGAGACTTAACATCTTTCGAGTCTCAATTCGAAAGATACTTTGCAGCACGTCTTTCGAGGTTGAGGATCAACATCCTTCGTCTTGTTTTCCGACAACTGTTCATCGGAATATCTTCTGGCGGTCATTTTAAGTTTAAATCCCGGTGATAGTTTTAAGTTGGTTTCAAGTATGTTTTATACCTGACAACAACAACATCAAAAACCATCTAAAACAAACAACATTTTAGACCGACCCGGATAATAACCAACAAACTCAAAACCAACCATGCTCTGTTTACCCAACCCAAACCCTAGACACCATGATTTAATCATTTCATGTTTCATCCGAACAAACTGATCATCATCAACAACCTAACACTATGCTTTCAATCATTAACACATTGTATATACACTCACTTTATCCATGGTTTACATAAACTGAAAGTATGAACAATAAAGGGTAATAAACATGATCAAATGAAGATTTCATAATGTTGTTGTTTGTGTTAATGTTTGTTAGGAAAAACATGATCATCCTACCGTGTTTGTTAAAGAAATCCTGATACTTTAACTTCTTGAAAAATTTTGGCAGAGTTTCGGGGTAATGAGGGTTTTGAAAGATGAAATTTGAAACTGTTATGTTGTTGTGAAGAAGATGACACTTTTATATAGTCTGACCTCGAAAGTCGAACCATCACGAAGGATCCATGACCTTTCGAAAGATGTAAATGTGATTCGAAAGATCAACTTTGGGTCGAAGGATCCCTATCTGGATCGAAAGATACCAGATATTTGAAAGATCTGGATCGAAGGATACCAGATATTTGTTGTTATCCTTCGAAAGATATCTTTCAAACTTATCCATCTTTCAATAAGATCTGATCAGCTCGAAAGATCAATTTGGTCAAATCCTTCGTTGACCAATTCATCTTTCGACCGAGATGATTGACTTTCGTTGACTTTCATTGACCATCTGATCTTTCGAGGGCCATTGCTTCCTCGAAGGATCAGATTTCCACCAACACTTTGGATTTTTGGGAATTTCCAATTCAAACCCTTCAAGTTTTAGAGGTTTTCAGAAATGACCATTTTGAAAAGTTGTCCGTTATGAAGTTCTGCAAAGGTTAGTTTTATGAAGTATCTCGGCTTGCCAGGTATCGGATCGAGCACCAACATCAGTTAATCAAAAATAATATTAAATTGAAAATCTTTTTGGATTTTTGATAAAATAAAAGACAACAATTTTAATATCCTTTGAATGTTATCAAACGACATCACCGCTAATGTCGTGCTGATATGCACCAAACGACAAAACTGTTTAAAATAAGACAATAAAGCTAAGCAGTAAATAAATATGTACAAACACAACAATATTTTTGCGAGTTTCTGGCGAAGAGAATCATATCAGCTTGCGGTCTTTTGTCAAAACACATTTCCTTTTAAAATTCTTTTACAGAAGTGGATAAGTATTCTACCACAATTACCGATATTGTTGTCCACTTAAACTCAGCGATCAAGTGTAATCATAATACAATGAGATACATTTAAGGTATGATTTATACTTACCGACCGGTGTTCATCCACTCACGACACATTCCCGTATCAAGGTATGCACGAGAGTTCATCTTACTGGGGAGTATACCATTTATCATCCGTTTTTAACGTATATAAAATGTGAACAAGTCACTTATTTGAGTTGAAAACAAGCCCTATGTGATAGAATCACTTATTGATGAGGAACTTGATTTTCGATGCATGAGGGCACAGGAGCAAGTCCGTGAACAGGTCAGTACTTCCGTACAGCAGAGAGACGAACTTGACTCCCGGATAAATGTGATATTTTATCACTTATTTTGTATGGACATGTGATTGTTTATCACTTATTGAGGTCGAATGCAGTATGAATTATGTACACGTATGTATGGTATCATGGAAGAACTTAGACTTTGTCTTTTATAGAAACAACCATGATACCCAGATGATAAACAGCATAAACCCCGAATATCTCAGAACCTCGGCAATCTATCAAACGAAATTTCGGTACCAAGACCATATGCCAATGAGCGGTTCCCACGCGGTTTTCAGTTCGTTATGTTTATATCTCCTTCATACTTTAAAATGATCGTGAGTCTACCGGTACATCATTAGTAAAGCTACTTATCATTTTCTTTTTCTTTTGATTTCTAGAAGTATGTTTCGACCGACCTCTGATGTAATATCATTTTCCCTTATATTACCAAGAAACTCATTTTTGTTTTTCTATTGTTTTTGTGTTTTTCTGAATTTTCTCCCCCTTAAATGCAGAAAGTAAATAAATTAAGGACATATTTTTGTATTTTTGTGATTTTTCAATGTTTTTGTATTTTTCTTGAAACTTTCTCCCCCTAAAATTCAAAAATAAAATAAAGTAAAAACATATTTTTGGATTTTTGGTTTTAGAAAAATATTTACAAAAACGATTTCCTGATGTCGGTTACTCTTGCTTCACCTTTATGCCGTTTACCAAAAGTAAATAATCGAATCTTGATTTATCAAATGCTTTGGTAAAAAGGTCGGCACGTTGGTGATCGGTATGAATGTGAACCACATCGATAAGTCTCTTTTCAAAGCAATCACGTATGAAGTGATATTTAATATCGATGTGCTTCGTTTTTGAGTGCTGTACAAGATTTCTAGTGATCTGTAAAGCAGCTTCATTATCAACATAAATAGGAGTAGTTAGGAATTCAAAACCGTAGTCCCGCATCTGTTGTTGGATCCATAGAACCTGGGAGCAGCAACTAGACGCAGCAATGTATTCCGCTTCACATGTAGACGTAGCCACACATGTCTGCTTCTTGCACTGCCAAGTGACTAGGCGATTGCCTAAGAACTGACATCCTGCTGTAGTTGATTTTCCATCTTTCTTGCAGCCGCCGAAATCAGAATCACTGTAAGCCTTGAGATCGAAGTTATCATCCTTAGGGTACCATAACCCGGTGTCAGGGCAACCCTTCAGATAACGAAAAATCCTTTTGACAGCAGCATAGTGAGAGACCTTCGGATTCGCTTGGTACCTAGCGAGAAGACAAGTTGGATACATAATGTCGGGTCTTGATGCGGTGAGATACATTAAGGATCCAATCATAGCACGATAAAGTGAAGAGTCCACAACATCCCCTTTTTCATCCGGAGTAATCCCGTGATTCTGCGGAAGAGGAGTAGAAATTGGCTTCGAATCGGACATCTGGAACCGGCTCAAGATGTCTCCGACGTACTTGGTTTGATGGATAAAAATTCCAGATTCGAACTGATTAACTTGCAAACCCAAGAAGAACGTCATTTCACCCATCGCACTCATCTCGAATCGATCTTGCATCACCTTTTCAAATTCCTTGCATAACTTATCATCGGTAGAACCAAAAATAATATCATCGACATACACTTGTACCAACAGAAGATCTTCACCTTTTTCTTTGATGAAGAGGGTACAGTCGATCAAACCCCGTCTAAACCCATTGCTCAGTAGGTAGGTAGACAGTGTTTCATACCAGGCCCGAGGTGCTTGATGAAGACCATATAATGCCTTGTTAAGTAGTAAAACCCTGTCAGGATGTAATGGATCTTCAAACCCCGGTGGTTGCTCGACATATACTTCCTCTTCGACTACTCCGTGTAGAAAAGCACTTTTAACATCCATCTGGTACACCTTGAATTTCTTGAAGGATGCGTAGGCTAGAAAAATTCTAATAGCCTCCAGACGTGCAACAGGTGCATACACTTCATTGTAGTCAATACCTTCAATCTGACTGAAGCCTTGAACAACTAACCTTGCTTTGTTTCGGACAACAATCCCACGGTCGTCCTTTTTGCACTTAAACACCCAACGAGTTCCGATCTTCTTGTAGTTGTCGGGCCTATCAACCAATTTCCATACGCCCAACTTCTCGAACTGCTGAAGTTCTTCTTGCATGGCTTCCACCCAGGAATCATCTTTCAATGCCTCCTTCCAAGATCTAGGCTCTTCTTGGCTAACATAGCAGGCGAAAGACCAATCATTTTGTTGTCCCGATTCTCGTATCTCAGCATACAAGCCAGCAATTTCGTTATTTCTGATTTGATTCCTTGTCCTTACACCACTGAGAACATCACCTATAATGTTCTGCTGAGGATGAATGTTATGAATTCGGGTTTCAGAAACTGGAGGAACTTCAACATTTGACCTCAAGTTATTGATATTCAAATTCCCGATATCATTCTGAAGCTGTTGAGTTGTAGAAGATGATGCATTTTCTTCTTGGATAATTGGCGCAGACACTGGATCCGTTGCTTCTGAAGTACCTTGAACCGGACGCAGTGCTTCACCATCATTTGCATCAACATACTCCTCATCTTCCGATGACAAATTGTAATCGACAGCATCATTAAACACCTCATTTGAAACGAGATTGTTGACAGAAGAAGATGCTTGTGAGTCAACAATGATTGGACGAGCTAACTGAGAGCTAGTCGCATTCTCGCTTTCAGACAACATTTGAGCAATTGCATTGTCATCATCAAATGTCGGCAGATTAAATGAGTCGAAAAGACCATCATAATCGAACATCCATGGGTCTCCAGAAGGCTTCGGAGGATTAGAATATCTTTGAACTCTTACTTCACCCCATTCTTCAATCCTTTTGGTAGTCAGGTTCCATACTCGCAGATTAGGAGTAGCATACCCAAGGAAGTAACCTTCAATAGCTTTGGCACCAAACTTCCCGTCAGGATCAATCATGGTACATGGTGCACCAAAAGGTTCTAGATATTCCAAGTCAGGAGTCTTCTTGTGTAGGAGTTCGAAGCACGTTTTGCCATGTCTTTTCACTGTGAGAACCCTGTTTAACGTGTAGCAAGCCGAGGCAACAGCTTCAGTCCAGAATCGAACTGGAAGCTGAGACTCAACCAACATGGTTCTTGCAGTCTCAATTAAGGTTCTGTTCTTTCTTTCAGCGACTCCATTTTGTTGTGGTGTGTACCGAGAGCTGTATTCATGAAGGATTCCTTTTGCAGTGCAAAATTCATCCATAACCCTGTTTTTGAACTCGGTTCCGTTGTCGCTTCGAATTCGCCTCACCTTTAGATTATAAAGATTTTCCAACAAGGTGATCAAATTCTTTAGGATTTCTGGAGTCTCACTCTTGTGAACCATGAAGTCAACCCATGAAAATCTTGAATAGTCATCAGTAACTACCAAGCAGAAAACCTCCCCGTGCACACTCTTGTGTTTGACAGGGCCAAAAAGGTCCATATGCAGACGTTCGAGTGGCATGTTTACAGTGTTAACCTTTTTCAATGGATGTGATTTCTTGATTTGCTTCCCTTTCTGACACGGCACACAGACATCTTGAAGTTGAAAATTCTTCACATTGACACCTCTCACCAAATTGTTTTTGACAAGGTGATTCATTTTTCTGAGGTGAATATGACCCATCCGTCTGTGCCAAGAGATCGTCTCCTTTTCAGTGGCTTTTGAAATAAAGCAAGTAACTTGTTTGGACTGAGTTATTGCTTGGCTCATATCAAGGACATACAAATCATTGACTCTTGGTGCTGATAAGAGAATCCATTCTGTGGGAATCTTGAATCCTGGCTTTAGCACATAACAACCGGCATCATCAAAATGCACGGTGAACTTCTTGTCGCAGATCTGAGAAACACTCAGGAGATTGTGATCCAACTGTTGCACATAATTGATTTTGTCGAAACTCACAATTCCATTTGAGATCATTCCCTCGCCGGTGATATACCCTCCTTTGTCTCCAGCAAACGCAACATATCCTCCTCTTATACTTCGCACATCGAAAAGAAGACGATAGTCGCCCGTCATGTGCCTGGAAGCCCCACTATCAACAATCCAATGACTATTAATAGTTCCTCCTGGAGCCGCCTGCACATGCAACTAACTTATCAGTTTGAGAGGGGGACCCAAGCCTTTGTGGACTTGGGTCGTCCTTGATCATCAAGGAAGGTGATCTCAATCACTTGATGATTAGGAAAAAGAACCTGTGGTGCTCCCCCTGATTGAATTACCTGTTTTTGTTTCCAAGCTGTTTGTCCTTTACCAGTATTTGTATTAATTGTTTTTGCATTTACTGGTTTTACAGTTGTAGATTTTGCTTGTACAGGTTTTTCTTCTTTGACCTCTGATTTTAAGGCCTTCTCAATTACCTTTTGATTCTTTTGTTTTAACTTATTTTCCCTTTCTTTCAAGACACGTGGGTCTTGTTTCGGGGAAACAGGTCGTTTTTGGTAATTGGTTTCTTGGGGAGCACTCGTTTTTGCCTTCAACTTTTGCAGATATGGGCAGTATCTTACAATATGCCCAATTGTGCCACATTCAAAGCATGTTCTCCACTCTACAAACCTCGGAGAAACATGTTGATGACCAGACGAAGAACCAGACAATGAACTTTGTGATCTAGATGTACTTGGACCTAAATCACATCCGTTTGTGTGTTGGGTGTAATTATTCTGATCATTTCGTTTTAAAATTCTAACTTGTTTTATAAAATCAACGTTAGATTTATCCTGAAATGTTTCAAGTTTATCTGTACCCTTGGATCCAACAAAGTTCACTTTCGGTTCTCTTTTCTTAACAGAAGCTCTTTTGTTTTACACCTTTTGCTGTTGAACCTTAGGTTGCTCAACCTTAGATTGTTGAATTTTAGGTTGTGCACCCTTAGGTTGAGTAGCCTTAGACTGCTCAACTTTAGGTTGTTGAACCTTTGGTTGTTCAGTCTTAGGCTGCTGAACTTTTGGTGCATGAACATTCTTGTTCTGAGCTTTCTTTCCCTGTACCTGACCCTTACCCTTTCCTGAATTGACTTGTTGTTTTCGCTCAACTGGTAGTTTTTGGTTTCCGTATTGTTTTCTAATTTGTTCACACGGAATTGGATCACATTGAGTAACTGTCACTTTGCCACTTTTGTTCCCCAAAAACTTATCAGTGCATCCTTCAAAAATTTGCTCAATTAAATCTTGATTTACATTTTTAATTGGAAAATCTTTGTTAGAATAAATTTAGCTATCTCCTTTGAGCGTATACAACAAGTTATTCCCTTCAGAGCTAACTACAAGGGATTCCACTGCTTTTGACATTTCAGTCTTACTCGGTTTCACTGGTGGATCACACAGAATGTGATTCTCGGTAGGAATATCTGTTGTAACCGAGTTAGACTGTTGTTTCACAATTTCTTCAGATTCATCATCCGAAGAATCAGCATCCTCAATAATGGGAGGACTCTGTTCCTTAACACATGATGAATCTGTCACATTCTCAGATTCTGATTGACCCGAGGATGATGTACCAGTTGTGAACCCGAGGCCTGCTGCAAAGTCATCTAGACCGAGTGGCACAGTAGGTTCAAAACGGGGCATATCCTCGTCATCAGGCAACTTGGAGTAATTGTGATTCATCGGGGGAGGGCATGATTTGTAACCAATACATTTTGCATCCCCCTTTTTCTTTTGAACATCAATAATGTGATCCAAAACATAGCGGGAATTGGAATAGCTTTCCAATTTCTGCTTAATTGTCTCACATTCACATCGAGCTGTTGCTAACTCTACCATTTGCTTTTCAATTGTGTCAATTAGATTATTGTTAGCATGTTGTTTTCTCAAAATAGCCTTTTGTAATTCAGAAACATCATGTTTTAATGACGCAATTGTTGCTTTAAACTCCTTTTCATTTCTGGTTAAAAACAAGTTAGCTTCAGTTGCTTTAGAAAGATCTACAATCAATTCTTGATTGTGTTTGTGTGTGATTTCAAACTGAATTTCCTTTTCTGCATATTCTAAACACTTTGCACATTCAGTAGAAGCAGAATTAGAGTCAGAGTTAGTATCACATACCTGAGAGGTTTGACCTTCTACATGAGCCATAAAGGCTGTATGAAAAGAAAAAGATCCGTCTTCAGAGAAAAATTGAGAAAGCTTCTCGGAAGTTCCAGCAGATTTCTGGCAAAGAATAGATCTCCTCTTGCATAATGCTTCAGCGTCAGCCAAGAGCTCATCAACCTCCAAATCTAAAGCATCACTTGATAAATCACCAGCATCAAGTGATTCCCCATCCATGCTCCCACTATAACCCGAACTATCTTCATCTTCTGAAGATTCACCAGCAGACACGGGTTCTACTACCTTCTCAACCACTTTAGCATAACATGCTGTTCCACCATTTCCTCCTTCTCCAAGCTGAAGATTCCAGTTGCATATTTCATCAGCTTGAACAACTAATCCTCTGTGGGGATTAGTGTTTGTGGAACCAGATGTATTTCCTCCAACGGGAACTATTGATCTGTCAGAATTGTTGTTCTGTTGCTGTTGTGGCTGTCTTTGATTCCTGAAGGGATTCTGATTGCCTTGCTTAGGTGGCTTCTGACACTCCCGCTTGAAATGACCCTTTTCACCACAATAAAGCAAGTGACAGCATTCTTATCAAAACCATACTTGGTGTTGTTGTTGCTTTCCAAGTTGGTTCTCCCAGTCCTTTCCATAAACTCCTTTGCTCTTCGAATTGCACTAGCAAGAGCCCATTTGATATCCATCATCTCAAACTCTTCTTTATCCACTTGCTGATAATCTTCATTGGTTAGATTGATATTCCCAATCTGACCTGCAACTAATCCACAATAAGCACTAACCAAGGTATTCAACATCTCCATATGCTCCTTGGCTATTTCGACAGTGACTTTGGAAAAGTTGGAAGTGTCTAATCTGACTGTGTTCGGATTGGAAGTGGCTTGAAAGTTTGAAGAGTTTCCATAAAACCCTTGCTGTTGCGGTTGTTGCTGCTGAGCTCTGCTTGGGTCTAAGAAAGGCGGTGGTGTGAATTGCTGAGCTGTCTGTTGTTGTTGAGAAGAAGAATCTGGTCTTGAATACATCATCGTGTATGCTGAAGGATCAAACTGATTTGTTGTGGAAGGTCCGGTGTTTGAGATGAAAGCTGTTTGAAGCTTCGCATGTTGAGAGGCTGGTTTTTCTCCACTAATACCACCTGCAATCCCATAGTACATCTCTGGATTCTGAGGAGTTATTGTTCTTTTTGCCTTTAGCTTTTCTTGTACATCTTTGTTCTTCAATTTTTGAATTAACTCATAAACGGTGATTGTGTCCAGAACACCATTTTCCTTGAGAATTTCAAGATAACCGCTCCATTTTGCTGGTAAGCTATCAGCAAATCTCTTCACCATTTCTTGTGGAGTGGCAGTGACTCTAAAAGCAAACATTTCACTCAACAGATGATGGAACCTTGTAGACAACTCTGCCAAACCCTCGTTCTCCATACACGTGAAACCTTCAAACTCTTTCTTCAGCAATTCTTGCTTGATCTTCCTAGACTGAGCATTTCCTTCACATCGTAATGTGAGCATATCCCACAAGCTTTTAGTAGTCGTGCAGTAAACAAACTGGTGGTATATGTCTCTGTGAAGAGCTTGCGTGAGAATCATGAATGCTTTCTTTTCCAACTCAAATTTCTTCTTATCATCATCAGACATAGTGCTGTAAGTTTCTGGATTAGATCCTGCAACTTCCAACTCATTTTCAAATGGAGTGAAGAAACACATCCATAGATCTTGACCTTGCCCCTGAACATAAGTTCTCAGCCTTTCTTTCCACCATCCCCAATCATTGATGTGATTTAGTTTTGGCGGTTTTGTGCTTGTACCAGTTTCACTGTCGTTCTGCATCATGGCTTGAATGCTGCTGCTTTGATTTGTGACCAATGCCCATTGATTTGCAGTTATCATTGCAGCTTGAGGTGGGGCAATAGCCTGCATCCATGCAGTTTTGTTGAAATCTGACGCAGATTGTGTAGCTGATGATTGCGTAGCTGATGACTGTGGAGTCAAAGTTGTTGTAGTCCACGCGGATGGATCCCACTGACCGTTTGTTCCCATTTTATAAAAATTAATATATTAAGTGAAAATTGATTTAAAAATTTGAAAAACAAGTTTTTCCTTTTGAAAATTCAATGTTCACAAACTATGTTAATATGTGGAAATGAACAAACAGCCGAAGGATACTGGATCGAAAGACCTGAAAATCACACACTGTTAATCTTAAACAAATAAGGATCGAAAGATAAACACTTGTTCGAAGGATCAACAGTGTTCGAAAGATCACTGTTGAATTTCGAACAATGACTTCGAAAGATTCTCCAAGACGAAGGATCCTTATCTTTCGAAAAGAAACAGTAGCTCGAACGATATATCCTTCGAAAGGATTCCTTGGCTCGAAAGATAACTCACAGACTTCGAAAGATGTTCGAAGGATGGGTATCTGTCGAACCTCCTTGATCGAAAGATGATCTTTCGACTTCGAAGGATATCTTTCGAAGAGATCTGACACACTGACACAAAGTTGACAGGTTGGTGAAAAAGGTGATGGGTTGGTGCACAACTTTCGGCAGAAGGTATGTTCAGACCCAACTTTTCACCAACTCAGATTTGACTTTTGAAATATTGCCCAAAAAGGAAGCTTCTTATCCAGAAACCGGTACCGGAGTTAACCGGAATTTTGGCCGGAAATTACCAAACCTTTTTAGAACAAGATTTTAAGTTACCCAAACCTTCCCTTAACACACCCGGTTAGTTTAGAACACGTTTTCAAGGCTAAAAATGCAAGAAACACACTAAAAACGGGTGCTAAACCAAGTGAGTTTTGTCTAAACACTCCAAAGTCTTGTACAAACCCGGTTTTTAACAAGGAAAAGAGCCACGGCTCTGATACCACTTGTAGGTCCCTCGGAGGTTGAGGTTAAACCTTATCCTTGTTATGTTTAACACTCTAGCAAGTGCGGAATCCAAGCTAGAATGCAAACCGATAGTTTAGATGAAAGCACAAGTTACAAAGAGAAAGAGTAGACACGCAATATATCAAAGTTTTCTCTTGTATTTCAGTGGACACGGTTACAGCCCTTGACCAAACTGAAATGCTCTCTACAAGACTTGGTTCACTCACATGCACTATCCAAAGACTAACTGTGAAGTGAAACCATACATGGGATATATATACCCATAACAGATTGCATGTGTCGAAGGATCAGAATGTCTGTCGAAGGATCATCTATCGACCAGAAACTCTCCGAAGGATCCATACATACCTCGAAGGATGATGTATCCTTCGAGGTCCATCTGTATCCATCGAAGGTTATCCTTCGAGGTCATCGAAGGATACAACCATCCTTCAATGACATCCTTCGAACACAAGCAAACTTACACACTAAGTGTTGACTGATTGGCCAAGTCAAACCAGGAGGATGGTTGACTTGGTCAAACATACATTCCAACACATATCCAACACATATACAAACCAAACACAAAACGTAAACAAGACTAACAAAAGACATCGTTTATAGCATTACAAAATACAGACAAAGTACAGACACAAGTGCACCAACAGTTGTTCGATCGGATGGCAATCCATCCCAACGATTAGATCGTCTTGGCACTTGATTATTTTGAAAGTTTTTGCGGTTTGATCGAGATGGTATGAAAACGTGCTAAACAACAGAAACCCCATCATGACCCAAGTGATCCGATATGAATCACCCTAGTCCGATCAGTTAACTGTTCGAGACGGTTGTTCATGTTTAACCTGAAATCAGTTGTCTCTTGGATAGAATTCAGATCTTGGACCAACACATCACTAAGAAATAGTAGAATATCAGAACGAGCTCCGATTCTATCAGTTTTAAGTGCATTGAGTGTAAAAGAGTTGAAAGAAAGTTGGAAAACCATCTTTCAATCTTTTTAATTCCGAAAATGTTTAGATCTGTGCGAAAACATTGTTTATTCATGTGGAAATCTTTCAGATCTAAGCTGTTCTTTGTGGAATGAGGCCAAAACTTGAAGTTCATAAGAACTCAATGATGACATCATCCTAGAACACCTCAATCCGCTGATTTCATGGTTAAAAGTTAAGATTTAAAGGTGAAAAAGATGAAGAAGTGCGTGTAGATCATAGAAGTACAAGATTTAGGTTGAAAACTTACAAGAATCGCGAGAAATTGAGAGAAATAAGGTTTGGAACGCTGCTGGTCGAGTGTGGGAGCTGTCACATCATTTGGGTATTTATAGGTTACCAGAAAGGGAAAGGTGCTTAAATGTCGAATAGGAGGTTACCGATCGGATGGCCATTCGATCGAGTGGTCACTCGATCGAGTGGCTCCAACGAATTGCGTTTCGATGTTTCGTTTCGCGCGTTGAGGGTTGTGATGCATTTAAGTGAGGGTGCGATGCGATAGTATTAAATATCATTACAAATAGCTTAATCAACACTCGCTATATTTAACATACAATCATCATAAATAACTTGCGTTTAGCGTTTGCGATTCGATTGCGATAGAGTTGCGATTGCGTTTCGATTGCACACAGTATCTGCAAGTGATTCCCACTAGCTTAGATTCAGTGAAAAACACATGGAATTTCTCAGATCTGAGCTAGATCTTACCAGGAATGACATCATATAGTAGTTTGTACAAACCACCATGATGACATCATCCTCAAGAACTCAGATCTAAGAGATTTCACGGTGAAAAGTGAGATTTCAAAGGAGAATCTCGTAGGAAATGATGTATAGATCAAGAAAGTACAAGGATCTAGCGTAAAACGTACCGAAATCGCCGAGAAATCAAAGAAATGTGGTGTGTGTGCGTCTGGGTCGAGTGAGGCTGTCACATCAGTGAAGGACTAATGTGACAGGCCTATTTATAGTGTGGGAGAGAGAGACTAGGGCGGTGTGCATGGATCAAATGGCGGGTCGATCGAGTGACCATCCGATCGGATGGCTATCCGATCGGATTGCCACTTGGTCAATCCTATCCTTTTCGCGCTCCCGTTCTTGATTCGTTTGCGAGTTAGATTAACTGTTGCGTATAATTTGGTAAAAGTATCACATAGCTAGATTACATCATAAACACCAAAAGTTTCCAAGTTTCATAGATTCCGCCAGTGACAAGACTCCGATCTCTCGTTCAACCAAGAATCAAGTTGCACGAGTCTCAAGAGTCAAGTACCAAATAAGTACCAAGAGTCAAGAGTCTAGTTTCCCAAGTATCAAGTAGCAAGACTCTAAGTATCAAGTATCTAGGCTTAAGCATCAAGAATCATAGTTTAAGTATCAAGAATCAAGATTCTAGCATCAATAAGACTCACAAAGTTTCACAAGTTCCAAAAGTATCAATATTACATAGATTAAGGACTAATACTGACAATAGACAAAGTATAGGGACCAAACTTGCCAAAAGCCTAAAGTTTAGGGACGCAGGGCGTTACAACATCGAACCGGACTAGGTCGAGTCTTGTCTAATTCCCTATAGTTATGGCTCTGATACCAATCTATCACACCCCAACCGATGACGGAAACATCGGGGCGTGACACTTAGCGAAACAGATTGTCCAAGAGAAATTCCATAACACTAAACTACCAGATAGTTAATCTTATGTCCCATACCATAACTCATCAAGCAATTCAATTATTACAGACATCGATATCTCAAAGACAAATAACATGTTCCGACAACTCAGATTTAATAAAGAAATTGTCTTTGTTTCTAGACTCTCATCCCTACTTTATTCCATAAAAGCAGGCAAGCATCCTAAGCACCTGTCACATACGTTAAAATAGAGGTCAATACACATAGTGTAAAGGTGAGCATACAAGTTTGATAGTATAATAGAGTTCGAAATCGTTTACGCATAACCATCATGTAACATGTAGCAAAATGAAAGCTAGTAGGTTATCGACAGAGAAATATGCACAGACGTGACTGTGAGTTGTAGAATGCGCAACACATATCCCCACTGGGACACGTGAAGTAAAGCCCTTAACAACTCATGTCCACGACAGGTGCTGAGTCCAAACTATAGTACTATTGTTGCTAAGGTATCAGGCAACAATCACTGTGTTAACATAACATACAAGCATTTATCGAATAACACGTAGCATGCAATAACGGTCAGCGTATAAATAGTGTTTGCGTTGTGTGTCGATTGTGATTTGAATAAGTAACGTATGTAACACCCAAAAGTGAGTAAAGCAAAAAAGGGTTCGAGTATACTCACAGATCGTGTTTATCAAGTAAACATTCTCTTGGATTGAAGGGAGCGCTGAGAGATTAGCCTGAACAGTTTAACGATAGCATAAGCGATGAGTGACGCGTAAAATGGTGCGAAGTGACAAACTATTGATTGGTAATCCGATCGGATGGTCATTCGATCTGATGACAATCCGTTCGGATGGTCATCCGATCGGATGGCCATTCGGTCGGATTGACATTCCTTTGGTAAGGATGTGTTTGTGTATGATGGCTTTGAAGTTTTCGTTGTAGCATTTTGAAAACAGAGAAGTATCTCTACCTTTCAGGTCGCTCGATCGAATGGCAGTTCGATCGGATGGCGATCTGTTCGGCGAGACATTTCTTTAGAGAACAAGTTCACAACAGGATTGTCCCTCGATCGGATGGTCTACCGATCGGATGGCAATCCGTTAGAACTGTCTATGTATTGAACATGTTGAAAATTGTTTAAGTGTTGAGACCAAGTGCAATCCGATCGGATGGCTGTTCGATCGGATGGCAATCTGATCGGACGGCAATCCGTCCCAACGATCTGATCGTCTTGGCACTTGATTATTTTGAAAGTTTTTGCAGTTTGATCGATACGATATGACAACGTGCTAAACAACAGAAACCCCATCATGAACCAAGAGATCTGATCGAACAGGAATCACCCTTGTCCGATCAGTTAATTGTTCGAGACAGTTGTTCATGTTTAACCCGAAATCAGTTGTCTCTTGGATAGAATTCAGATCTTGGACGAACACATCACTAAGAAAGAGTAGAAGATCAGAACGAGCTCCGATTCTATCAGTTTTGAGTGCATTGAGTGTAAAAGAGTTGAAAGAACGTTGGAAAACCATCTTTCAATCTTTTTAACTCTGAAAATGTTTAGATTTGTGCGAAAACATTGTTTATTCATGTGGAAATCTTTTACATCTAAGTTGTTCTTGGTGGAATGAGGCCAAAACTTGAAGTTCATAAGAACTCCATGATGACATCATCCTAGGACACCTCAATCCACTGATTTCACAGTTAAAAGTTAAGATTTAAAGGTGAAAAAGATGAAGAAGTGCGTGTAGATCATAGAAGTACAAGATTTAGGTTGAAAACTTACAAGAATCGCGAGAAATCGAGAGAAAGAAGGTTTGGAACGCTGTTGGTCGAGTGTGGGAGCTGTCACATCATAAATGATGTGACAGGTGGGTATTTATAGTTTTCCAAAAAGGGAAAGGTGCATAAGTGTCGAATAGGAGGTCACCGATCGGATGGCACTCCTATCGGATGGCCATTCGATCTAGTGGTCACTCGATCGAGTGGCTCCGACGTGTTGCGTTTCGATGTTTCGTTTCGAGCGTTGAGCATTGCGATGCGTTTAAGTGAGGGTGCGAGGCGATAGTATTAAATAATCATTACAAATAGCTTAATCAACACTCGCTATATCTAACATACAATCATCATAAATAACTTGTGTTTATCGTTTGCGATTCGATTTCGATAGAATTGCAATTGCGTTTCGATTAATCACCATAAACATAAACATAAATAAACATGCATAAGTAACACATAAATAGCACACACACGTAAAACAATATTCAGAACGCATAATTCGAGTTGCGAATGCGATTGCGATGCGATTAGCGATAAAGCGATAAGAACATGCGATTAAATCTCGATTATTCATAGATACTCCACATAATACAACTAAAGCAAATAAAATAAAGATTCGGTTACAAGTCAAAGAAGTCAAATCAGTAATTAAGCAAGGAGTGACAGATTGCAATTAGCAATCTTTTCTTCCTTTGACTTCAATCTTGACTTTGACTTTGACTTTCGTAACACGGGGTGTTACATCAAGTGCTGGCCACCCAAGGGAACAACAACAACAACACGGGTGCAAGGGTGGATGAGGATCTGGCCAAACCATACAAACCAAGCAATTTGTCATGCTTTTCTAAGCAAATCGCTGATTATGACTTTCAAACCAGGATAAAGATGCCCTCCCACAACGAACCTATGACGGAATGGAGGATTTGGAGGTTCATCTTCAGATCTTCATAGGGGTGGAAAGGATAGAGAAATGGTCCAACTCCGAGTGTTGCTTAATGTTCATGCAAACCCTCGTCGGATCTGCTAGGATCTGGTTCAACAATTTGCCAGTTCAAAGCATTCGAACCTTCGATGATCTATGCAAGGGTTTCTTGGCTAATTTTTCACAACAAAGGAGATATGTGAAGTATGCCACTGTGATCTTCCAGATCAAACAAAAAGATGATGAAAGCCTAAGGGATTTCATTGAGAGGTACAAGAAGGAGGGTTTAACGTATGTGGGAGCCGATGAAAAGATGAGGATTGCAGGCTTCATGAATGCAATCACCTCTAAGTACCTTACCAGGGACTTTAACAAGTGCCTGCCCAAAACCTTGGAAGAAGCCCTTGAAAGGGCTGATGCTCAAATCAGGGGGGAAGAGGCGGTTGACATTAAGGAGCAAAGAAAGAGAGGTCCTACCTGGTGGCACAATAGCCCCAGCCGGAAAAGAGGCAACTACGGGTCTTATGATAGACGCTCTCGAAGCTCAGACCCTCGAAGGTCTAAAGGACGGAACCCTTCTAGCAAGGACAAGGCCGTGAACTTCACAACCTTGACCAAAATCCCTCAAGAAATACTTGCCACTGAGGAAGTCAAGCATAGCTTCAGACCACCTAGGCCCCTGCCCAAAAGTAAAAGGAACGAGAATTCTACCCAATTTTGTGAATTCCATGAAGAGAAGGGTCATCATACCAATGATTTTTCCAACTTAAAAAGAGAATCGAAGAAGCAGTCAAGTCTGGAGAACTCGCCCACCTGGTCAAGGGAGTAAAAGATAATATAGGTGATGGAAAAAGCAAAGAAGTGAACATGGTGAATGTCACCGAAGGAACTCCTACCAAGCGGCAACGCCTGGAAGCTTGGGAGCTTCAATGCTTGTGCTTCCCACCCCCACAAAAGGGGCTCCATTCAAACCCTTTGGTCGTTGAAGCCACTGTGGAGACATTAAAAACAAGTAAAGCATACATTGATACGGGTGCAGCCACAAAAATAATGTTCAAAAAATACTTCAACCAACTCAGTGACCAAGAGCGTTTAAGGCATCAGCCAGCTGAGTCATCCATCAAGGGCATTGCTGACATACCCATCAAGCCTTTAGGGCAACTGACATTGGACGTCTGCTTCAAGGAAGGTGAAATGGAAAGAACCAAGCCACTCACCTTCATTGTAATCAACATGCCTTCTGCTTACGACGTTATCATAGGGAGGCCAGGCCAAAGTGAATTTATCATGGCTGTCTCTGTTGGTCAAGTCATTGTCAAGTTCCCCACTAGGAGAGGAATCGCAACCATTCAACCAACCCTTGAAGCCCTCATGGTTGAAGTGGAAAGCTCAGGAAAGAATGAAAGTGAAGAACAAGGTTGGGCCATTAACCCTAAGTATCCAGAACAAAGGATAAGGGTTAACACCAACCTTACTCAAGAAACTCTCTCATACCTCAAAAAGCTGCTGACTCATACATAACATGGACATCTTTGCATGGGGCCCTGATGACATGACCGGCATCCCTAGGGATGTTGCCGAACATGAACTCAAAATTCCACCAAATGTGAAGCCCATTGTCCAAAAAAAAGGAGCCTTGCCCCTGATCGAAGCGAAGCTGCATGTAAAGAGGTTGAAGGGTTGGTGCAAGCTGGCATACTCCAAGAGGTGAAGTACCACTCTTGAATAGCCAACCCTGTCATGGTCAAGAAGCCCGATGGATCGTGGAGAATATGTATCGATTTCAAAGACTTGAACAAAGCCTGTCCGAATGATTTTTATCCTTTACCAGAAATCGATCTCAAGGTGGACTCGCTTACGGGGTTCCCGTTCAAGTGCTTCCTTGATGCATATGAAGGTTACCACCAAATCCAAATGAAAAAGGAGGGCAAAGAAAAAACAGCCTTCCATACCGACAAAGGTATTTTTTGCTACCAAAAGATGCCTTTTGGCCTAAAGAATGCCGGTGCAACTTATCAATGATTGGTTGCTAAAGCGTTTATTGAGCAAATCAGAAAAACCATGGAGGCATATGTGGATGACCTGGTAATTAAAAGCAAGACTGAGGGCCAAATGCTTGACGATATTCAAGAAACATTTCGAAACCTTAGAAAAATAAACATGAAGCTAAACCCGGTAAAATGCTCGTTTGGGTTCGAAGAATGCAAGTTCCTGGGACACATTGTGGGCAAACAAAGTATAAAAGCCAATCCTAACAAGGTCAAGGCTATTTTGGAAACAAAGTCCCCGCAAAGCAAAAAAGAGGTTGAAAGCTTGAACGGTAAGTTGGCAGCCTTGAAGCGTTTCACCTCCAAGCTGGAAGAAAGGTCCCTTCCTTTTTTCAAAACCCTTCAAGGGTGTGCAAACAAAAGGGACTTCAAGTGGACAGAAGAAGCAGAGGAAGCCTTCAACCAAATGAAGCAACATCTGGCTTCACCACCAAACATTGCAGCACCTGAAACAGGGGAGTTGATCTCTGTCTACCTGTCAATCGCCGAGAAAGCAATCAGTGCAGTCCTGACCATCGAAAGAAACAAGGCTCAGTTACCTATTTACTTCTTCAGTAAGACATTAAAATTGGTAGAGACCAAGTACCCCCCCACTTGAAAAACTTGCTTTTGCACTAGTTAAAACAGCCAGAAGGCTTCGGAGATACTTTCAAGCACATCCCATACAAGTGGTTATGGACCAAACAAAAAGGATGATGCTCTAAGAAAACTTGCTTCGTTAACCTTTGCCCATCTCACAAAAAAGGTATTGGTTGAAGTGTTGAAGCAGTCATCGATTCAAGAACTCGAAGTACAAGATGTCATCACCGAAGAAGGCACAAATTGGATGACCCCGTTGATCAAATTTCTCACAAGTGGTGAACTACCTAAGGATCAAGTAGCAGCTGAAAGGGTTCGAATAAAGTCAAGACAATATGTGTTGCAAGAAAATATCCTATACAAAAAAGGGTACCTAGCACCATTGCTTCATTGTGTCGGCCCAGAACAAAGTCAATACTTGATCAAGGAAGTTCATGAAGGAATTTGTGGAGCTCATTTCGGCCCAAGGTCAGTAGTTTCAAAGTTAATGAACCTTGGATACTTTTGGCCCACCATGCATCGAGATGCAAGCGAGCAATTGAAAAAGTGTGAAGCCTGTCAAATACATGCTCCAGTGCCAAAAAGCCCAAAGCATGATTTGCTTCCCATCTCATCTGCTTGGCCATTCCACAAATGGGGAATGGACATTGTTAGATCATAACCCCCGGCCAAAGGAGGAGTCAAATTCCTCCTAGTAGCGGTTGACTACTTCACCAAATGGCCGGAAGTGAAACCACTGGCAAAGATAAGAGGAAAGCAAATCATTGATTTCGTGTGGGAAAGTATCATTTGCAGATTTGGGTTACCGAGAGTATTAGTCACGGACAATGGTAAACAGTTTGCTGAGAAGCCTTTCAGCATATGGTGCAAAGTGTAGGATCGCTGTAGGACCCGAACGAGTCGTTCAGAAGAGCTTTATATCCGATTCAAAGGCGGAATCAGTGAAACGGACGTGGAAACAGCTTGATACTATTAAATTTGTCACTTTGATTGATTCTAACACTGATTACAACCTGGACAAATTTTGGCAACACCTCGTTACAAATTCCGAAGTCGTATCAAATGAATCAACAAGTGCCCTATATATAGTAGGTGGGGTTTCGCTTGAAATGGTCAAGTTCATTTCAAGCGGAATCACTTAGTTCTGATTTTGCTTGAAATGGCTCTAGATCATTTCAAGCAGAATCACTACCATATCCCCTAAAATCAGTTTCTCAAACCTCTAGCACTGATTATCCTATCCAATCCTATTACATGATACAAGACGAAGTCAACAGACATAGTGCACTAACAGACTCCCCCTTGGATGTTGACGAAGTCTTCAGCATGACACATCTTTAGTCTTGATCATTCTGCCTTCTCATCCAAATTGTAACATTGTAAGCATTCTTCAATCTTTATCTTCTTTTATCAGCTTCAGGCTCCCCCTTTCGTCAAGCTTCCGTGCTTTGAGATCGACACCTAGCTTTCCATCTATAAGCTCCTCCTTGCTTCAAGTTTGTCTTCAGACTCCCCCTTAGACTCTGCTATTGGGATCGTAGTCTGGACTATCTGCAATCACTCAAACGTCTATAAATATAATGTTTTTCAAATCAAACATTCTTAAACCACTCCCCCTATCAACAAACTTCATTGATTTAGCAATTTTAGCAAACAGGATCATACACTGACTCTATAAAAATAAAAGCATCCAGATCCAACTCCCTCACAGTTAATCATCCAAGTCCAAACTAATGACCTTGGAGATATCACAAACTGTTTTTGATTTTTGATTTTTAATTCAAGTTTCAAATTAATGAACTTGTTTTATTTTCAGAAACACAATCAGCTTACTAAGATTTTGAAACTTAACACTCAGACATCGATTGTCGAAAAATAAAGCAGAATCAAAAATCTTTTTGTATTTTTCTGAAAATATAAAGCAGTAAAGAAATATGTACAAACATATTTACAGACAATATTTTTGTTTGAGTATGCGTTAGAGGATCATATCAGTTTTTGACAAGTCACAAGTACCGTTGAGCTTAGTTACACATTAAGAATTAAAAAATTCACTTAGATTATCGATATACTGATCCACTTAAATTTTCACACAAATTTTAACTGATTCAGGATACGAATTAGGTGTTTTAAGAACTTAAACTCATTCATGTGTCCCACCTCTTGAATATACTCCTGTATCCAGATCCCAATATTCAGTCTTACAGGTGAATATACCTAGATGATATCTGTAAGGGGTTAGATGCGAAACCGTGAGAGCTCAGGTCAGAACTTCCGTTCAGCAGAGAGATGACGGTTCGAATTTAGGTGTGTCCCCTTTAGAGGATCTTTTCTTCAACAGCAATGATTATCAATTTTATTGTTTCATCATTTTTGCTGAGGGTTGTGCTATGTTTCAAGCAATGCGGAAACTATTATTCGGGGACTAGGTCAGAACTTCCATTCAGCAGAAGTCCCGGAATAATACCCCAGATATCACTGAGTATAAAGACCTAGTATCTCAGAAAGAGGGACCTTTCAAACAAGATTTCAGGGGTTACCTATATATCCAAGTAGTGTTCCCCACGGAATGAGCAAGTTTGAATTTAAGTTTATATCCTGAAAAAGTTTACTAAATGTATAAAAACCTATTGGCATATCATCAGTGAGACTGTTTAACGCTATTTAATCATTACATTTCTTTAGCATATTGTAACTGTCTACTGATGTACTATCATTTCCTCTTTTTACACAAAACTCATTTTTTTGAATTTTATCATGTTTGTGGCTTTTTCAAATTTTCTAATGTTTTTGGATTTTCTGACAATTTTTCTCCCCCTAAAATGCAAAATCATTAAAATAAAATTTGACAAACTGATACTGATAGCTTTGTCTCGCCGTCCATTTTCTGCTTAATGTGCTCTATTTTGCAGAAAATCTAATATAAAGTACCCCCATGATTTACAACCCATTGATTTTTGATAGTTTGAAAACCGTTTTTCAATCTTGTGAAAGTAATCATGTTTGTTCCACCGTGAGGGTTTCGGCATATTCAATCAACACATATGACAAAAAAAACAAACATATTTTTGGTTTTTAATTTTTCTAATTTTTAGAGTTTTTTTTTAATATTGTTTATTTATTTACAGAAAATGTTAAACTCCCTATTCAACCAAACCAGGGTCCAGCAACCTCCTCTCCTCGTTGTGTCAGGCTGCTCCAACTTTCATTCTTATAATCTTCAGTTTCATTGAGCACCTGCACATACAACAATTTGATCATTTGAACAATTTAGCCCAGGTCTGTTTGACCTTAGGCATTTCAACACAATATGTATCATGCAGTTTCGGAAAATCTTTGTCATCAAGGACTTTTTCAACTTTTACTTCAACGTTCTCATCTTTTACCAAAGTCACTTGTTTCTTAACAGACCATGTTTGACCTTTCGGTGTACCTCTTTTGTAAAAATGTTTCTCTTTTTGATCACGTTGATTTTGAACAACAACTTTTGGTTTCCAAAACTGTTGGGGTTTTGTCATATCAACAGATGTTTTCCAACTTTGTGTTGTTCTTAATCTGGGTGTGTTAGAATTCCAGGTCTGTCTTGAATCTAACCTATTCTGATTTGATTTCCAACTTTGATTTGAAGCAAACTTGTTTGTATTATACCTCCAAGTTTGTTTCGAATCAAATTTGATGGACCTTTGTTTCACATTCTCAGATTTTTGTTTCTCAACGTTTTCAGATTTCTTTTTGTCAACATCAACAGGTTTCAGATTTGGACACTTTCGTGCAAGATGTCCAATTTGATCACATTTGAAACATGTTCTCTTGGACACATCTTTGACCTATGGTTGTTGCTTTTTCTTTTGAGCATGAAACTCGTCATTATACTGTCGTCCAAATTTGAGTTTTTCCTCTTCATCCAAACTCTTTCCTTGAACGAAACTCATTTTTGCTTGATAATTTGGCACTTCATTTTTCTTCCAATTTTGTTTCTTTTTATAACCCAACCCAGCCTTCATGTTTTTCTTCTTAAAACCCGGTTTGTTATAAAAAGTTTTGTGACCTTTACCAGCAAACTTTGAAATCTCAGATTTTTCAATTTCAACCATTTTGAAAATTTTATCAATCTTTTCTAAAATCACATTCTGAATTGGGAATACAACATCTAAGAATAATTTGTCCGATCCAATCATGGTATAAACCAATCCTTTTGAATCATCATTCAAATTTTTCTCGGATTTTGTGTTTTTCAGATATTCATCATGAAAATTACCTTCATTTTCATCATGTGATTCAGATTTACCTGTATCAACCGACTCTTCTTTCAACACACTTTCAACGACTTTACCTATCACCTCTGAATCATGAGAATCATCATATTTGGAATAGGTTACGTCAATGTTGTCTGGCAATTGATCAACCAGGTTAAAAGCTTTTTCGACCTTTTCTTCATCATAAAATACAAACTTTTCCGGTGGTGGAACTTGATGAAACTCTGAGCCAATGCCTTTCTTGTTTTGCTCAGACTCACTATCTCCCGGTTTTATATTGAAAATTCTTTCAAGCACATATGATGACACATGATAACTTTTTAGCTTGTTGTTGTTGTCCTGTTCTAAATCAGCAATCTGTCGCTTTAGTTTAGCAACATCCTCAATATAGGAATTAACAACACCTTGTTTAATTTCATACATTCGTTTAAGCTCTTTAGTTGTTTCAGAAAGATAATTCATTCTTGATTGAGCATATTTCATTTCATCTTTCACTTTTTCATATGACTCTTTTATAATGTGATATGCCAATTTCATTGCGTCATATTCTTTCTTCATTTCATGACAAACATTTTCTTTTTGATTACATTCTTCTGTCTTTTTCAAAACATTTTCTTTCAAAGATTCATTTTCTTTTTCTAATTTTTTACATTTTTCTGAAAGTTTTTCATCATTTTCTTTTAAAACTTTTTCTTTTTCTAGCATTTCTGTGCGTTTTTCTTTGAAAATGTTTTCAATTTTTGCAAATTCAAGATCTCTTGTTCTGAACTTTTGATCTTTTTCAGTACAAGCTCTGCATGTTTCCATGCATTTCTTGCATTATTCAGTCGGTTTTAAGATTTCAGAATCAGAATTTACCTCAGTGATTGGCACCTTCGTGTTTTCAGCTGCCTCTGTCTGCTTCATCTCAGCAACATTCTGTTTTTCTTCAACACTTGCTTCATCACCAGCATCACCAGCTTCCAAATTCTCATTCTTTACTTCTGCCGAACTTTCAATTTTCTTCTCATCTTCTCCAATTTGCTGTTCTTCAGTAACAGCTTTCTCAACTTCTACATTCACCACAACTTTTTCTTTCACAACCTCAACTTCAACAACCTCAGCCTTAATCTCTTCAGCAACTTTCTTTAGATTGTTCACCATTTCTTCAACATTCTTCTTCATTCTCTCTTCATCCCTTTTTCTCAGACACGATATCATGGCATATTTGATTTCTTTCTCATGCCTTTTTGCATATGTGTTATCTTTCAACACATTTCTATAGTATTCGGCTCTTAAAGGAATTATGAGAAGAACATCTTCAAAGATTATGTCTTTCTTTGGAACAACTGGTTCTCCTTCTCTGTTGTAGTAACACTCTTTCTTCTTATCCCATCTTTTGTTGCTGACAGCACTCTCATATTCTTCTTGCATGTCATCCATTCTGTTTAAAACAATGTTTCTTTCGCGATAAGTTTTCTCCCTCAAAATCTCTTCTCGAGTTTTCTCTTTGACCTCAGCAACAACATTTACTTCTTTGCTTTCAGTTGTGTCTTTTTCTTTGTTATCTACTTTAATCTCAGCAACTAACACAAACTGTCTTTTCTCTGTCATAGCTCTTCCATGAGCTGTTTTTCGAACATTCTCCAAACGATCTTCTTCTGGACAAATCTCGGACCAATCAAAACCTTCATCATCTTGAATTACAAAACAAGCTCTTGATTTCTCTCTGGGTTTATCTTCGATCATTTTCGGCTCTTCTCTGTTTTGGTGGTAGATCGCCTTTCGGTAGTAATCATCATTGAACGGATGTTCATTTCCACCAACTGCAGAATTTGTGCATTCTCTCTTGAAATGACCTTTCTGCGTACATTTGAAACAGGTCACTTTGGACTTATCAAATCCAAGCTTTGTTGATGCACCTCCAAGAGATTGTTTCCCGGTAATCTCCATATACCTCTGTGCTCTTCGGATACAAGTTGCTAAGCACCAACGGATGTCTATGAGCTCCATCTCTTCCGGATCAATCTGGTCGTAGTCTTCTTTGGTCAATTTGGAGTTTCCAATTTTTCCAGCTACAAGACCTTCATATGATTCCAGAACTGATGCTAGGAAACTCATTTGCTGCTTAGCCGCATTGATGCTCATTGCAGGAGAATTTTTCAATTTGAGAGCAATGTTGCATAATATCTCCTCTGCATCTTCAGAACTAACTTTTGAAGTTGAAGAATGATAACCCGGATCATAACTTGATGAACTCTTCTGTGGCTCTTGTGTCCTTTCACTACTGAATGTTGTCTTTGGTGAACTGACAACTTTCTCTGAAGGTAAACTTCCTTTGTAGTACAAGCCAACATTCTGTTGATGTGAAGAACTGCTCATCTTGTTCTGTTTCTGCAATTCAAGCTCATGAGTTTCAATCTTTTCAAAGAATTTGTCAAGAGAGATTGTTTCATACAAAGCATCATTTTTCAAAATAAAAACAAACGTTTGCCACTGATCAGCTCGTGGTAACGCTTCAATCACTTTGTCTATAAGTTCCTCTCTTGTTTTCATTATCTCAAATCTCTCAAGTTCAGTTTTAAGATGACAGAACCTCTCAATCATTTGCCTTACAGTCTCTCCTTTTAAACTATCAAACAGATTCTTTCTTTAGTAAAGCAATTTTGTTCTTTTTTATCTGTTTACCCCCCTCAGCTTTAACACGTAAAGCTTCCCAAACTGATTTAGATGACCCATCATGATTAAGCAACGCAAAAATATCATTTCTGATTGCTGACTGAATCAAAGCAATCATTCTATGTTCGGCAGCAAACTCAGATTTATCTTCTCTGGATAACTTCTTGAATGGAAGTTCTTCGCCTTTATCATCTTTTGGTCGTTCGTATCCAAACTCTAAACAGAACCAACTCTCATGTGCATACGCTTTCGCCCAGTTAAGAAACCGTTCTTTCCACCAAGTATAATCTTCAATGCTTTCCAGCGTTGGTGGCTTAGAGTGTGTTCCGTAGAAATTATCATGCTTGATGTTCTCATTGATCGCTTTCGTGATGGTTTTTGGGGTAACAGTTGTAATATCGGAAGATTCGGAAGTGAACGCGTTGAAAAACGTGTTGTAGAATTCTTCAGCCATGATTTGATCTTTGAATAACCTGGACAAACAATCAAACAAACACAATCAGTCCAAATAATATCAAATATCCTGAAACAGACTGATACTCAATTGACGTGAAATGATCTCGACACGAAAATCCTCTTTTCAAGCGAAATAGGAAACTCAAGCGGAATCACTTTGTTTGACAACTCAAGCGAAATCACAAGTTGACCAGTTGAAGCGAAATCAGTTGTCTAACACTTCAAGCGAAATCACTAAGACAACATCTTCAAGCGAAATCAGACAATAACACTTCAAGCGGAATATCTGTTTCGAGCGGAATCAGATGCGAATTCCAAGCGGAATCAACATTTCAAGCGAAATCATGTTGATTTTTCAAGCGAAATATCTATGTTCGTTCAAGCGGAATCTGGTTTTCTGTCCAATTTTGTCACTTTTAGTCAGTATTTTGGTCTCAAACTTTCAAGGCTTTGTTAATATATTGTTTTGCACATTCGGTGAAAAATTCATTCCATTTTGACCATGAAGTCTTGTCCAATTTGAAAAAGAAGGTGTAGAAGTCAGAAAATAGATGATATCAAGCTAAACTCTTCTTCCTGAGCTCTGATACCACTTGTAGGATCGCTGTAGGACCCGAACGAGTCATTCAGAAGAGCTTTATATCCGATTCAAAGGCGGAATCAGTGAAACGGATGTGGAAACAGCTTGATACTATTAAATTTGTCACTTTGATTGATTCTAACACTGATTACAACCTGGACAAATTTTGGCAGCACCTCGTTACAAATTCCGAAGTCGTAACAAATGAATCAACAAGTGCCCTATATATAGTAGGTGGGGTTTCGCTTGAAATGGTCAAGTTCATTTCAAGCGGAATCACTTAGTTCTGATTTCGCTTGAAATGGCTCTTGATCATTTCAAACGGAATCACTACCATATCCCCTAAAATCAGTTTCTCGAACCTCTGCCACTGATTATCCTATCCTATCCTATTACATGATACAAGACGAAGTCAACAGACATAGTGCACTAACACAAAGAGTTCTGAATAACACAAGTCTTCAGCTCAGTAGCCTACCCTCAATCTAATGGCCAGGTTGAAAGAACAAATCGAAGCATTGTTGAGGGCATTAAAACACGATTGGGAAAGCATGACACTAATTGGCTTGAAGAACTCCCAAACATGTTATGGGCAATAAGAACCACCGAAAAAATAAGTCACAAGAAAACACCTTATAGCTTGGTGTTCTGATCCGAAGCTGTAATCCCAGCAGAAATAGTAGTTACAACAAAGAGAACGTTCAACATTGATCTAAAAGCAAATAAGAAAGAGACGATGTTGAACTTGGAACTCCTAAAAGAAGCACGGGATCAAGCAGCCATTCAAGAAGCAAGGTATAAACAAAAGATGGAATCTTACTACAATGCCAGGGTAAAGCACGAACGATTCAAGCCTGGTGACCTAGTCCTCAGAAACAATGAGGCAAGCAAGAAGGAAAGCCAAGGAAAACTTGGTCCCAAATGGGAAGGACCATATGCCATACTCGAAGCTCACAAGGGAGGATCCTACAAGCTAGCTGATTCAAATGGCAAAAAGCTTCCCAGTCATTGGAATGCCAAAAACCTTAAAAGGTTACACATTTAGAAAAAAACATGTGTTAGAAAAATTGGCAAAGTGTTGTTTTTGTTCCTTTGTAATTTGCACACTTTGATGAATGAACAACGAGGTTCTTGTTAAAACTTGTCTTTTTATCCTATGATCAGGTTGAGAACCTAGCAAAAAACTCCATGACAAGGGTCATGTAAGGGGATGAACCCCATGCCACATCACTCAATAGGTTCAAGGGTTGAATGAACCTATATAAGGGGTGAGTTCCTAAATCAATACAACTCCACGAGACTTATAAATTTTTCAAAAACAAACTTGTCTCATAGACGGGTCTGAGCAGCCTTCACTAAATGTTCCTTAAGCCTTAGAAAATTTTCTAAAAAACAAACCATAATCAACAGGCTTACGAACCAAGATCAAACCAAGAAAAATGACAGATAGGATAAGTGCTATGTCTTCTTGTTAAAAATACCAAGGCTAAGTGACTGCAACACTGAACCCTTTAAGGTATAAATAACATAAATACAACACAAAACCAACAAAGACAATTACATTAACAAAACACAAGTAAAAGAACAAAACAACAACCCATCAATGAAAGGATGTATGCAACTTGGAACAAAAAATACAAAGTAAAGCACCAAGTCACAAACATCAAGCAACAACCGCAAGCCTCGAAGGCTTCAAGCTACAAGTTGCTTAACCAAACTGCCTTACAAAGATATACAACAACATAAAAAATCGCAACACAAGGCAAGTATTAAAAAAGCTAATAGCATAACATAAGAAGCCCTAAGGGGCCTAAAAACCGACATAGTGTTCGTCAAGCAATCACGACCAACAACCAAACCTTAGCGGTTTGAAAACCTGCAAATTGTTCAAACCGCCACTAGGGCTAACAACCATCAACAGAAACCTTAAGGGTTTCTGCAAAACCTAAATTGTTCAAAAGACATGATAACATAATATTATTTAAAGTGCTAAGATAGCTACGAATAAAGTTCAGAAAGTTTAACTTGCATCACCAGCACTAGAAGGCTTTGACGCCCCAGCTCCATCATCCTTGGACTTCTTTGCATTTTTCATCTTTTGACCCTCACTAGCCGCCTCAGAGGCTTCAAGGCTTCCTTCCTTCGAGGCTTCGTCACCAGCAGACATGGTTTCTTCACTACTTCCCGAGCATGAGCGTTTTTTAGACAAAGACTCCAACACTTTCTTGCAAACAACCTCATTTAGACCACGAGGTTTCAAACCCTGTAAAACAGAAAGCGGCTTGTCAAAGCACTCGGAAACCTCACCAACAAAAGGCCAAGTCATATGCTCCATGTCCCGAACAGAATCTTGAAAGACTTTAAGAGCCTGCGGTTGAAAGAAGGGAGATTTTTCTTGTGGTTCACCAGGCTCACAAGCTTTGTACCTAGCAACAAGCCTTGATGTCTCCCATGAGCTAACAACTTCGTATACACGGCACCCAAAGCCTGGTTGAATTCAGAAGAATGAAGAAGGTAGGTGACCACTTGTCGAAAGCCATGCTCAATCAACCACCTATTATCAGCCTTCAACACCTCCTTCTCCTTCATAGAAGTTTTCTCCCGGACCTTCAAAGCTTCCATCTCCTTTTTCAAACCCTCAACCTCCACCTCATGCCTTTACGTAACCTCGTGCATCTTCTTCACCCAAGCCTTTTCCTTTTTGGCAAAACCGTCAATATTTTTCTTCATGGAAGCCATGGAAGCCTTCATTTTATCCTTCTTCTTTGTGACTTCTTCATATTCTTGCATCCCTTTCCGAAAACGGGTGACACCCTCAGCCAACAAGGCAGAAAGGTTGCAAGAGCTCAACATCAACCTTGAAATGATCACCCTCCATCTCCGATATAGCATCTCGGACACCAAGAGGAGCAAAATTGGCCAATACATCTCCACAAACGGCAGGATCCTTGAAACTGTCCCCAACCTTCACACCCAGTAAGGAACGTAAAATTTTTCAGCACCGGACTCTTCCAAGCCTTCAACACTTTTCCCTGAGGAACCCTGGATAGCAGGCACAACACCCTTTTTAACCAACTTCTTCTTCTTTTCAGCAACTACCAACTCTTTTTCCTTTTCCTTCTCTACACCACCTTTAGAAACCTACTCAACGGACACCTCAAAGTCATCACTAATATCAATACCCTCTGAACCAGAGGGTTGATCAGCACTTTTTAAACGACGGTTTGACCGACGAGTAGAAACCTTGGGAGCAGGAACTTTTGTGAAACCCTTAACGTTTGGAACACTTACATAACCGAAACCTTCGAACCGATGCTCAGACCCCCTAGCAACTGCATCTTCTCCAGGTGTAGCTGCGGCATCCCCAAACATGACATCAGAAGTGTCATCGCTCTTCACAAAATCAAGTGCAGACATAACTACAAAACAAACACAAATACAGGGTATAAACAAACAGGCAACAGGAACATAATAACACAACATAACAAACGCATACCCTGACCATTTCTCATAAGCACTGGATCCCGATCAGGTTTGTCCCACAATTTACTAATGCCCAACAACATTAGTAAACGCTCAGGAAAGGGACGAACCCTTGAAGGACACTCCCTGATGGTTTCAAGAAAACAAGTATTTATCTCAAGAGCAGAGGGTTCAGGTTCGTTAAGAACGGCGTCCGGATGTCTCCAAACCATTTTAAAAGGAACAATCTCATCCGAAACCCAAAAGAATCGGTCTTTCCAGACACCAAGACTGGAGACCATGGATGAAACCAAACAAGTGTCGACTTGAGATGTTTCAAATGTGAACCAATCACCATTTTTTGCTAACCGGAAGAAACGACGAAACGACAAAAGGGTTGGATCATATCCGGAAGCCCGACATAAAACCTCAAAATGTAGAACCCTAGCTAAACCCTGAGGGTGGATCTGACCAAACGAAACACGGTAATATTCTAGAACATTCAACACAAAGTTTGAAAAAGGATGACAGAGATTATAAAATTCAAAGTGGTGACAATACAAAGCAAGTGAACCAGGAGGACATCGATCGATAGAAACATCACAACCCGGTGCAACCGGTTTAAATCTCAACCCAATGCCCCATTCCAAAAAAAAAAAGCTTCCACTTCTTCTTGGGTTAAGCGTGAAAATGATTTTGCTAAATCCTTACGAGCACCCATACTAAAAAAAGTAAGAAGAAGGAGTGAAAATCAAAACTAACCTGGAAGAAAGGGGAACGAACTTGAGAGGAAAATATGTAGAATTGGTTTTTTTTAGAAGATAAAGGTAAATAAATGACAAAGCGGATGTTATAATTACACAGTAGTTTATTAAAACTGCCGCCTGACAAAAAACTACCACTAGTCACATCAACCGTCTTTTCAAAATTCAAAAACCAAAAATCTCAACTGCTGTGAACCTTTTAAGCTCTCAAGCCTTGAAGCCTTTAAGCAAATTAAAACAAATGTAAAAAAAGTCAGAAGCATTTGTGCTTACACCCCAAAAACCTCTGACTTGGGGGGCTGATGGCGGGGGTAGCTCAAGCCTCAATAAAATGACTAAGAATACATAACAGGTTGAAGGGTTAAAAGGTTAAGGGTTTAAAACCCGGGAACTAAGGTGAACAGCAAAAAGAACGTGTACAGTAATCAGTCACTTCACTAATTGCTTAAACAACTCTCCCACAGCCGCAAAAGCAAGCATGTGCACAGGGAGCTCTCTTTTATCCGCAGGTCCAAACCCTTCAACCCCTAAAAGGGTAAGTCCCTTACTGCAAGCCAGGTTCACTAGTCAAAGGTTTCTCAAAGGAGAAACCTCTTTCCCTATAAAATGCAGGCCATGACAAGCATGCAAGACATTCCATAATCAGCTGAAACTATCCTAACTCTCTAATTCTTCTCCCTCTCGAGAACTAGTTTCATGCTTGCTTCTCTTCTTCACACTAAATAATTCATTTTCAATAACGATTGCTTTCTGAACTGATTTCTAATCAGTTCAGAATCTAAGGAGAATAACAACAATACTAGTGAACCTCTCTCCACGTCTTGCAAACGTGGGGGGACCCCACGACCTGCGTTAGGCAAACTTCAACCCTTGAAGCCTTTTGCCTAACCAGTCTGATCACTACTTCAGGTCTCATACTCGTAACAACAACATATATAATTTATCCTTACATTTGATGTAATGACCAAGGATGTATGTGTCTGTTATTGACTAGAAATTTAAAGTTTGACTTGTTTCGTGTGTCTTAACATAACACATTAATCCACAATCGAATTCATGCATATGTTGTTCACTATTCTTGTCCTTTAACAAGTAATATTTCGTCTGAGTTAGGCTTAGTTATTTGTCCATACATACCTATATTGACCATTATCTCTTTATGGATCACTTATTTTTTTACTTCTATTTGTTCCTTTGAACGTTTGTTTTAGTTGTTTTAGATTATATATGAATAAGGAAATTTCTATTTAATTATTACATAACTTATTCAGTTAATACAAGTAAAAGTAATTTTACAAACCAACCTAGCTGTATTTCACACTTTACAAAGTGAAAGGTGATTTCATACCTTTTTCTAGAAAAGTTTGTAAATTTGTATCAAAGTATCTAAAATATAAATGGTTATATAAAACTCTTTTATTTGACAACCATATATGTATGTTAGCTGTACTTTTGATATGATTAAAATATAATGGGAAAATAGCAAGAATAGCCATTATAGCCAACTGAAACGGCTTTACTAGCCGTTACAAACAACTGAAACGGCTTAACGATCCATCAATCCATGTATGCCACGTGTCCGACAACTCATGAAAAGGCTCAGAGCCGTTTCAGGTGCCGTCATTCATAGTGAAAGTTCATAGCCGAGTCGTTTCAATTGGCTTGTCCCTTGAGCCGGTACAGTGGATGGCTTGTCCCTTGAGCCGGTCGAAGGTTCTCAGCCTAGTACTTTCCACACGGCTCAAGCCGTTTCAGCATCTCAAGCCGGCTTGAAAGGCCAAGCCGGTTCCACTGAAGTTGAGCCGTTTCACCTGTATTTGAGTTGTTTCACTTGAACCCTGAGCCGTTTCCGTACGCTTCTAAGCCGTTTCACGCATTTCAAGCCATTTTACTAAATTTCTAATCCTTTTTTGTACACTTCTAAGCCATTTCAGAGTGATCGAGTTTGTGGGGCATGTTTTAAATATATCTTGGAATTATGTCCACTACAAAGTGATCAAGTATAAATTTAAAAGTTTCTTTGTCATAATCAGTAAAATCACTTTTCTAGTAGTTAATTTAAAATATGAGGGTTAAGTATGTTGTATATAGCGGGGGAAAGTGGTAGGTCGTTAATGGGAACATTGAGTATGTTGCTAATACCGATGCAAGCAGACGTGGTTTAGAAGTTGAAACCAATCATTCATACATCAGTTTTTTAAGTTATGTTTCTAAGATGTGTGATATTCCAAACATTACACGGTTGTCCTATCAGATATCTACGTTTACTGATACGATCGATATAATTAATGATCATGATCTTACGTTTTTATTTAATTTGGCGATGCAGAATCCTTTTGAATTACATAAATTATACGTTATTAAAGAGTCTAGTGTTGGTTCATCTAGTTTTGCATCTTTAAACCATTTCAAAGTTCCTGATTTAAATACTTCTGTTAATGAAACTGCTGATGTTTTAAACGAGGATGTACCAAATTTTGAAAATTTCTTTGAAAAATCAATCCCCTCTAATTTACCAACTAAAATACAATCAGGTTCTTCATCAATTGTGTTTGAGCCAGGCCATGCATTCAATAACAAGGAAAAGATAAAGCTTGAGCTGGGAAAAAAATGTTTGTTAGAACATTGTGAGTTTAAAGTAGATAGATCGTCTAAAACATGGTATGAAGTGTCATGTCTGGTTGACGGTTGTGAGTGGGGATTTAGGGCATACAGTGTCCCTGGTGATAGTTTATTTTTTGTTAAACATATGAACGATAAACACATATGTTCGAAGACGCCAACATACCCACATATTTGTCAGGCAAACCCAAAGGTTTTGGGTCACTATTTAAAGGAACCATTAAAAGACAACGATAGAATAATCGTTGCAAAGAGATAGTTAAACTTTTTAGATTATTCCAGGTGGAGATAATTAACCTTCAAGCTTGGCGTGGAAAAAGCCATGCACCAGAACTTCTACAAGGAACAAGCCGAGATTCCTTTGCGGAACTACCAATTTAGTGTTACAATTTGGAGCGTGCAAATCCGAGAACCGTCACTCACATCTTGACTGATGACGAGAGTCGCTTTGAAATGGTTTTTGTCGCGATGGGTGCTGTGGTAAGTTATACGGTTTACTTTTTATTTGTTTTTATTAAACTAAATCGAGGTTGATCTTACTTTGTAATTATTCATTTTCAGATTCGTAGTTTTATGTGTAATCTAAGATCAGTGGTTATCATCGATGTCGCACACTTAAAGGGTGAATTTAAAGGAACGTTGTTTAGCAGTTGGCGTGGATGGAAATAACCAGATTTTACCAATTGCTTATGGAATAGGAAAATCAGAGGATGGTGAATCTTGGACATGGTTTCTCTCAAAGATTAGAGAGTGTGTTGGTGAAATACCAGATATAACGATCATATCGGATAGGGCGAATTCTATACACGTAGGTGTTAGAAACGTGTTTCTACGTGTTTATCACGGGCTGTGTTGTCGTCATTTAATGATTAACTTACATTTACAGTCGAAAAAAAATGAATACGAGACGTTGTGGCGTAAGACATGTAAATCTTACCAGATGTCTGATTTTAATGAGTCGTTCAACGCGCTATGTCTTGGCATTCCTAGAATACGTCACACTCTAACAAGTATTGGGTCTGGTAGATGGGCAAGAGCACATTGTCCCGACAATCGATATCATTATATGACAAAAGGTAAAGGATATTGTAAAGATGTTGTGGAGATCTTGTTGAATGACAAGTAGGAGGTAATAGATATTGTGAATTAGGAAGACAGAAGATGTTATTGAATGAGAAGAATAAGTTGTTTAAATAGGGGGAGAAGGTTGACATAACATAAACATTTATATTATTTTTTACTGATTATTTTACTTTTAAACTTGTTCTTTTATTATGTATTTGTTTAAAAAAACATTGTCATGGAACACCAAATTTTATTCTTTGACATGCAAAAATTCAAATTTATACAAAAAATACAAACCTACACAACAGGGATAAATTGTGATAAATTTTGTATTATTATAATATAAAAAACAAAAATAAAAAATTTAAACAGTCTTCGTATCCATCTTTGTCAAAAAAGAACCATAAGAGAACTCTTACAGACTGTTTGGTATGAGTTAATGGAATGAACGAAGGAATAGAATGGACGAGGTAATGGAATGGACGAAGGAATGCAATGGATCATTACCATTCTATGTCTTGTTTGGTTACCATGTGTGAATGGAATGAATTATTATTGTGTATTGTTTGGTAGGCAAGAAAAACGGAGTAATAAAATAAGCGGTGAGTGGTGGTGGTGGTCGGTGGTAGTAATTGTGGGTGGTTATAGGTGGTGGTGGTGGGTGTCGGCGGCGGCGATGGGTGGTGGTGGTGGCGGAGAGTGGCGGTGCGGCGATGATGACGAGTGGTGGTGGCGGCAAGGTGGCCGTTGGTGGTGGGTGGCAGCAGAGGTGGCGGTGGGCGGCGGCGGCGGCGGTTGGTGGTGACGGTGTTGATGGCGTCGATGATGGTGGTGGGTGGCGGCGCCGAGTGGCTTTGGCGGTTGGTCATGGCTGTGGGTGATAACGGTGGTGGCTGCGACGGTGGCTGTCGGGGTGAGGTGGTGGCGGGTGGCGGCGATGGCGTCGGTGGCGGCGATGGCGTCGGTGGTGGGTGGTGGTGGTGGTGGGTTGTGGCGAAGGTAGTGGGTTGTGGTGTTGTTGATGAATGGTGCAAGAGGGGATGGAATGGAAAAAAAAACATGAGGGTGGAAGGAATGATTTTAAGGGAATGGAATGCCTTTTGTATTGGGTGATTCCATTCCATTGACCAACCAAACACCCTTTTCTTCATTCCCTCGTAATCATCTATTCCATTCCACCTTTCATTCCTGCATACCAAACACTACCTTATATTCTCCATCTCCCGTCTCGTATAGCATCATTTAATGATACCTGCAATTACATAATAAAAACAAAATTAATTATAGATATGAGATCCCATTTTAGATATAACATAATAAAGATAAAATTAACTTTAACTTGAAACTTAGTATTACATCTTTGTCCATGAGGCATAAGAGATAACACTCCGGAGGAAGACTTAATCCGAGAACAGATATTAAAAAAAATAATATTAAAAAAAATAATGACAAACACATCATTTTTTCTTTAGTCTGAACCCTCTAGAAAGAAAGTGAACAACGAAATTTAAAGCTCAAGAAAACGTCATTTTGTAACAATAAGAATATGTGCAGATATTTCTTTTCTCAAAAAAAAATATATTTGAGATAAATATAAATATCAATGAAGAACAAATACTTGAATGTGCATAACATTTTTGTGATTATATGGAGTAGATGGGTAGATGGGTATTATAGGAATCTAAAATATTTGTGGCAGATGGGTATATTTATTAACATATATTTATAACGGCCTGAGAACTATACTGAATGGCTTAGACCTATGTGTAACGGCTTAGAAGGGTATGGAAACGGCTCAGGTTCGGTTCAACCGACTCAAGTTATGTTGAAATGGCTTAGCTTTGTACGGAAACGACTCAAGTTCTGTTGAAACGACTTAGTTTTGTACGGAAACGGCTTGGGGCTTCAGCTGATGAAACGGCTTGAGCCATGTGGAAAGTTCCCGACTGAGATCTGTCAACCGGCTCCAGAGGACAAGCCATCCACTTACCGGCTCAAGAGACAAGCCAATTGAAAAGGCTCGGCTGAGAACATTCAAATGAATGACAGCGTATCAAACGGCTCAGAGTCGTTTCAGGTTTTGTCGGACACATGGCAATCAGTGGTTGGTGGGCCTTGAAAGGATTTTGTTAACCGTTTCAGTGGGTTGTAACGGCTCGTGGAGCCGTTTCATTTGGCTATTCTTGAAAAGTGGACTGGTCAATGGCTATTCTCGCTATTTTCCCAAATATAAATGGTCATATAAAACTCTTTATCTAACAACCATATAGTATTGAAGTTGCATATTTTTATGTCAGAACATTCACATCCTACCCATCAAAATCCGTGAGAAGGGGTTTTCATATTATAAAAGGTATAAAAAGTGGTTGTTAATGGAGGAGAGAGAAGATGTTACTGTTCATCTGTATATTTGAGGGGACACTGTTCACCCTCTATAATTTCTTAATATATTTTGAAAGTAGTTGTGAGTGGAAGTGAGAGAAAAGGTAATGATAAAGGTATAAAAATTATTATTTAATTGAAAGAGAGAGAAAATATAGTTTTTTTAGTGTAATTATAGGGTAAAAAATGATGGATAGTATGTGAATGCTCTCATACCTTATGTACTGTAGATGAGTAATTTAATAGTATTTAAAGGGGAAAGAGCACTCAAGGGTACTACCTTAATCTCGACTAATATCGCGCTGTTATGTTAATTATACACCAAAGTACCATACAATCACAAAACACTGGCGACGCATACCAACAAGTACTCTAGAACCATAGACCTCACCTTTTTACCCCACCCACCAATAACACACACCCTACCCCACCTTTTAAGTCTAGAGGTGTGCAAAAAACCGAATTAACCAACCCATAACCGAATTAACCGACAAAACCAAACCGAAAAACCGAACCAAATAAAAAACCGGTGGGTCAGTTAATGGTTTTTTCTTAAAACCGAAAGTAGCGGGTCAGTTATGGTTATCAATTTTTCCATGCCCAACTAGTCTATGCATGTTGATAATATTGTTGTTACTATTTGCACACATCATAATGCAACTGTAAAAATTGTAAAGGGAAAAAAAATAAACTTACGATATCGGCAAGCGTACTACACTATCTACTACAACTAAACAACAGGTAGCGTCAGACTAGCCACAAACCATTAGGGAAACTTGTTGAGGTTTTTTTCTTTCTAGATGTCGAGGCCCATGCTTCTATTCTACTTGGTTGGGGATTAGGATATTGAGTGATGTAAGTACTATATTTTTAGCCGAATTCCCCTTGGTGTTTGGATTCGTCAAGTTATGTGTTCCTTGTTACTTTTGCTTGCCCTTTGGAGTCCCCTAATGATTAAGCGAATCCATGTACCAAAAATGCATACACTTATTAGCACCCCACTAGTAAGAGCTTTTTTGTTACATCTATTATGAGTTCAAGACATAGTTAGATCAGTAAACATCAATAAAGGGATATAAAAAAAGGATAGAAAGGTTGATTCTTGTGAATCTCAAAGACACTGCATAACGTGCATTAACATATGCCCGTGACATTACTACGTCATGTTGGATATTTTAGTGCAATTGGGTTTGACTTGGTGACTAAACGAAATTGTAATACACATCAAACAAGTTAGAAGGTGCGGGAGTGCATGCTTGTCTGAGTTGTTACAATTCTAAGTGTTCGGGCAGAACCCTTAACCGATGGGGGTTGCAAGGAGGCAACGCCCCCTTGGTAGGTGTCTGGGGTAGCGCCCCTGAGAGTAGGTTCCAAGGGGTGGCAGCCTCTGACTGGGGTCGTGATGCAACATTGAGGTGGTTTTCTAAGATAAGGAACATAGGAGAAAGAGGTATTAATTGCATTTTCATTGAGTATGTTGAGCATTTGTTTGCTCACGTGTTCTATGTCATAGAACCAAATGACTACGTGTCAGTGCATATTGTGATTGAATCAAGAAATGCAGATTATGATGAGAATATATTCTTTTCTATACCTATGCCTATGGATTTGGTTCCAAGCTCTAGTAAATCTCAAGTGGCTGACCAAGTGATTGATACTTCTCTAGAACCTAGGAGGAGTGTTAGAGTAAGAAAAAGCTAAAACATTTAGTGATGATTTTCAACTATATATGGTTGAAGGATCTAGAGATGAGATTCAAACTCAAAAACAATATTGTTTCAGTATTGAGAAAGAACCTAGAACCTATAGTGAAGCCACATCATCTCGGCATGTTGCTTTTTGGAAAGAAATTGTTAATGATGAGATGGATTCTATTATATAGAATAATACTTGGAAATTATCTGATCTACCCCTAGATGTAAACCACTTGGTTGTAAATGGATCTCTAAAAAGAAGATGAAAATAGATGGTTCTATTGATAAGTTTAAATCTGATTGGTTATCTAAGGCTTTAGACAGAAAGAAGGAATATACTACTTTGATACATATGCTCTTGTAGTAAGAATATCCACAATTAGATTGTTAGTGGCTTTAGCAGCAATACACAATTTTTGTGATTCACCAAATGGATGTGAAAACTGCTTTCTTAAATGGTGATTTAGATGAAAAGAAATATTTGAAACAACCTGAGGGTTTCATTTTGCCTGTTAATGAGCATATGGTGTGTAAGCTTGTTAATTCACTATATAGCTAAGCACTTAAACAGTGGCATCAAAAATTTGATGATGGGGCGTTGTCTAATGGTTTTGTATTAAACCAAGCGTACAAGTGTGTGTATAGCAAATTTGATGCTTCTAGAAAAGGAGTCATATTTTGCCTCTATGTGAAAACTGACATGTTGATCTTTGGTATTGACCAAGAACAAGTTGATAAAAAAAAAAAGTTTTGTCATCTTGCTTCGACATGAAAGACACGGGGGGAGGCGGAAGTGTTCCTTGGTATAAGGATTAAATGAGAGAACAATGGTATATTAATATCTTAATCTCATTATATTGAGAAGATTTTGAAAAAGTTTAATCTTCAAGATATTTCTCCATTTAATTGTGACACCTCAGAAATTTCAACAAATAAAATGACAACACGTGTCCGATAAATCTCAAATATTCCCGGTAAGTTGGACGAGAGGGACCAAATAGGTAAAAATGTGGAAGAATGGAAGTTGAGGGATCAAACATGACAATATGCCAAAATATTAGCTTCTGAATGTCCTTTACAGACCGCAAGCTATGCCTTACAATCGTAAGGATGTTTGGAAAAACTAGGGGCGCCAAAGGTCCCTTACGGACCGTAACCAGCCCCTTACGATCCGTAAGAGGTGCAACTGGCATATTTTGTTTGCTGCCAACAGCAGCTGCAGAAACTGCCACTTATCTCACAATTTCGACGCTTTTCTCCTGCTTTGGACATGTGTGATGACACTAATCCTTCCCTTAAGACTCCTGGATACACTTGGCAAGATTTGAAGGTTTGAATGCAACTATAAATAGCCTTGTTCATGCCTTCTTACAACTTGCACCTTTCATTCATTCTTTCTCTCTATATTGGAGTTACTTCTACTTATAAAAGGCCTCTAACCTGAAGTCTAAGCTTTCCTTGAATACTTATAAGTGTTCTTCCTTGTCTTGTTTCATTTCTAGGCTAGTTATTAGCCGAAAGTCAAGCAAATTAACTTTTGCTTTGACTTTCGGTTATGACCATTTCGGTCAAGCCAAAGTCTAAATCGAACATGGCTATGTGATTGTAATAATGAAGGTAATCCCCTATGAGGGCACCTTCTTGAGATCACGTTAAGCTGTTGAAACGACAGGTCAAAGTTTTACTAAATAAAAGTCAAAAACGCAAATTTTCATAATGAACGTTAAATGAACTTCTAAGTATCAAAACCTTAAGCTTTCACATTATAACAGTTAATATAACATATTTGGGCATGTTAGATCACGTCCAAATAGTCATTTCCTGCTTAGAGCTCGGTTCGCAACGGAAATTCAAACAATTTGACTTCTACTTTGACTTTTGATTCTGACCCGCTTGAGTAACTTTAGATACTGATTAAGGGTTGTAATATGATCATATTATTGTAGGGAATAACCCTTAGAGGTTATACCTTCTGATCATATTGTTTGTCGGGTTTTATACAAAGTCCATATAAAATGCTTAAAATGCCAATAATGCCCTTATCGCCTAAAAATGGTCTTTAAAACCAAATAAACTTGTAATCTATAACACCACGTAAAAACGTGTCCAATTACATAAGACACGTGTCCTAAACTCTAAATATGAGAAAGATTGAGTTTGAAGGACTAAAGTTGACAAATGGTGAAAATATGTATGCGAAGGGACTAAAAGTGTCAACATGCCAAACTTGTGCCTCTGAATGACCATACTCGGAGAATATATTCTTAAACGAGTGATTAATTGGATATAAGAAGCCGCTTATGAAAATAATCGGAAGATTTTAAACTACATGGGTTAAATGTGTCAACATGTTAATTCTTACCTCTAAGTGACCTTTCGAACCCGAGGCTTCGAAATATTCAAATATACTCTCAAGAATAAATGATATAAATTTCATGAGGTTTCGAAATCGTTATACGTTGATTATGCAAATTCCCAAGAATTAGGGTTTAAAGTGTCAACGAGGCGAAACTTATGTTTTCGGTGATCAATTAACGGAACTGGGCCTAACGGAGTTTGGTTATACTCCCTAGAGCAACTACAAACTAACTTTAGGGGCCATTTGTGTCAAAATGAATGATATATGACGGCATAAAAGAGAAGGGATTGAAAGTGCAACAAATGAAACTTGTTTAACTTGGGCCACACCTCCACACGGGCCGCATAGCAATTGATGAATCCTTATGCGGGCCGCGTGGCAGCTGCTAGCGTCCAAAAAATTGGCAGCTGCATGTTGCAGCCTGTTACACCGACTTTGGGGCCAAAATTTCGATTCCAGGAGCTATTTGTTGGTTTTAGAATACCACTAGGACACCTAGGGTGATCCTAGATGCCTCCAAAATAGCTGCAAACATCCTAGTGCATGGCAATTTGCTATATAAGGAGCCTTAGTTCATTTGTTCATTTGCTCATTTGGTTGCAACAACTTCAAACACACACTTCTGGAGATAGCCAACATTAGGAGAGGATCAAGAAGTGTAGAAAAGATATCTAGGACCTTATGCAAGTGTCTTAGCCCCTGCTTAGTCCATTTTAATAGCTTAAAAACCGAAAAGTCAAATATATCGTAATTAGACTTTGACTTTCGGTTTAATCATAAATGGTCCAGCCACTGACCGAAATAAAAGTGGTTATGGGACCATATTAAGGTAGGTGATTAACCCTTAAAAGGGCACCTCCTAATTATTTCGTTTGACTAGTTAATTGTCGGGTCAAACTAGTTAGTCAAAAAGTCAAACTGGACAGAAACTTTAAAAATTATATAAACTAATAAAACAGAGGTTATAAATTATATTTTAACATTCTAATAACTTGGTAATTAGTATTAGAACATGTTTAAACAGGTCTAACCCAACAATTATCAGTTTAAGGTCAGTTTATAACCGAAAGTCGCAAAAGCTTGACTTTTGCTTTGACTTTCAGTTCTAGCCCGATTAAGCTTAATTCTCCCATGTTTTAAGCTTCCATTAGGACCACATTATATAATAGTATAACCCTATGGAGTTATATTGCTTGGTCCTTAGTAGTTTGAATTATATGCTTTGTTTGTTAATATGCTTATAAATGCCGTAAATGCCCTTTTGACATATAATTGAGATTTTTAGAAATGTGAGAGGACAAAAACCTTTGCTGCTGATATATAAGCTTGTCCCTAAAATTTGACATCAGTTCTTGGTCTCAAACAGAAGTTATGCTCGATATCGTAATTAGAAGCTTTTTATTAATTAATTTGCGATATCTTGCATAAGGCATGTTTAAACTTGGATTTTGAACCAAAACTCATTACCTACTGTTAAGATATTATTTTTACGGATTTTTAGGATTTTTGGTCAGATTATAATCTGATTAAATCATAGAGTTCTTGTGTAATTCGGTAAATGACGATAATACCCTTTTCGTGCATAAAATGAGAGTAACAAATGATTTGAATGCCAAACCTTTTCCTACTGATTTCATACATTAAATAAATTATTGTGAGCATTTAAAACTGATCAAAATCTCAAATTTACATAAACATCTCGATTATCGTCAATTAGCAAGTTTTACACTAATTAGGTGCATAGTATGGTTTAAAACCATATTTAACACCTAAGACTTGTTACCTATTGAATTTTAAAACAAATTTCAGTAGTATTACAGTAGGTATAAGTCATAAACTCAGATTTCCAAAAATGTCCTTAAAAGCATATGTGAAATGACCAAAATGCCCTTTCGGGGCATAGTTTGGCCATAAATGGTAAACCTCACATATATGTAGTATCTTACTGATGTAATGAGATAAAATAAATATTTTTACTGATTACCAAAGACCAGAACCTCAATTTGTTATAAAAATCACTTTTATAATTATTAAAATGACCAAAATGCCCTTACGGGACTTAAATTGGTTTTAAATACTTTTTGGGCATATATGTTAACATCCTACTGATGTATTAACATATTTTAAGCATAATAACATTTGAGACCTGTATATAATTCGTTTGGTTACCCGTTATGCATTTATGTGTTCGGTTCGGTTTATGTGACTAGTTTACGTAAAATAGCCGAAACGGGTTTAACCTTATCATTAAATCCTCAAATTCCAGAATGTGTTTAGTTTACCTATATTATACAAGTATCCAAACTTGTCAGTTCTAAACCACATTCTATTCCGGTCTCCGCTTAATCTAGCGTTTAGAACCGTAAAGTTTTTTTTCTAGCTAGCCGGTCTAAGTCTTTGACTTAACTAAAGACCCGTTAGCATCCTAATAGGTTATTAAACCTTCTATACATATTAAGTAGCATTCAGTAGAAGGTATTATCATAAAGCTTTAGGAATACACAGCTGAGTTACTTCTCATATCTAGCTCAGGTAAATACTTTTAACTTATTTTCCCTTATACAGGCTTGGGATATGGTATTATAATAATACCACTTGGTCGGGTATGAAATCATTTAATCGGATTGTGATTAATAAATTTACATAACCTGTTTTAATCTGTCTTGTTTGATAACATGAACATTGGGGGTTAATACGACCGTGTCCTGGATATCCTCGGCTCATTTCATTTGAAAATGGCCATGACCTATGCATGGGGTATAGGCATACACCTGACAGATGCAAATGCTAAAATATAAACCCACATGTTGGGGATAACTCCTTTGTGGGTTCTATAAGTGGTGAGTCGGTTAATCATGACCGGCTTCCAAACCGGCCCTAATTGTATGACAAACATGTAAATCTGTATACAAGATTATCTTTAAATAATTGTCCCAAGTTATAAATGATTTGTGCCTTGTGCACTTAAATCAATTTTCATAAATGTTTACAAAAGAGTCAGTTAATTGTATTTACCAGTGTAAACTGGCGTATTTTCTAAAGACTGATTGACATGTACCTCTCGTAAATAGGCTGGAGCTACTATGAGTCATATAAGAGGATCTTGCAAATCCCTAGATACCTGGAGTCTGTTATTTCTATTTCTTGTATTTTATTTATGATCCGCCTGTGGATCTTATTACAACCGAGTCTGTATATTCTTTCATTCGGACACTCAGACATTATGGTTTGTAATAGTTTATTCACCAAGCCTTCTGCAGTGCTATTATATTGTGTGTATTGACAATGATGATATCAACTACGTCATGATACTCCCCGCTGGGCCCACCGGTAATATGTGGAAATATCGGGGTGTGACATAATCTGATTATGAAACTGATGTTGTAATATGATAGAGTATATTTTGGCATTATGGACTTAACATAGGCCTATTTGACCACCTGGTGCCGCATATGCGCGTAGGGTTGACTTATATAGCACAATATATATAAGTTAGCCGAATTGGGTCAAAACCTTTCTAAATCAGTTCTAATCAGAATGTATGGTTGTTTGACCCATATTATACGAGTCCTTATACTTGTAAGGTATAAACCACATTCTATCCAGTCTCCGCTTAATCTAGTGAATCGTACCTATTTATTTAAAGTTAATCGGTCCAAGTCAAATGACTTGAAATAAGACCCGTTAACATTCTAACGGATCATAGTTCCATTCATTCCAGATTAGGAACCTCCAGTAAATTGCACATGTGTTTAGGTTATTTTGATTACAGTTGTGCTTAAGCCTCTTTGATTTGTAAAGATAAGCGTAGGTAAATACTTTTAGCCTATTTTCCTATACGGGCTTGGGTTACGGCTTTAAGCCGCTTGGTCGGGTATTAAATCGATGACGAATGATGTCCAAAATTTAAATAACCCATTTTAATCCATTTTGCTTGATAACTTAAACATTGAGGGTTAATACGACCGTGTCCTGGATATCCACGACTCACTTAATTGCAAGTGGCCACGACCTAAGCGTGGGGTGTAGGCGTACACCTGACAGACGCTTATGTTATCTTATATATTTTTATTGAAAATGTGGCATGCCAGTTATTCATATATCGATTTTCATCTTCGGTCCCCATATATATTTACAAGCATGTAAAACTGGTAACATGAAACATTACTTTGTCCCAAGTTATTTATAAAATAATATACCAAATGGTATAAGAATGATTTTGAAAAGATTTTCAAAATGTGTCAGTTAATAGTATTTACCAATGAAAACTGGCGTATTTTCAAAAGACTAAGCGCATGTTAATTAAGCAAATACGGAATAGGATGGAGCTGCTCGGTCTAGGCGTTATGGAAGTTGTGACTTAACGAAAGACCTACTAGTCTCTAGTTTCATTTTATTACATTCGGTTCGCCTGTGGATCCTTTTAAGTACTAATCCGTCTGTATTATATTTTTGAACATTTCGGACACTTGTACTTTGTAATAATTTAATTTAAAATCCCATCTTCCGCTGTGCAATATGATTACTGATATCGATCGTCACGCATAAACTCCAAGTCCGGGCCCACCGCGAAATCAAGGTGTGACGCTAACACTCCTATAGATCTTGCTTTTAAGCTCTCACATAATAAAGGTGTTGTGGTAAGTCAGCTTGAATGCTCAAGAGCTATTGGATCTCTCATGTATGCTATGATAAGTACTAGACTAGATATAACATATGTTGTTGGAAAGCTTAGTAGGTATACTAGCAATCCAAGTGAAACTTATTGGCAAGCTATAAATAAAGTGTTTAGGTACTTGAAAGGAACCATGAAATATGGTTTGAGTTATACTGGATTTCATTCAGTTATAAAAGGTTATTCAGATGCAAGCTGGATTAATAGTATGGAAGATTATTCTTCCACAAGTGGATGCACTTTTCTAATTGGGGAGGTGCTATATCTTGGGTATTTAAGAAACAGATTTGCGTAACTAACTCAACAATGAAATATGAGTTTGTAGCATTAGCAGCAGCTGGTAAAGAAGCTCAATGGCTAAGAAACTTGATTTATGAGATTCCATTGTGGCCAAAACCGATTTCACCAACTTCTATTAGATGTGATAGTGCTTCTACTTTGGCTAAGGCCTATAGTCAAGTGTACAATGGGAAGTCTAGACACTTAGGTGTTAAACACAACATGATTCATGGGATCATCATGCATGGTGTGATATCAGTGTAGTTTGTGAGAACTCAATAGAATTTACCCCACCATTTAACTAAAGCGTTAAGTAAAGATCTTGTGCACAAGGCAGCTGTAGGGATGGGATTAAAGTCCACATGAAAATTCTCATTTTAAGATACCCAATTCCCACCTAAAATGACATTAGGTGCTGAATTCAATGCGGAAAGCTTAACATCTAGAATTTGGAACATATTAGTAGCATCATCCCAAGGTATGTGTTCACACCTGCAAGTTAAAAGGAGGTTGAAGGTTATCTTCTTAGTAGTTCTTTAAAAAAATGCATATGCAGGTGCAAAAGAAAAAAGCTACGTATATGAGCATGAAGTTTAGCCGCTTCAAGAAGCTAGGACATGACTTTGATATGTTCATTGAAGGATAGAGCACATGCTAGTAAAAATAGTGTCAATAAAGAACATAAGAGTATGTAAACTTGTGTGTATATTATCTTTATGTATTCATTATGAATCGAAAGGGTTTAATCCATAGTGACACCCTAATATTCGAATATTTGGAATGTGTAATATACTTATGTGAAATTCAATCGTCGCGATATTTCATTTATGCATAAGTTTGTTTTGTTGTGAATTTGTTTAAGTTAATCAAGGATTACGCTAAAATGAGGGAGGACCGTTGGATATTTTAGTATAATCGGGATTGACTTGGTGACCAAAGAGTGTAATACACATCAAACAAGTTAGGAGGTGCGGAAGTGCACACTTCTTTGAGTTGTTATAATTCTAAGTGTTCGGGCAGAGCCCCTAATCTATGAGGGTTCCAAGGGGGCAATGCCTCCTTGGCAGGGGTCTGGGGGCAGCGTCCCTAGGAACAGGGTTCAACGGGTGACTTTGAAATAAGAGTTTTGGTCACACTTCTAGTTTATACGAATTCCACACAAAATCGCATACTAGTTCTCGTTCTTAATCTGAGTTGTATCTGATTGGATTTTTCGAAAGAACTACCGAAATATTCGATCTGAAAATGATCACACGCCTCTCAAGTCATCCGTTGTATACTCTAAATTCCCCAACACATCACCTTTTAAAATATGAATACCATACTACCATTGAGGTGACGTTGAAACCTCCTAACGACATAATGTTAACAGGTATACAAGAGGCACTAAGTAAAACTCATTGGCTTCGGCCTTTTCTTTCTCAAGCTGATGTTCATGTCAAAACTCAAAACAAAATTTAACTATTCTCCTAATCTAACTTGTTTTATTTAGGGGACCTTGTATGTTATTGTATACCCCTACTTGTGTCTATAGGTGATATATGAATCTATTTTACACTTTCATCACTTTTTTGGGTTTTTCTTTAGCATGTTGGTTTGTTGTTTGTTTTAGAGCCGGTGGTATCTTTGGAAGCCGCATCTCTACCCACAGGGATAAAAGTAAGATTTATCTACATCTCACTTTCTCAGGCTCTAACAATAGCCTTGCTCTAACAATAGCCTTGCTGTGAGTGAGATTTACGTAGTTCGATTGTTCGGTAACTTGTTTTATTTGGTATTTTTCTTGTTTTAGTTGTGTAAAAAGAAACCCATTTGAACACACTTTTACCGTTTTACGATTTCTTTCATTCACGATGATTTGGCTTTTTTGTCATCCTAGCAATGAATTACCCTTCATATACAATACTGTTAAAAAATATAAATATGACACTCAATAAATGTAAGTTATGGTAAACACGTCACGGAAATTTGTACATGAGTTGAGTGTCGAAGGTGGGCAACCTCTACATTTATTAATTCGAGGACAAAAAAAAAATGACAATGATTTTTATAGCTAGCATCGAATTATATAAAATAAGAACAGTTAGGCTATACATAACTATTTTGACTTATAAAATATTCTTTAAATATAAAATTTATATAAATATACTAGTCTACGTGGGTTGCTATTTGAGTAATATAGAGTTTGATGGTGCATCGTTGTAAGGACTCCGTCCAATCGTTTCTGTTAGTAAATTGGATGTGAACTTTGAACGAATGGGCCAAACTCACGGTTTTAATTAGGTACAAGATTTAATTTAAGAAGAAGGAATCTCGACATAACCTCGGTTTATTGCCCTTTTTGCGATGGATTCGAGAAAACAGTGGAGCACTTATGCACTGCATGCTCGGTGGCTATGCGGGTGTGGGCGGCTTTCAGCGTTTGGTGCAACATCCCGCCGCTCTTTTTTTTAGTTCAAAGACATTCTAGAAATACACAAGGTCATTAAGAGTGGTAAAAAGGCAGAAAATATCATTTACGGGTTGGCGATTATTGCTTGATGGTGCATTTGGAAAGGAAGGAATGAGGTGGTTTTTAATCAGCTTAAACGGAGTCCGCAAGATATCATAGGGGAGATAAAGTCGAGAGGGTATGCTTGGGTTAAAAATAGATATTCATGTAATTATATTAGTTGGACGGAGTGGTATAAATACTCATTGTACATGTTGTAATTTCTTTGCCCTTTGCCCGTTTGAGTCGGGGGTGTGGTTTGTTTGTTTGGCCGTTTGCCCGTTTGAGTCAGATGTGTGTTTTAATGAAGTTTACTTTCAAAAAAAAAAATAATAATATTTTATATCATTTTATACAAAGTTTCTAATAATCCTATGATTTTATTTTAATTAAATCTAAATAACAGCAAAGCCGCTGCCGTTTCTCGCACAAGATCTTTAGTGATCTTGATACTTACCGTGTCGCTAGTCGCCTTGATGCAATGCATCTTTCCTAGCTATAATATTATGATCCAAATTGGTACCTAGGTTCATGGGCAACCATTTATTCCATGTCGCTGATCGGAAGACCATGGTTGGAAGTTTGTATGTGGGTAGGTGAGTTGCTGGAGCGCCTACCCTATCTGGCCATTGGGGAGAAGTTTCCAGATGGATATATATGTGTGGTTTAAAACACTTTTTATACTTGTTAGATAAAACACCTTTTGTAGGATTATTAATTTTATACAATTTACTTAAATATAAGTAGATTATGTTTTGTGTCATTTACCAAAACAACTAATAATCAACCAAACTAGTTTTTTTTTTCTTCATATTTTTGTTTGAATTTATGAAGAGAGAACAAGAACCATTGATTTTATACACTTTTTCATATTACTTTTAAATTTTCTACTAAAGATATTTTCATGCTTCCTGATAGAGTATAATTTAAAGTAAATTTTTGTTTTACTTCCTGTTGTTTGGTCAATTTAACGGTTTTGGCTCAAACCTTTAAAAATAGCTATTTTACTCCTTGATGTAACACCCCGTGTTTTTGAATGTCAAAGTCAAAGTCCAAGTCAAATTTGACTTCTTTGACTGTGATTAGTCTATTTTACGTTTTTATTATTTGTATTATGTGTAGTAAGTGTTGTTAATCAAGGGAATCGAAGTAATCGAATGTTTAATCGACGCAAAACGCTTTACGACTGTGAATAATAGGAAGTAACAATGCGATAAAGTTAATCAATCAATAATCAAGCTAATGGAATCATCAATCGAACTCGAAACTCGAATTATGCAGCTTTGGTGTTGTTATACGTGTGTGTGTGCCTTATGTGTTACCTGTACGTGTTTACTTTATGTTATGTGTGCTGATCAATCGAATCAAAACTCGAATCTCAATCGAACTCAATCGAAATCGAATTATGATGAATGGTAGCAAAAGAATAGTGTGAAATATAGATGCTCGTATGTAGATATAGTGGTTGGGATTAAAAGTAATTTGAATAGGAAACTCTATCGTACTCATATCGTCTTCAATCGAAATCGAAATATCAGAAATCGTCGCACCAAACGCTCAACGCAGGCTGTTGATCGATCAGGCTCCTAGCCGATCGAACAGCCCAGCCGATCGGACGGACTGTCCGATCGAGCAGGCTGTCCGATCGGGATGCCTGGCCGATCGGCTAGCTCTTTCCCCTTTTGGAAGCGTATAAATAGGCCTGTCATTGTCATTCTTTCCACTTTTGGAAACCCTCTGACCGACCAGCTCGTGTTCTTCACTATTTCTCAGATTTCTCTCAATCCAGGTAAGATTTTATCCTAAATCTTGTACGTTTTTTATCTATGCACACTCCTACACCTTTCTATCTTTCAAATCTTGATTTCTAACCGTGAAATCATCAAGATCTAAGTATTCTAGGATGATGTCATCATGGTGTTCTTCAAGAACTTCATGTTTTGGCCTCAATCCACCAAGAATCACTTGGATCTAGCCGATTTCCACATAAACAAACAAAGATCTGTTATAGATCTAAACATTACACGGTGTAAAGGATTGAAAGAAGGATTTTCCAACTTTCTTTCAACTCTTTTACACTCAATGCCTTCAAACCGGTAGAAACGGAGCTTGAGCCGACTCACAAATCATCCTAATAAGTTGTGTGGTTCAAGATTCGGGTTCTATCTACGAGGTTCACCGATTTCGGGTTAAACTATAAACTCCGTTCCGAACCGTTCACCGGCCGGACTTGGGTGGTCCCTGTCCGAGAAGGAGAAACAAGTAAGAACGAAGGTTCTATGGTTCAGCTTGTTGTCAAAATACCTCGATATAACGACAAACAATCAGAACAGCCAAGTGTTAGACGAACAAGCCGACCAGGTCAGGATGCTGACCGATCGAATAGGCTGTTCGAACGAACAGCCCAACTGATCGGACATGTCAGCCGATCAACCAGGCCAGCCGATCGGCTAGCACATGGTCCCACACTTTGACAATTTCATGAAGTATAGTATTGAACGAAGTGATGTTCGATCGAACTACGGTTTGGGTTGAATTAATCTTCGAATCATGAGATACTATGCTTCAACCCTTAATCGATTTTTCAACTCGTTCGATGTTTTGGAATGCCACCCGATCGAACATGTTGTCCGATCAGGTGACATCCAGCTGAGGACTTACTACCAAAGTGTCTAACCGATCGGTTAAGCTGGCCGATCGAACGGCCCGTTCGATCGATCGACCTGAAAGGTAAGAACACTTCAATGTTCTCAAATACTACAACGAAAACCTCAAAAGGACAAGCCATCATACACAAACACATCCTACTCAAAAAGGAAGGAACAATCCACTCGAACAGTCCGACCGATCGAGCCTACCGGCCGATCGAATAGGCTGACCGAACGGACTGTCCAACAGAACGAGCAACCCGTTCGATCGAACCTCCAGTTCGATCGACTAGGCTGTTCGACCCATCAGCACTTGTTTCCATTTTACGCATTACTCATCATTATGCTATCGAACTATTCAGGCTAACCCTACTCTCAAGCGCTCCCTTCAATCCATTAATCAATCGCTGTGAGTATACTCGAACCCTTTTTGCTTTAGCACTTTTGGGTGTTACATACGTTACTTATCTAAATCACAATCGAACACACTACTCAATTATTTAAACGCTAATCGTTCTGCATGTATTACGTGACTAAATGAATGCTTGTTGTTATGTTTACACGTGGAGTGCTGTCTACCTGCCTTAACGACGTAGTACTATAGTTTGGACTCAGCACCCGTTCACACGGGGGTTGTTAAGGATAATTACTTGCATGGATTACGGTGGTAATCATGTATTGCGAACTGCCTCGGGCAGTCAACCCGCAGTCTTTGGTATCGATAGATCCATGTCGATAATTAACATGCTTCGTTTTCCTCTGTGTACGTGCTGGTTATGCGTAAACTATTTCGAACTCTATATGCTATTATTAAACTTGTATGCTCACCTTTACATTTTATGTATTGACTTTATTTTAACGTATGTGACAGGCAATTAGGATGCTTATCTGCTATGAAGGCGAGCTTAGAATAAGCGTCTAGAGCATAGTTGTCTGTAGATCTTGCAGATCGAGTCTCTAGAGGCATTTGAACAATTATATTACTTATATTTGAATCTGAGTTGTCGGAACATAACATTTGACTAGTTGTTATCTGTAATAATTTGTTTTACTATTTGGGATACGGTATGGGACGTATTAATTAAACTAAATAGTAATGATAGTTGTTGTGGAAACTTCTGGACAATCTGTTTCGCTCAGTGCCATGACCCGATGATTCCGCCATCGGTTGGGGTGTGACAGATTGGTATCAGAGCCATAACTATAGGGAATTAGGCTAGACACGACCTAGTCCGGGTCGCTGTCTTAGAGACCTAGACTATAGTTAGGAACCAACAGACCAAGCTTATGTGCTATACCCAGCTATTTCTCACTACCACTGCACTCGAATTTTCAAATAGAATCAAGCGATTTAGTCAGGATTAGGTGTGAAAACCGCAAACTCTCGACTAAATTGCTTGGTCAACGCTGATTTTATCAATTCATCAATGATTTCTTCATTAATTTTTCAGAACCAACGAGGAGAATTATACCAAATCAGGAGTGAAATCCATATTTTGATGAATAGTCTCCTCAAATTTTACTAAAACAAGGAAGAAGTTGCTAAGCTAGGGGTGAAACCCTAACCTTGACAACTTGTTCCGGATTTTTATTTATCTCACCAAAGCCTCGACGGACTCCAACGACCTGGACTCATGAGTATGACCTAGGGAATGCGTGTTGAATGCCCAAGAATCGAGGCAGAAACACGAACCTGAAAGTCGAAATGTGACGACAAGTCTATTGTGAATAGTCGAATCGCTTTGGGTAGTCGACGTCTAATAGCCGCAAACAATCTATTTCTCGATTTTATATGTTTCGATTCTGAGCCCGTAATTGCCTATTCTGATCATTCGTCGATTTTATATGTTTTACGTGTATATATCTGTTTATGTGTTTAAATTTTTGGAGAATTATTCGATTTTTGCTATCACTTCGATCGACACACACGACTCGCATTGCTATTCTATCTCAAGACGCTAACAAGTTGCTACAAATCTAAACGACATTATGTTAGACTCGACATGCTATATGACTATACTATACCACTCGATATGCTATACGCGATCACTATGCACGAACGACACGCGAACTTGAATGATAGGTTTCTGTATTCTGACTACCTTTGTGATTAAATAGGAATGTGCTTCTATGTTTATGTGATTCTGTGCTCTATGTGTTTCTGTGCTTCTGTGATTACGTGAATCTGTGGTTTTGTGCTTATGTGTTCATGTGATTCATGCCTTATCGTGTTCCTGAGCTTTAGTAAGTAGTAGACGTGTGAGGTGAGATTCAATTTGTTGTGTCTGAGACCTACGACAATGTCTGTTGCAGACCATGTCGTCATCTGGACACCGAACCCCTCTTACTCGCCAAGAAAAGAGAGACAAGCGTCTCGCTGCTATCATCGCCAAGCAAGTGGCAAAGGCTGTGAGCGAGGTGTATGAAGACGTCAGCAAAGCGGTTGAAGTCACTCTGCGCCAAAGCGGTTGTCCTGAAAATCTCCGTACCCTAAATGCAACCGGCGTTTTCCAGTCCCGAGCTCTAGACTGGTGGACGTCCGAACGAAACAAACGCGGGAATGATGCAGCTTATGAGCTGACTTGGGAAGAGCTGAAGGCCATCATGATGGACGAATTCTGCCCTCCCCATGAACGCCAAAAGCTGGAAGACGAGTTTTGGAACATCAAGCAGAAGGATGGAGACAACGCTGCCTTGACTACTCGCTTTAAGCAGCTTAGTATTATCTGTCCCGATCAAGTTAAGACGCCAGACATGGCCATCAAGAAGTACATTCGAGCTCTACCTGATTGTGTTGCCGACTTTGTTCATGCCGCCAAGACATCATTAATTGAGGAGACTTACTTGCTTGCCGCCGAGATTAATGACAAGCGAGTAAAAGCTGGTTTCTGGGATAAGCCATCCAAGTCTCTGCATCAAGCTACTACTGCACCAACCGCCGACTCCACTGCTCAACCATCCAAGTCATCTCGTCGCAAGAAGAAGCACAACAACAGCAGCTCCAGCAACAAGAACTGCGCTGTCATAACAACTGCTGCTCCTCTGCAAAGCCGTACAGACTCAGCAGCAGTCGCATCACCGACCAGCTCCAGTGACCAATGCACCGCCAGCAAAGCGTGCTGACACAGGTCCCCACCCGCTCTGCCCGACATGCTCATATCATCATCCGGTGGGAATCGCCTGTCGTTTCTGCGCTCACTGCAATCTCTATGGTCATTTCACTGCGAACTGTCGCTATGGTCCCCGTAACACCGCAGCTCCTGCCGTCGCTCATCAAGCTCTACTCCCAGCCCCTCAAGGCCAACCCACAGCTCAAGCACCGCGGTCAATGCTCGAGTCTGCTTTGCATGTGGTGATCCTAACCACTTTGCAAACATGTGCCCAAACAGGGTAGTGAAATAAGAGCCCCAGCAGCAGCAGTAGCCTCAGCAGCAACAACAAGCAGCCCGTGCCAGAACCTTCAACATCAATGCCCGTCAAGCCCAGGCTGACAACAACGTGGTTAATGGTACGTTCCTTGTGAATGGTATTTATGCATCGTGTTTGTTTGATACTGGAGCCGATAACTGCTTTGTGTCGTTTGAATTCAAGAAGCTCCTTAGTCGTAAGCGCTCTTATCTCCCCTCGTCATTCGAAGTCGAAGTCGCTACTGGAAGAACTGTCGTCGTTAATTCTGTTCTTCGTGATTGTACTCTTGAGCTCAACAACCACATCTTTCCAATCGACCTTATTCCGATGCAGCTCGGAAGTTTCGACGTCATAGTAGGCATGGACTTTCTTCGTGAAAACCATGCTGAAGTTGTGTGTTTTGATAAAATGATTCGATTCTCGCTCGCGAATGGTGATCTATTATGTGTATACGATGAAACAGCTTCGAAAGGTCTCAAGCTCATGTCATGCATCCAAGTTGGCAAGTATCTCCGCAAGGAATACAGAGCTTTCTTGGCCAACATTGTAGTAGCGGAGAAGGAAAAGAAAAGGAAGGCCGAAGTCAAAGACGTTCCAGTGGTTCGTGAATTTCCTCAGGTGTTCCCTGATGATCTTCTGGGACTACCGCCAAGTCGTGATATCGACTTTCGTATCGACCTTATTCCTGGAGCTAACCCTGTTGCCAAAGCCCCTTATCGACTCACGCCATCCGAAATGCGGGAACTTTCGAACCAACTCCAGGAGTTACTTGAAAAAGGCTTTATTCGCCCGAGCACCTCTCCTTGGGGCGCGCCAGTCCTTTTCGTTAAAAAGAAGGTTGGGTCGTTCAGGATGTGCATCGACTATCGGGAGTTGAATAAGTTAACCATCAAGAACCGTTGCCCTCTCCCTCGAATCGACGATTTGTTTGATCAGCTACAAGGTGCTACGTGTTTCTCGAAGATCGATCTACGTTCAGGCTATCATCAATTGCGCATTCAAGAGGAAGACATCCCTAAAACCGCTTTTCGAACTCGATATAGCCATTATGAATTCGTTGTTATGCCTTTCGGTTTAACTAACGCACCCGCGGTTTTCATGGATCTGATGAATCGCGTGTGTAAGCCATTTCTAGACCGTTTCGTCATCGTGTCATCGACGATGTCTTGATCTATTCTAAGTCGAAAACCGAACACGCGCAACATCTACGTTTGGTTCTCGAGCTACTCCAGGGGAATCAACTCTACGCCAAGTTCTCCAAGTGCGAATTCTGGCTGGAGGAGGTTCAATTTCTGGGTCACATCGTTAATAGTCAAGGTATTCATGTCGATCCCGCGAAGATTGAAGCAGTTAAGAGCTGGATTACGCCTAAGAACCCGTCCGAAGTTCGTTCTTTTCTCGGACTAGCGGGCTATTATCGGTGATTTATCGAAGGATTCTCTAATATCGCTGTGCCGCTTACAGCCCTTACCCATAAAGACAAGCCTTTTGTTTGGGGAACCGAACAAGAGTCTGCTTTTCAAACCCTCAAGCATATGCTTTGCAATGCTCCTGTTCTCACATTACCCGACGGAAACAACGATTTCATTGTCTATTGTGATGCTTCCAACCTTGGTCTTGGCTGTGTTCTCATGCAACGGGACAAGGTTATTGCTTACGCATCTCATCAGCTCAAAATCCACGAGAAGAACTATACAACCCATGATCTCGAGCTAGGCGCAGTTGTTTTTCCATTGAAGATTTGGCGACACTACCTGTATGGTACCAAGTGTACGATCTTCACCGATCACAGGAGTTTACAACACATCTTTAACCAGAAAGAACTTAACATGCGTCAACACCGATGGGTAGAACTCCTTAACGATTATGACTGTGAGATTCGTTATCACCCAGGCAAAGCAAATGTTGTTGCCGACGCACTCAGCAGACGGAGTTATTTGCTCAGTATTCGCAATACCCAAGCCCAGCATGATCTCGAAACCCTCATCCGCGAAGCCCAGCATGCTTGTTTTAACGAACGCACTTTGAAGAAGGAGAGAATTTATCACGATGGAGCTCAGCTTGTAAGCAAAGCAAATAGGATCTTGTATTATCTGGACCGAATTTGGATCCCTAAGCGGACCGATTTGCGAAAGATTATAATGGACGAAGCCCACAAATCCCAATATTCTATTCATCCCGGTGCCGATAAAATGTACCAGGACCTTCGTTACAAGTACTGGTGGCCGGGCATGAAACGGGATATCACTCTTTATGTTAGAAGTTGCCTGACTTGTGCGAGAGTTAAGGCTGAACATCAATGACCTTCTGGCTTACTTGAACAACCTCCAATCCCCATATGGAAGTGGGAGAGTATAGCTATGGATTTCATAACCAAACTTCCGCCCACGCCATCAGGTCACGACAACATTTGGGTTATAGTTGATCGTCTGACCAAATCAGCCCACTTTTTGCCAATACGGGAAGACTACAAGGTAGAACGACTAGCCCAAATCTATACCGATGAGATCATTTGTAATCATGGTACGCCTCGTAACATCATTTCAAACCGTAATGCTCGGTTTACTTCGCGATTGTGGGAAACGTTTCAAGCAGCTCTTGGTACGACGCTTAACCTGAGTACCGCATTCCATCCTCAAATCGACGGACAGACTGAAAGAACGATCCGTACTCTTGAAGACATGCTCCGCGCGTGTGTCATAGACTTCGGTGGTAGTTGGAACAAATACCTACCGTTAGTCGAATTCTCGTACAACAGCAGCTATCATGCCAGCATACAAATGGCACCATTCGAGGCCTTATATGGAAGAAGATGTCGTTCGCCTATTGTGTGGAACGAGATCGGTCACTCGCAATTAACCGGTCCCGAGTTACTACAAGAAACGACTGACAAAATCATCCAGATTCGAGACAATTTGTCGAAAGCCAGGGATAGACAGAAAATTTACGCCAATAGAAGAAGCAAGCCCCTTGAATTTGACGTTGGCGACTACGTACTCCTAAAGGTATCACCTTGGAAGGGTGTGGTCAGATTCGGCAAGAAAGGGAAACTAGCGCCTTGATATGTTTGACCTTTTAAGATTCTGGAAAGGATCGGCAAAGTCGCCTACAGACTCGAACTACCGGAGGAACTTAGTAACGTCCACCCGACTTTCCATGTGTCAAACCTCCGAAAATGCCTAGCTGATCATGATCTGATTGTACCTCTCGACGACCTTCAAGTTAACGAAACGCTGCATTTCGTAGAAAAGCCTGTCGAAATCATGGATCGCCAAACCAAACAACTCAGACGCTCGCGCATCCCTATCGTGAAAGTCCGATGGGAAGGCAAACGAGGCGCGAAGTTTACTTGGGAACTCGAAAGCGACATGAAGACTAAGTAACCGCAGTTGTTTAAATGAAGATCTGAAGCGAGAAATTGGTAAGATCATTCACGGTGCTGTGCAGCTTTCAGCCTAATTTCGGGACGAAATTCCCTAAACAAGGGGACTCTGTAACACCCCGTGTTTTCGAATATCAAAGTCAAAGTTAAAGTCCAAGTCAAGTTTGACTTCTTTGACTGTGATTAGTCTATTTTACGTTTTTATTATTTGTATTATGTGGAGTAAGTGTTGTTAATCAAGGGAATCGAAGTAATCGAATGTTTAATCGACGCAAAACGCTTTACGACTGTGAATAATAGGAAGTAACAATGCGATAAAGTTAATCAATCAATAATCAAGCTAATCAAATCATCAATCGAACTCAAAACTTGAATTATGCAGCTTTGGTGTTGTTATACGTGTGTGTGTGCCTTATGTGTTACCTGTGCATGTTTACTTTATGTTATGTGTGCTGATCAATCGAATCAAAACTCGAATCTCAATCGAACTCAATCGAAATCGAATTATGATGAATGGTAGCAAAAGAATAGTGTGAAATATAGATGCTCGTATGTAGATAAAGTGGTTGGATTAAAAGTAATTTGAATAGGAAACTCTATCGTACTCATATCGTCTTCAATCGAAATCGAAATATCAGAAATCGTCGCACCAAACGTTCAACGCAGGTTGTTGATCGATCAGGCTCCTAGCCGATCGAACAGCCCAGCCGATCGGATGGACTGTCCGATCGAGCAGGCTATCCGATCAAGATGCCTGGCCGATCGGCTAGCTCTTTCCCCTTTTGGAAGCCTATAAATAGGCCTGTCATTGTCATTCTTTCCACTTTTGGAAACCCTCTAACCGACCAGCTCGTGTTCTTCACTATTTCTAAGATTTCTCTCAATCCTGGTAAGATTTCATCCTAAATCTTGTACGTTTTTTATCTATGCACACTCCTACACCTTTCTATCTTTCAAATCTTGATTTCTAACCGTGAAATCATCAGGATCTAAGTATTCTAGGATGATGTCATCATGGTGTTCTTCAAGAACTTCATGTTTTGGTCTCAATCCACCAAGAATCACTTGGATCTAGCCGATTTCCACATAAACAAACAAAGATCTGTTATAGATCTAAACATTACACGGTGTAAAGGATTGAAAGAAGGATTTTCCAACTTTCTTTCAACTCTTTTACACTCAATGCCTTCAAACCGGTAGAAACGGAGCTTGAGCCGACTCACTAATCATCCTAATAAGTTGTGTGGTTCAAGATTCGGGTTCTATCTACGAGGTTCACCGATTTCGGGTTAAACTATAAACTCCGTTCCGAACCGTTTACCGGCCGGACTTGGGTGGTTCCTGTCCGAGCAGGAGAAACAAGTAAGAACGAAGGTTCCATGGTTCAGCTCGTTGTCAAAATACCTCGATATAACGACAAACAATCAGAACAGCCAAGTGTTAGACGAACAGGCCGACCAGGTCAGGATGCTGACCGATCGAACAGGCTGTTCGAACGAACAGCCCAACCGATTGGACATGTCAGCCGATCGACCAGGCCAGCCGATCGGCTAGCACATGGTCCCACACTTTGACAATTTCATGAAGTATAGTATTGAACGAAGTGATGTTCGATCGAACTACGGTTTGGGTTGAATTACTCTTCGGATCATGAGATACTATGCTTCAACCCTTAATCGATTTTTCAACTCGTTCGATGTATTGGAGTGCCACCCGATCGAACATGCTGTCCGATCAGGTGACATCCAGCTGAGCACTTACTACCGAAGTGTCTAACCGATCGGTTAAGCCGGCCGATCGAACGGCCCGTTCGATCGATCGACCTGAAAGGTAAGAACACTTCAATGTTCTCAAATACTACAACGAAAACCTCAAAAGGACAAGCCATAATACACAAACACATCCTACTCAAAAAGAAGGAACAATCCACTTGAACAGTCCGACCGATCGAGCCTACCGGCCGATCGAACAGGCTGACCGAACGGACTGTCCAACCGAATGAGCAACCTGTTCGATCGAACCTCCAGTTCGATCGACCAGTCTGTTCGACCCATCAGCACTTGTTTCCATTTTACGCGTTACTCATCATTATGCTATCGAACTATTCAGGCTAACCCTACTCTCAAGCGCTCCCTTCAATCCATTAATCAATCGCTGTGAGTATACTCGAACCCTTTTTTCTTTAGCACTTTTTGGTGTTACATACGTTACCTATCTAAATCACAATCGAACACACTACTCAATTATTTAAACGCTAACCGTTCTGCATGTATTACGTGACTAAATGAATGCTTGTTGTTATGTTTACACGTGGAGTGCTGTCTACCTGCCTTAACGACGTAGTACTATAGTTTGGACTCAGCACCAGTTCACACGGGGGTTGTTAAGGACAATTACTTGCATGGATTACGGTGGTTATGGCATCGGTTCGGTAAATACCGAATACGCCCTTTTTGACCATAAATTGAGTTCTATAAAGTCTTTTGACCCGATTCCAGTTGCTACTGATTTTAAATAATAGATAAAGTATTTTAGACTTAATAAACTATTCGGGAAACTCAGATTTCCTATAGAACTCTAAAACCCCTTTTTAAAGTCTTTAAAATGACCGAAAAACCCCTACGGGGCGTATAATGAACTAAAACTCGTTACGGGCATTATGGAAGGTATCCTACTGATACCACAACCTCTTTAAAGTATATCGACTTAGGAAACAAGTGTAGGACTCTTACGGTTACCCGTTACGCCTTTTGCGCGCGCGGTTCGGCTTATGTAACTAGTTTACATAAATTAGCCGATACGGGTCAAACCATATCATTTTGACCCCAAAATCCAGAGTGTGAATATTAAACCCATATAAAACAAGCCTTCAAACTTGTTGGGTCGGAATCACATTCCATTCCCGGTTTTCGCCTTTCACGCGATTAAACCGTATCTATCCTTTGAAACTGACCGGTCTAGGCTACGGCTAATATAAAGACCCGTTAGGATTCTAATAGGTTATTTTAAAACCTTCGTTACAGAATAGGAGCCCAGTAAAAGATATCTGTGATTTAATCAAATAAGGACTATACTTGCAAAGATAAATACTTTTAACTTATTTTCCGTTATACGGGCTTGGGTTACGGTATCTAAAATACCGCTTGGTCGGGCAGTTGACCCCAACTCATTTGTAGTTGGGTATTATCGATGTGACCCGTTTAAAACTTGTTTTGTTGGCTTAGCGCCTTTGAGGGCTTAATGACCATGTCCCAAATATCCTTGGCATCATTTTACGAAATGGCCATGACCTCGACATCCGGGTGTAGGCGTACACCCGGCATTATGTCTATATTAATTAAAGGCATAGCCGTGGTTACTCGCCACGGTGTTATATGCTATGTGGTGTGTCTATTAAACTTTAACCCGGCACGACCCGGGCGACCGAACGCATAGCAAGCATGTAATTCTTTACAAGATTTAATTATAAAATTATCCCAAGTTATAAAAGAGTTTGTGCCTTGTGCATTCAAATCAATTTTAATAAACATTTTACAAAAGTGTCGGTTGAATGTATTTACCAGTGTAAACTGACGTATTTTCCTAAAAAGATTAACTGCAGGTACTAAACGAAATCGGCTGGCTATAGCTCCTTAGCATCTTTAAGAGTCTCGCAAACTTTTGATGCCTTGTCTGTTGAACAATACTTTTATTATTTTGATCACCTGTGGATACCATTCGACTATTTGTGATACATTCGATATTACAATCAATGGTTGAATTATATTTATCTTTATACTTCCGCTGTGCATTCATATAATTGTGAGGTTTGACTATATTGTTGCCAACTACGTCACGGTAATCCGCCACCGGGCCCACCGGTGAGACACGTGGAAATCGGGGTGTGACAGGTTGGTATCAGAGCCAACACTGAATGAATTAAACACTATCCTAATGTGTTTAATCTCAGTAAAGCAATTGCACATACTTGAGTCTAGACAAGAACATAGGACAAATTCGAATTTTTATTCCAAGTTTGTCTTTTATTGTTATTGTTATTTAAAGTTTTAAAAGCAGGAAATATGCCGCCTGTAATATTCCGAGGAAGAGGAAGGGGAAGAAGAGGCAGAGGAGAGATCATTACTCACCATGATCACGAAGCTGGACCTTCAAATACGCGAGCTCCTTCGACCACAAGGAGTGAAGAACCACAAAGGCGAAGAGACCTTTTTGAACCTGCGAGACATTCTACCTCGCATAGCTCGACGCCATCGTACCGGCACTCGTTCGGGCTAAATTCCGAAAATGATCCCAATAACCCCCAACCCTCCTACATACCTCTGCAACGTTCGGTATCGCACCGTGCTTTTGACGATCCCACTCCTTACTTCAGAAGCCAGTTTAACCCAGCAGATTACATTCAGGAACCTGCAGGCATTGTCCCGGTAGGACCACAGGATCATTTCTCAGAAGACTATATGGATGAGGACACTGATCCAATAGAACCTGCTCGTGGTACGCCCACACATCCTATCGAGATCTCTGATGGATCTTCTTTTCATGGCACACCTTATCAAGGGCCAGATAACTTCCAGGCGTTGTTCAACCAACACGAGTGGTACTTCACACCCTCCCATCAGACATCGCAACACGAGCAGCAACAACAACAAGATCCCTCTGAGGATCCACGTTTCGTGGCAGTTACACCACCACCTCCGCCACCGGTTCAACCAGTAATGCCTGATCCGCCGAGGTGTAGAAGATCGGGTGCTCGTATGTCCACCCGAGGAGGGGAATTCCACTTCAGCACCCCTCGACACTCTAGTAGTAGCCACTACCCGCCACTACAAGAAGAAGGACCTTCAAGTCCAGTACAGGAGGCGAACTCCGCACCAGTTGCACCATCTTCGCCACCATTTGGGTATGACCACCCAATACCTGCATACACGGGTCCAACGGCATACAACCCGTTCGAACCGTCGTCGCATGCACATTACAATTACAACTATGAGCGCGACCCATATGTGGTAGCGGCAAGGTATAATGCCCGCTATCCCAACGGAGCTTTTGGACACATGGGGATACCGGACTACTCAGCTCATGGGTATCCAGCACCTCCTAGACCTCCAGTTCCGCAACCGGCGCCACAACCACGTTTTTCTCCGCCCGAACAAGAAGAAATCCTCCACCGCTTAACTCGTGTGGAACGGGATTTCGAGGAAGAACGAAAGAACAACATGGGATTCCTTAAGGGCCTAGCGAACCTGTTGAAAGGCAAGAAGAAGAAACGTGACCATTAGTCCTTATATATGTTCTAATGTAATGTCTATTTTAAATAAAGTCCCTGCGTGGACATTTATCGTATTTCAGTCCCTACGTGGACTTATCTTTTAGTCCCTGCGCGGACATCTATCTTGTATTAGTCCCTGCGTGGACTTGTCTCTTATTTTAACCTCTATGTAGGTATGTACTTGTTTAAAAGTCCCGTTTAGGGCAGCGTGTAATCGTATTGAAGTTATGGAATGTTATGTTATGAATTTCATTTTTGTTATTACTATATATGAAATAAATCAAAATCTGCCTAAATAAAGAATCTTAAGAGTGAAACCTAGCCAGGTGTCTTTTAGACCCGGCCGAGATGGTAAGACCTAATTAAAAGATTCAGATTCCCTGTTAACCTCTGTAAGCATGTTAACAATCATGGCAGATGTGATTCGTTAAAATCGCACACGTCATTCTTATACAAGAATCCTTTAAAGGATTCGAAAGCCCAAATTAATGATATAATAAATCATGGGTTAAATCATCAATGAAGATGATCACTTGTTAAACATCCATTAGCGGTGTAGTGCCTACGGGCCGAATTATCAAACATCCACTAGTGATGTAGCGCCTATGGGCCATAATCATTGTCATAATAAGACAAAAGACGGTGGTGGTCTAGGACTCCCTGTCAGAAGGGGTAAAAGAACTACGGTTCAAACCTTCATACCTTGATTCTCTGTAACCTCGGCTAATATTATAATAACGTCCTCGTGACTAGGCTTTTATGCCACTAGCAATATTAATTGTGATTAGGATAAGTATGTTCAAATCCTAAATAAAAGTGAGTAACAAATTAACCAGATATGGTCTTTGTTACCATGGTTAAAGAATTGCCATAAAAGACAATTCAATAATAAAACTCCTAAATAAAATTTTCATTATCTTCTGCAGCAGATACAAATTACCATGGCTGATCCTAATGCAGAAAATAGTCATACGAGTGAAGACGAATATAATAACGCCCAAGTACATTTAACGGGCGCTCAATTAAAAGCTCTCGTCGACAACGCTGTTCAGGCAGCTCTAGATCGACAATATACCGAATCTCGGAGCAGGACCGTGTCCAAACCACTCTCCAAGCCGAAAACACACTCAAAATCCCACAGCAAACCACTGTCCAAGCCCAAAAAGGACGACGATAATCACTCGTCCAATGAAAACAGTGTTCGTCGTGAAAGGGAGTATACTGACGCATCCCGTGCCAGGGGCTGCACTTACAAGTACTTTGTGTCTTGTAAACCCCGAGACTTCACGGGGGAGAAAGGTGCCGTCGATTGTATGACGTGGCTGGATGAGATGGACACCGTGGTGGACATCAGTGGCTGTGCGGAAAGGGATGTGGTAAAGTTTGTGTCGCAATCGTTTAAGGGCGAGGCCCTGGCTTGGTGGAGGGCGCTGGTTCAGGCCTCGGGAAAAGCTGTGCTATACAGCATGACATGGGAGGAATTCATTTCTCTCATCAAAGAAAATTATTGCCCTCAACATGAGGTGGAAAAGATAGAATCCGACTTTGTGTCATTGGTGATGAAAAACCTCGACTGCCAGGCTTACCTAACGAGCTTTAACACGATGTCTCGGTTGGTTCCATATCTAGTAACCCCGGAGCCAAGGAGAATCGCTCGTTTTATCGGGGGGTTAGAACCTGAAATTAAGGCAAGCGTGAAGGCCTCTCGGCCAACGACCTTCAGGTCTGTGACCGACTTATCTTTGTCCCTCACTCAGGATGCGGTCCGGCAACGGTCGCTGAGGAGCAAAGAGGCCGAGAAGAGGAAGCGTGAGGACGATACCTCACGAAGGTCGGGTAAGAAGCACCGTAGGAACGGTGATGGCAAGAGAGGGTCAGAGTCGAGGAAAGATGGGCAGCAATCTGGAGAGAAGCCCAAGTGCAAAAACTGCCAGAAGTATCACTTTGGGAAATGTAGGCTTGGGTCGAACTCACAGTCTCAGTCAAGGTCGTATACTTGTGGACTGTGCAAGTCCAAGGACCACAAGACTGTGGACTGCAAGAAGATAAAAGATGTGACCTGCTATAACTGCAGTGAGAAGGGGCACATTAAAAGCAATTGCCCCAAATACGCCAAGAAGACTGAAGAAACCAAGAAGAACAATGCTAGAGTCTTCAAGATGGATGTGAAGGAAGCTTTGCAAGACGATAACGTAATCACAGGTACTTTTCTCGTAAATAATATCTTTGCAAGAGTACTTTTTGATTCAGGCGCTGATAAGTCCTTCGTAGACCAATAATTTTGCAAATTGCTGAACATGCCTTTCAAAACCTTAAAAGTGAATTACGAGGTAGAGCTAGCTGATGGCACAGTAGAAACCGTCTCCACTATACTAGATGGATGTGTAATATTCATTAAGAACCACTCTTTTCCACTATCTCTACTTCCCTTCAAACCGGCTGGTTTTGACATAGTTCTGGGTATGGACTGGTTATCCCACAACCAGGCCCAGATCGTCTGCAACAGAAAACAAATAGTGCTAAAGACCCCGACTGGTGAATCGCTCACCATTCGAGGAGATACGCAGTATGGATTGCCCGAGAACGTAACTATGCTCAAGGCTTCAAGATGTTTAAAAAGAGGATGTGTCATCTACATGGCACAGGTGATTATTGAAGAGCCCAAACCAAAGATAGAAGACATTCCCGTCATTTCGGAGTATCCAGAAGTTTTCCCCGAAGATCTACCTGGGTTGCCACCAGATAGACAAGTGGAATTCAGAATAGATATCATCCCTAGAGCAGCTCCCATTGCTAGAGCACCCTACAGGCTAGCACCAACTAAAATGAAGGAATTAAGGACCCAGCTGGATGAACTGCTGGCTAAAGGCTTCATTAAACCGAGTTCATCCCCTTGGGGAGCACCTGTCCTGTTTATTAAGAAGAAGGACGGATCGATGCGTCTGTGCATCGACTATCGTGAACTTAATAAGGTCACGATAAAGAATAGGTATCCATTGCCAAGGATCGACGATTTGTTTGATCAATTACAAGGGGCTAGTTATTTCTCGAAGATCGACTTGAGGTCGGGCTACCATCAGCTGAAAGTCAGAGATGAAGACGTACACAAAACAACATTTAGGACTCGCTACGTCACTACGAGTTCCTAGTGATGCCTTTTGGGCTCACAAATGCACCGGTTGCGTTCATGGATCTCATGAATCGCGTCTGCAAGCCGTACTTGGACAAATTCGTCATCGTGTTCATCGACGACATTCTTATCTACTCAAAGAACAAAGCTGACCATGAGAAACACTTTCGTTGTATTCTCAAACTACTGCATCGCGAGAAACTATATGCCAAATTCTCTAAATGCGAATTCTGGCTTCGAGAAGTCCAATTTCTTGGACATGTCGTCAGCGAGCGTGGCATCCAGGTGGATCCCGCTAAGGTAGAGGCGGTCATGAATTGGCAAGAGCCAAAGACGCCTACCGAAATTTGTAGTTTCCTGGGATTGGCAGGATACTACAGGAGATTTATTGAAAATTTTTCAAGGATTGCTGCGCCCTTAACCTCCTTGACCAAGAAGAAAGAAAAGTTTGTTTGGGGCCCTAAGCAGCAAGAGTCCTTTGATATTTTAAAGCAAAAGCTAAGCAACGCCCCTGTGTTGACACTACCGGAAGGTACAGAAGAGTTCGTAGTTTACTGCGACGCGTCACACACTGACATGGGGTGTGTGCTCATGCAAAAAGGCAAGGTTATTGCCTATGCGTCGAGACAGTTGAAGGTGCACGAAAAGAATTACACCACCTATGACTTGGAGTTGGGTGCCGTTGTGTTCGCACTAAAACTGTGGAGGCATTATCTGTACGGAATCAAGTTTGCGATCTATTCAGATCACAAGAGCCTTCAACATCTGTTTAATCAGAAGGAGCTAAACATGAGGCAACGCCGTTGGATGGAAACCTTAAATGATTACGATTGTGAGATCAGATATAATCCCGGCAAGGCGAATGTAGTCGCTGATGCCCTGAGCCGGAAAGAAAGGGTGAAACCCATCCGAATCAATGCTAAGAGCATTGAAGTAAAGAATAATCTGATTGAAAGGGTGTTAGCTGCACAGAGAGAAGCTGTGTTGGAAGCTAATTATCCTAAAGAAAAGTTGGGAGTAACTGAGGAGCAGTTGACTCTTCACAAGGATGGGATTTTACGATTGAATGGGCGAATATGGGTTCCTATTTATGGAGGACTACGAGATGTTATCCCCCAGGAAGCCCATAGTTCCAAATATTCTGTCCATCCTGGAGCAGATAAAATGTATCAGGATCTAAAGGCAAATTATTGGTGGATAGGCTTGAAAAAGTCTGTAGCCGCTTATGTAGCCAAATGCTTAACTTGTGCGCAAGTCAAGGCTGAGCATCAAAAGCCATCTGGCTTGCTACAACAGCCTGAACTTCCTGAATGGAAGTGGGAATGTGTAACTATGGATTTTATCACCAAGTTACCCAAGACGAGCAAGGGAAATGACACAATATGGGTTATAGTCGATAGACTGACTAAGTCAGCTCATTTCTTACCCATCAAGGAGACTTATAGCTCTGACACATTAGCCCAGTTATACGTTGATAAGATTGTAGCCTTACATGGCATACCTGTGTCTATTATCTCCGATCGAGATACTAGGTACACGTCTCATTTCTGGAAAAGCTTCCAGCAATCTTTGGGCACACGCTTGAATTTTAGTACGGCTTACCATCCCCAGACAGACGGTCAGAGTGAGCGTACCATTCAAACGTTAGAAGATATGCTGCGTGCATGTGCTATCGATTTAGGTGGTAGTTGGGATAAGAACCTACCACTAATCGAATTCTCCTACAACAATAGCTACCATACCAGCATAAAGGATGCGCCTTTCGAGGCATTATACGGTAGAAAGTGTAGATCGCCTGTTTGTTGGGCGGAAGTTGGAGAGGTCTAGGTATCAGGACCAGAGATAGTCTTCGAAACAACGGACAAGATTGTCCAGATTCGAGAGCGTCTCAAGGCTGCCCGAGATAGGCAGAAAAGTTACGCTGATCCAAAGCGTAAGGATTTTCACTTCGAGGTAGGTGAAAAAGTGTTACTAAAGGTATCACCCTGGAAGGGGGTGATGCGCTTCGGTAAGAAGGGCAAACTGAGCCCGAGATACATAGGACCTTTCGAGGTTATCGAACGTATCGGGTCCGTTGCCTATAAGCTAAACTTACCGGAGGAGCTCAATAGAATTCACAATGTGTTCCACATCTGCAATCTAAAGAAGTGCTTCGCTGATGAATCATTGGTGATCCCACACACAGATGTGCATATAGATGAGAGCTTAAAATTTGTAGAGAAGCCCTTGTCAATTGAAGACCGACAAGTAAAGAAGCTTCGAAGGAAACATGTACCGATAGTTAAGGTTAAATGGGATGCCCGGAGAGGTCCCGAATTCACGTGGGAAGTTGAATCCACGATGAAAGAGAAATACCCTTATTTGTTTGAGTAAATCTCGGGTCGAGATTTATTTTAAGGGGGTGAGGATGTAACACCTCGAAATTTTGTGTCCTATAATGTGTTAACACGTGTCATGAGTTACACATGGCATTAGATATTAAATAAAGGACTAAAGTTGACAAATCTTGAAAGTATGTAAATTCGAGGGTTATAAATGTCAACAAAGGGTAAATATATTGTATAATAAACCTAAAACGATGCTCGTACCTTCCAACGAATAAAGCATGGATCGTACGGAAGCGAAACGCGGAAGAAAGTGAGAGATTACAAGCTGCACGGGTTAACTGTGTCAACATGTTTAATTATACCTCTGAGTGACCCTTTGATGAACCCGAGGCTTTGTAACAGTAAAATACGCTCACTATAATGTATTATATAAATTCCGCGAAGTTCCGTTTTGAAACGAGAAAATTATGATCAAATTCGTACGAGAGGGGTTAAAAGCGTCAACAATGAAAGTTAAGGCTTTTCGGATAATAATTAAACTCACCGGGGGCTTAACAATACGGGTAAAAGGCACGAGGCCCTTAATTGTAATTAACCGAGGGCCGAATCGCAAAGTTACCCCTTCAAACCCGAAAGGTCAGGTTATTAATTACCGAAGATTTCGTTAATCATTACAAAAGATTTAAAAAGATTTAAAAACAACCCTTACGGACCGCAAAGGTCTTGCCTTACGGACCGTAAGGGGGTGAAAGATTTAGCTTGTCTCCACCACAGGCTTACGGGCCGCAAGGCCCAAGCCATACGGTCCGTAAGCGATGCCCAGCGACAGAAAGTTGGTTGTTGGCTGTTTAAAGCGGTAAAACATTAATGTATGGGTTTCCCAGAGGTATGGACGACCCCTAATCAATCCCTAGCACTATAGGACACATGTTGATGATCAGGGAGCATGGGTAGACCTTGTTGTGATGATCTTGATGATCTAAATTGCCTATATAAAGGCCTCATTGCACAACCAAGTTCCTCACACCTTCTCTTGCATCTCTGATCATCTCTGGAGCTCAATACTTCATTCTAAGCTTCACATTTCGTGCATAAAGCTTCTGTAAGTTTGTTCAACCCTTTGTGGTTTAGTTTTTGCTTAGTTTTACTTAAAAGTCAATCCGTCGTAATTAACGATTGACTTTGCGATAAATCACGAATGGTCCAGTGATTTGTCGAATCAAAGATAGTTATGTGTTGGTATTTATGTGGGTAATAAACCCTTAAAAGGGTTCCCCCTGATCACCACTCTAACTAGGTCAAATGTCGAGTCAAACGTATACTTAAAAAGTCAACAGAAAGCCATTTTGCAATTCTTGCATAATCTGTAATGTAGGTGATATGTAACCTGTTTGAACACTCATAAAACATGATAATAAGTATACTAACTTGTCTAAACTCGTTTGATTCGGCCATTTGCTATATTGACCCGGTTCGGAGCTGAAAGTCGTAAAACTTTGACTTTTGCTTTGACTACAGTTCTGACCCGTTTTAGTGTAATGTAGATATGCCTTAGGACTCTCTTAGGACCAGGTCACATGATGGTATCACCCTCTGTGACCGGTTCGTTGTTTGTCCGAGTCTTTTACGCACTTCCGTTAATTGCTTAAAAGTTGACCGTAACGCCCTTATCAACATAAAATGAGTATTTCGGACACGTGAAGGGACCATAACCTTGCTTACTAAATTCTAAGCATGTCCCTAAAGTTTCACGTCAATCTGAGGTCTAGAATAGGAGTTATGCTAAATAGCGCAATTAAACGAAACTTTTGTAATAAACGGCGCAATTAGCATAACGCCTACCTAAACCAAGATTTCGTCACCAAACCTTTTACTCACTGTTGTAAAATAATATTTTGGGAATTTTAAAGATTTTTAATTATTTTTTACCTGCTCATAACCTGCGGTTATGGCATCGGTTCGGTAAATACCGAATACGCCCTTTTTGACCATAAATTGAGTTCTATAAAGTCTTTTGACCCGATTCCAGTTGCTACTGATTTTAAATAATAGATAAAGTATTTTAGACTTTATAAACTGTTTGGGAAACTCAGATTTCCTGTAGAACTCTAAAACCCCTTTTTAAAGTCTTTAAAATGACCGAAAAACCCCTACGGGGCGTATAATGAACTAAAACTCGTTACGGGCATTATGGAAGGTATCCTACTGATACCACAACCTCTTTAAAGTATATTGACTTAGGAAACAAGTGTAGGACTCTTACGGTTACCCCGTTACGCCTTTTGCGCGCGCGGTTCGGCTTATGTAACTAGTTTACATAAATTAGCCGATACGGGTCAAACCATATCATTTTGACCCCAAAATCCAGAGTGTGAATATTAAACCCATATAAAACAAGCCTTCAAACTTGTTGGGTCGGAATCACATTCCATTCCCGGTTTTCGCCTTTCACGCGATTAAACCGTATCTATCCTTTGAAACTGACCGGTCTAGGCTACGGCTAATATAAAGACCCGTTAGGATTCTAATAGGTTATTTTAAAACCTTCGTTCCAGAATAGGAGCCCAGTAAAAGATATCTGTGATTTAATCAAATAAGGACTATACTTGCAAAGGTAAATACTTTTAACTTATTTTCCGTTATACGGGCTTGGGTTACGGTATCTAAAATACCGCTTGGTCGGGCAGTTGACCCCAACTCATTTGTAGTTGGGTATTATCGATGTGACCCGTTTAAAACTTGTTTTGTTGGCTTAATGCCTTTGGGGGCTTAATGACCATGTCCCGGATATCCTTGGCATCATTTTACGAAATGGCCACGACCTCGACATCCGGGTGTAAGCGTACACCCGGCATTGTGTCTATATTAATTAAAGGCATAGCCGTTGGTTACCCGCCACGGTGTTATATGCTATGTGGTGTGTCTATTAAACTTTAACCCGGCACGACCCGAGCGACCGAACGCATAGCAAGCATGTAATTCTTTACAAGATTTAATTATAAAATTATCCCAAGTTATAAAAGAGTTTGTGCCTTGTGCATTCAAATCAATTTTAATAAACATTTTACAAAAGTGTCGGTTGAATGTATTTACCAGTGTAAACTGACGTATTTTCCCAAAAAGATTAACTGCAGGTACTAGACGAAATCGGCTGGCTATAGCTCCTTAGCATCTTTAAGAGTCTCGCAAACTTTTGATGCCTTGTCTGTTGAACAATACTTTTATTATTTTGATCACCTGTGGATACCATTCGACTATTTGTGATACATTCGATATTACAATCAATGGTTGAATTATATTTATCTTTATGCTTCCGTTGTGCATTCATATAATTGTGAGGTTTGACTATATTGTTGCCAACTACGTCACGGTAATCCCCCACCGGGCCCACCGGTGAGACACTTGGAAATCGGGGTGTGACACCATCCTTGTCTCTCTCCTCATTAATTGTAATTCGCAATTACAATAAATGCGCCTGCAGGAGTCTGACCACGCCCCCGTGTCCACTGGGCACGGCCCCGTGGTGGGCAATAGAAGCTTCTAAAGGTTTGTCTTTTCTGCTGCTTCTTGGGCACGGCCCCGTGCTCACTAGAGCACGAGGCGTGTTCAGTCTTCTGTGTCGTTGGTTTTGCTTGGGAAGATGCTGTTGAGGGGTCGGGCATTCCACTTTTGTTCCTTTTATTGTATTTATGTTAGGTTTTGATGTCTTTTTGCTTCTTTTGTTAATTTGAGCTCATTTAATCCTGAAAATACAAAAGGAAGACAAAAACACACTTTTTCCAACATTAGTACTAAAAAAGGGTTAGTTTTATGCCAAATTTGATATAATTTATATGTTGCATTTTGCGCATATCAAATACCCCCACACTTGAATCTTTGCTTGTCCTCAAGCAAAACTCTTTATAATGTGGCTTTATTCACTCCCAAATGGAATGGGTAGAAGAGAAGGTTTTTGGGCTTGTCCTAGAGTGTCGGGATTTCCAAGATTCTTTATTGGGGTTTTATTTTTATTTCTTTACAATCCTATTCGGCATGATTTATTAAGAACATTCTTTAAGATAAATTACTTATTTGGGCATAACATACCTTTTTTAAAATCTCATATATATACAAGTTCACATACCTCACGGGAGATCACTCAACACTCGGCCGAAGGTGTATTTTTAGTGAATCACTCGAGAGCGGCATGGAACTTACTTCTACCATAAGCTTCCAAGCAATCAATCCTCCTCCTTTTTAACTATATACCTTTGTAAATATCAAGAGGACTTTATGGGTTTTTTGGCTTGGGCTAAAGGTGGTGGTTGGGTTAGTGGTTAGTAAAAAGGGCGAAAGGCGTAACAAACGTTGGTTTGAAAGACTTTTTATTTTTCCTATTTTTATTTTATTTCGATGGGTTGTTCAAACAAAGATATTTGATAAACTTTTTTTTTTAGCTTCATCGAATTTTTTTTTAAGGAAGTCATAAGAGAACCGAGCGTTGTTACTAAAAAAATAAGATAAAAAGGTTTAGGTGGGTAAAAAGGGTTGTTTTGGGTTAAGAAATGAAAAGGTTTAGGCTCAAAGGTGTTAACTAGGGGGATTTTGGGTAGGTGGTAAAAAAAAAGAAAAATAATGGTGTAGAATGAAAAAGGGTTAGTCCTAATGCCTCCATCATTTACTTACTCGGGTTTAAGTTGGTAAGGACCGGGAATGTATTGTTGTGGCAAGTTCTAGAGTTGTATGAACCAAGCGGCTATTCACACAAGAAGCGAAAAAATGAGCATTTAGTGTAAAGATATATATATTTGTATGCTCGTTAAAGGCTCAAAACTCACTTTTGTGGGAAAAAGGTTTTTTTATGTGATCAAGTATATATAATCGTATTTTAACTAAGTTTGTCATGCCTTTTCATAATTTTCTTATGTTGGTTGTTTTTATCACGATGCTATCGGTTGTAAATTTGTAAAAGTATAACCTTATTAAGACTTGAATTCCCAACTTAAACTTAGACAAGTAAAAAAATGAAAATTTTTGGAAAAAAATTTGGGGTGGTTAGCGGTTCCAATAGAGTTTTGTGTAAGGCTTGTTATTAGGACTTGCAAAATTCAAGGTTTTAGCATCCCCCCCCCCCCCACACTTAAATTACACATTGTCCTCAATGTGTCCCAAAAATAATTTTTTAGGTTGATTGAATGTGTAAAATGTTGCTAAAAGCAAAATTTTATGTATTGGCAGTCTGGACACGGCCCCGTGCTGGGTGGACACGGCCCCGTGTTCAGGTGCCAGTAACGAAACTTACAGAAGTTGGACACAGGGACGTGTTCGCTGGGCAGACCCCGTGTTTGGTAAAAATCTGCAGAAAACTAAACAAACAGCAGGTCTGGGAGGTGGACACGGGGGCGTGTCGGCCGGACACGACCCCGTGTGGACAGTCTGCAAGGCTGAAAAACAGGTTTCTTTCTTCGGTTTTCCTGTCCTGGCTTTAGTAGTACTAATGTTTAGTACTCTAAGCCTCGTTTGTACCTGTTCTATCAATAGATCCACACCAAACAATACCAAATGTCCTAAATTACCAAGTCAAACATCAAACCATCAAGTTAAAGGTAAAAACAAAAGCAGAAAACAAAAAGAGTTAGGGAAAGTAAATTGTTCAACACTTCGGCACGCAGGCCGGAAATTGTCTGATAGAAAGGGAAATTAACCTGTGGGCTCACCAACCGTCCACTCCTACTCCTTCTTCATTCTCCTAGTCCATGTCTTCATCACTGTCATCACCTCCTCCCCCATGACCCGCCATATACTCCCGGATGCTTCCTGTTGGTACACTACATCTGTCGACTTCGTCTTGGATCGAGTCTTAGCTTTAGTGTGTTAGATCAGGGCATGTTATACAAGAAAACAGGAGTTTGGGTATGTTTTAGATGATAGGTTCGCTTATAGGGACATGTAGGTCCGCTTATGTGTCAACTTATAGGTCCGCTTATCTGTTCACTGATAGGTTCGCTTGTATGACAAATAGAGGTTCGCTTATACGTACCTGTCCATTGGAGCGAACCTCATGGCCTATATATAGGTGAGCCATTTGAGCGAACCAGATGGATCAGACCTTGTAACTTGTACCGAAGTGCTGCCGGAGCGAGATTTGGATGTAAACTGTTATAAATCAATACAGAAAGGTGTTTAAAGTAATTTGGAAGCTGTTTCTACGTTGATTACTTATTTTCCACACCTGTAATTGTCCAATAACACACATTTTGTGAAATTTTGAGCAAATTCCGACCGTGAAAATTTTCTGAATTGATGAAAGAAGGTGTAGAAATCAGAATTTTTGAGCGAAAACGAGCTAAACGGTAAGAACTCTTCCTCCTGAGGCTCTGATACCACTTGTAGGATCGTGTTTCGACCCGAACGAGTCGTTCAGAGGAGTTTTCGTCAGAGTCAAAGTCTGAGTCAAGCACTCCATGTCAAATGGAACAACATGGCAAAATAGTTTATGATAGAAAATTTCTGTTATCAAAATCTAATTTGGATGATGGATTGTTCAAAGTAGCTTGCACTTTGAATGATTCTGACAAATTATATTCTGATGATGAATTTCCAATAAGAGGTATCAAAACAGAATTGATAAACAAGGTTTTCAAACTCACAGAAATTAATATTTCTGAAATAAAAGAATTATGTCTTAATGAAAAACCTAAAAAATACACCTCAAGAGTACAACAAAGATTAACAAGAAAAAGAATTACAGTTCTGGTTCTGATTTCCAAAAGAAATCAAACCATAACGGTAATTTCAAAAAGAAAGGTCTTGGTTTTACTCCTACAGAAAAACAGAAAAATGAAAAATATATTCGTGATTTTAAATCCAAAATGACATTTGTTTCAGGAACGTCATCTGAGGAAGAAGAAAAAGAAAGATTTCTGGAGACAGTCAAACAATGAATTCCTTGCAAAGAAGGAAGATGAATTGAAGAAAATGACTGAGCAGAAGAAAGATATGAAAACCTGTTTCCGATGCAACACTGTTGGACATATTGCCAAAGATTGTTCTAAGGCAATACAATCAAAATAGGGAGTATTTCGTAAACTCAAAGAGAAAGTAGTTGAGTTCGAACCACCAATTGATAGAACAAAATTGTTTAAAGATTCTACATTTGAAATTGGTGAGAGTTCGAACAAGTTTTACAAGAAGAGAGCTAAATCTGACAACCAGAAATGGGTTGTTAAGAAAGTTGGTGAAAGCTCTAGCGATGATTCTGACAGGTCAAAATCAGAGGAGCTATCTTCTGGCGATGAAACTGATTCCATAAAAACAGTTGAGCCACAAGTTGTTTCAAAATGTGAAGCTGTTTTAAAAGATGAAAAATCAGTTTCGATTGTGAATGATGAGAATTTTCCATCATTTCGGGCTAAAAATTATAAAAAGAAAATTGGTAAAGTTGAAATTTCTAACCAATTTTATAATGAAAAACAGGAATTTGATGCTGAAAAGGTCTTTAATCCCAAAGTTCAACATATCTTTGGTAAGATGATTGATCGAAAAGTCAAGGGGGTTAAAGAATTTTATGAAAAGAAGAGGAAAGGTAAGAAACCGAGTGCTGGTGACTCGGTGAAACCCAAGGCTGGTCAGGCTTGGGTGGATATTTTCTTCGACTAAAAACCTGACTTGCCGGAGCTCCCAGGTTGGTAAGCGAGGAGCAGGTATCGGCATCTTTCTTGAAATTTTGGCTACGTTAATGTCAATCATTCAAACAGTAAAAGGTTTGTTTGTGTTTGCTTACTAGTGGTATTTGTTGGTTATAATTACAAGTGGTTAGGTGAGTTGATGGTGCTTGATTACATATGGTAAATCAAGGACATTAATTTGTACTTGCATTTTCCTACAAATTGTTGAGAGACAATATGATGAACCATATCCCCGAATCTATTATTGATAATCCTACAAGTGGGAAAATCAATCAAACTTATTTTCCGGAAAAACCATTTTGATTAAAACAAACTTAAATGTTTTGAAATCTAAATGGGAAAATAGTTTGTTGATAGGGGGAATTCTGATTGTTTATGCCAAATGAATGGCGATTTGATGTGTTTTGATATCAGTTGTCATATTTCTGTATAGTTTGGTTTACTTTCATGTTTCTAGTGGGTCTAGAGTCTAGATAGTTTTCAAATTTCTTTAATGTGATTGCATTTTAGGGGGAGTAGAAAATTTTAGAAAATCCAAAAACATTAGAAAATTTGAAAAAGTCAAAAACATGATAAAATTAAAAAATGAGTTTTGTTGTGAAAAAGAGGAAATGATAGTACATCAGTGGACTATCACAACACGCTAAAGAAATGTAAAGTAAAAAATGTGATAAACAATCTTACTGCGGATGTGTCAGTAGGTTTTCGCACATTCAGTAAATTGAAACGAGATATAAACCTAAATTCAAACTTGCTTAATTTGTGGGTAACTATTCTTGGATATATGGGTAACCCCCGAAATCTTGTTTGAAAGGTCCCTCTTTCTGAGATACTAGGTCTTTATACTCAGTGATATCTGGGGTATTATCCCGGGACTTCTGCTGTATGGAAGTACTGACCTAGTCCCCGGATAATGCTTTCCACAAAATGCTTGAAACATAGCATCGCCCTCAGCAAGCTGATGAAACAATAAAATTGATAGTCGCTGCTGTTGTAATCAAAAGATCATGTAAAGGGGACCCACCTAAAGTCGAAGCCGTCATCTCTCTACGTATACGAAAGTATCGACCTGAGCTCTCACGGCCCTCGCACCTACCCCTTTACAGATATCATCTGTGGTATACTCACCTGTAAGACTGAACATTGGGATCTGGATACAGGAGTATATTCGAGTGGAGTGATACACAATTAAGTTTAAGTTTCTAAAACATTAATATCGTATCTCGAATCAATTGAAATTTGTGTGAAAATTTAAAATGGACCAATATACTGACAATCTAGGTAAATTGTTTAGAACTGAGAATGTTTAAAGCTTAACGGTGTTAGTGATTTGTCACGAAACTGATATGATCCTCTTGCACAAACTCACAAAATATTGTCTGTAAATATTTCATTTCTGTATTCTTTTGATTTACAAGTGGTGTCAGTTATTATCTTTCAGAAAATACAAAAAGATTTTAGTGTGTTTTAGCATAAATTTTGAAAAAGTCAAAAAGATTTTCGACAACTGATATTGAAAAACAGTTTTTCAAAAAATTCTAATTGCTAAACATGATGAACAGATGGTTTGGGAGATTGTGATGTTTTGATAAAATGATACAAATTTCAAGTGGTTCATCAGTATCTGATTGGTTGATTGATTTGTGATAAGTTTCAAATGTTGTCTATGTGCTTAAACATTTATCATAAAACTTATGTTTGTGGTAGAGTATTATGCAGGAAAAGTCATCATTTGAGGGGGAGTGCATGTTGATGATGAAGAACTTAAAAAATGTCAACATCTAAAAGAAAGAGATGAAGATAGAGAGATAGAAGCCCAGAGTCTGATCAAGACTGAAAGTGCGAAGACACGACATTGTCAAAGACTCGATGAACGACTCCGTCAACATCTGAGGGGGAGTTTGTTGGTACACTACATCTGTCGACTTCGTCTTGGATCGAGTCTTAGCTTTAGTGTGTTAGATCAGGGCATGTTATACAAGAAAACAGGAGTTTGTGTATGTTTTAGATGATAGGTTCGCTTATAGGGACATGTAGGTCCGCTTATGTGTCAACTTATAGGTCCGCTTATCTGTTCACTGATAGGTTCGCTTGTATGACAAATAGAGGTTCGCTTATACGTACCTGTCCATTGGAGCGAACCTCATGGCCTATATATAGGTGAGCCATTTGAGCGAACCAGATGGATCAGACCTTGTAACTCGTACCGAAGTGCTGCCGGATCGAGATTTGGATGTAAACTGTTATAAATCAATACAGAAAAGTGTTTAAAGTAATTTGCAAGCTGTTTCTACGTTGATTACTTGTTTTCCGCACCTGTAATTGACGAAAACTCCTCTGAACGACTCGTTCGGGTCGAAACACGATCCTACACTTCCGGTGTCATCTTGGATATCGGTGATGTTTCTTTCAATGGCTCCGACCCGGTGGTTTGTGTTGTTGGCGAGGTTGTAGGTGTTTCTGGTGCACATAAGGTTTTCCTGCAAAAGATCATGTAAACTTTGAAGGTTAGGAAAACCACCTCCTTGTGAGGAGGACTGCCCTGGATCACCGTGGGGTTGGTACTGGTATTGGGGAGGTGGAGCGTGAAGGACTAGTGCCTCTTGCGGGTTCCATGCATGGCCTTGCATTCTCTGAAAGCTTACCGACCCATCTTCCGCCTCATAAATTAGGTTCATAGCACGACAAATGTGCACATCGACCCGTTCCGACCATGGGCTTCTCTGGAAGGACCTAGGGATGTTCGTGAAGTGCTTGAAGAGGCGGTACACCCATCCCCCATAGAAGATAGGGGTTGGTGCATGAGCAAGCCGGTTCAGATGCATGTTCTGGAGTAGGGGGAATGGAACATCGAGGGCTCTTCGGGTGTGAATGCAGTGTAGGACTACCAAATCTCTCAACCCAACAACGTCGCTGCTGTCGTGTCTCTGACTAAGAGAGTAAGTAAGGAGCCTGTGAATGTAGCGATAGAGCGAATCCTTTAGCTTAGTGCTCTTAGTACTGCTCGGATTGTAAAACCCATCACCAATCTGAGCCCATGCAGCCTGGCGTTCATTTTCATACAACTCTCGCATTCCCCCGGTGTTTTCTTCATTTCCCGAATCTTCCTCTGAATACAGTCCCACTATTGCCCCGAATTGTGCCATAGAGATCGAATACCTTGTCCCACCACATCAGAATGCAACCCCCTCATTGTCGAACGGGTCACACCTTGAAGTGAAGGTGAAGGTACTGTAGAACTCCAAAGTGCACTCGTGTACCGACCGGAGTCGAGTGGTCAAAGCAACCCTGAGCGGTCCGGTAACGAGGTTGTTGAAGCGGTCAAGTTGGTTCACCATGAGTAACAGGTCCGTGCATGCTTGCCTTGGGTATTCCTCGGGTCTTGTTTGAAGCGTATCATATCTGGCCCTAGCATCGAGCTCATTAGCGTTGAATCTCGTAAACTTCTTCGACATCTGAAAGAATACACCAAAAGTTAGCACGAAACAGTGGAACTTTCGGAAAAAACTGCAAACAGTGAGATGGACACGGCCCCGTGCTCAGCGGACACGACACCCCGTGTCCAGGCTTCTTGATGTGTGTAAAATGCAACATATAAATCACATCAATTAAGGCATAAAACTAACCCTTTTTGGGTACTAATGTTGGAAAAAGAGTGTTTTTGTCTTCCTTTTGTATTTTCAGGATGAAATGAGCTCAAAATCACAAAAGAAGCAAAAAGACAACTAATTCTAGCATAAATACAAGAAAAGGAATAAAAGTAGACTGCCCGGATCCTCAACGGCACCTCCCAAGGCAAAGAAGAGAAAACAGAAGACTGAACACGCCCCGTGTCCAGCGAACACGGGGCCGTGCCCAAGAAGCAGCAGAAAAGACAAACCAGTAGAAGCTTCCATTGCCCACCACGGGGCCGTGTTTAGCGGGCACGGGGGCGTGGTGAAAGTACAGCAGGCGCATTAACTGTAATTGCGAATTACAATTAATGAAGAGAGAGAATGTCAGACGGGCACGGGGCCGTGTCCAGCGGACACGGGGCCGTGCCCAGCCTTCTGTTCAGCCTATAAATAGGGGTGCTTGGTTTCATTCCATCTCATCCCTTGGCACACCACCTCTCTCACACTCCATCCACCACCCACCACCACCATAACACCATCATCCACCACCATTATCCATTGTCCATCGTAGAGTGTGTGAGTCGTCTCGGGATCCAAGATTGATCGTAAGAGTTCTTGACAATCAAGGCCATGTTTGCCTAAGTCTCTTACATCACTTGGTGAAGACAAGTGTTTAGTATAATACTTTTTATTTTTAATCTTTTGCACTTTTTATTTGGTTTTGTATTAATGACTTTAATAACTAGTTACTTATGTTGAAGGTGATCTTTCCTTATCGTTTGTCCGTGGTGTCTTGGCATTATTTTACTGTCTATATAAAATAAAAGATTTTCACCATTCATATCTCCACGGTCTATATGGAGGTATGTTGGCTACCTGGTCGGGGGTTAAGGGAACGGTTTAGTAAGGGTCTTGCCCTTGTTCAGCGTTTAGAGGTCCTGCTTGGGACCTGGGTCAAATTTAGTAGGATCTCCTTCAATGCCCATAGGTATTGGATGGCGGGGATCCAAACTCTTTGACCCCCTCATAAGTTAACTACTATTAATACTATAACCCGGCTATTTAGGACTGTATCCCTGCTGACTCAGACTACTTAGCCGAGGGTAACGTCACTGCCGAAAGCGGGGCCTACCACAATTTGCATTAATAACTTAATTCATTATCTTTCAATAATCCGACCCTTTAGGATTGTATCCTTGCTGACTCAAACTACTGGGTTGAGGGTAACGTCGCCTTCAAAAGAGGGGCCTACTACAATAACTAAGATAATCTCTTAAACAAGTGCAAAAGTGCGAAAATAATCAAAGGTTATACTAACACACGTGTCGGATCCAAGTGATTCATCTTGTCTATCTGTTTTTATTTTATTTTATTTTTCAGCATTTAGTTAGTATTTATTTTTCTTAGTTTAAAACATTTTTCTCACTTTTTGATTTGATTAGACGTTGAGGATAAACCGGTATTAAAAGCTCTTGTGTCCTTGGACGACCTCGGTATCTTACCAACACTATACTACGTCCACGATGGGTGCACTTGCCCATATGTGTGTTTAGTGTTAGTAAATATCGTGTTTTATAAATTTAAAACTTGGCTAAAAGTGTAAAAAGGGGCTTAAATACTCATCAAAATTATATACACACTGACACACATCAAGTTTTTGGCGCCGTTGTCGGGGACACAAGGATTTTAAGAAAGTTAGGAATCAACGGCCTAATCAGATTTTCAGCTTCTGCAGAGCTCAACACGGGGCCGTGCCTGCTGAACACGCCCCCGTGCTCAATCATTGGAACTGGCAATCCTGTTTTAAGTCAGACAGTAAGCTGAACACGGGGCCGTGTCCACTCAACACGCCCCCGTGCCCAAGATTCTCTTACTGAAAACAGAACCGTTAGATCCCGGCGGTTGGTAATTTCTGACACAAACATGAGTGATAGTAATTCTTTTTACTTTCGGCACTCTTATGGCATGTGGTGTCGATTATGTGGAGGCGAACATGAGGAATTAAAATGTTATTTTCTCAATTATAGGCCCCACTATATAGACCCACCGATTCCTTGTAGCCTTAAGAGGGGCGAAAGTAAAAATAAGCACTATCTCTCCCTCGAATGCGCCCAGCCAGATATTCTAGGAGAAATGCTCCTTGACGAGTTATTTCAACTAGAAGAGCTAATTCTCAATTGGTCAAAAGAACTTAGGAAGGATTTTATAGATCCACCCCAAGATGATGACCATGAGGAAATGTTGGAACCGCATTCCGACAACCTCGTTGCTCCCGAAAATACCTTCATACCTAGAAAAGACGTGGATGATAGTCGTCCCTGTGTCAATTGTGCCGTGAAGGACTCCCCATCGACTTCGTTCGATGCATACATAGACCTGAGCGATTCGACATACACCTTCTTTAACGAGAGCCCGGAAAAGGGTTGGACTTGTCCACCTAGAATGAAAATAGGAATTACCCTCACCGATAACCTCTTGCGTTCTCGCCTTAGTATAGGACAATTAAGGTATCTTAGGCACTTTGGGGTTGTTCCAACAAATCAAGAACCACCCGATATAAATAAACTCCTTAGTAGCAACAAAACTCCATGAAACAGCCTGCCGACACGGGGCCGTGCCCGGTCAACACGCCCCCGTGTTCACTCAGAAGATTCTCTGCTGATTCTGTCAGAATACGGACAAAATGTGTCAGGATTTTCTCTGCACACGGGGCCGTGTCCAGCGAACACGAGGTCGTGTCCAGTGTGCTGTCGTTTTCTTTAAATGCAGCCTGAATCCTGCTCATTTTTGACCACTTCACTAAGCAGAGATTTCTGGGATCTTCACATATACCATCCTAGGTAAGTGCTAAAAGAAGGTTCCTAAGGACCATCTTGTCTTTTCCACTTTTGTTCATTTCTCCTTCTTCCAAAAATTTTTCAAACATCTCCTCCATGGAAGCTTGGAAACCCATGATTCCAATCCTCTATGTAAGGTTTGTAGGATTTTTGGCTGCGGATTCTTGTCTAAAGTTAGTTCTATAACTTTGTTTTAAATTATCTGAGCTTAGAACACGATAAAAGTATATTAAAATAATTTAAAAACCTAGAACCGTTAGACAAAAATCCTGCAGACAGCTGAACACGGGGCCGTGCTCACTGAGCACGGGGCCGTGTTCGAGGTACTGTTCTGCAAAAGTTTAGTTATCTTCGGCTTCTTTCGCAGAAAATGGCCAGCAGAAATAGCGGATCATCTTCGAGAAATAACCGAAATGGAAGAAGGTCGTCCACGGCAGAGGATTCCCTAGTAAACTACGTTTACGCTTTGAGGGAAGCCATAGACGAGATGACGGGAGTGGAAGAAGCATTAGTGGACCGTATTAATCATCTGACGGTAGGGTTGGAGGGCTGTCTACGAGAAGTAAACCTCCTGCACCAGAGGTTAAACCTTCTCGCTTCCCCGCCTTTGGTTCCAGTGATAACACAAAGAGCGTGGAATGTAGTACCTGTGACATCCATTAAAATCGACCCGTTTCAAAATCCGACCCGTCTTAAAAATACGAAACCTAACTTTAAACCTTGGAAATTTTTCGCGAATTAATTAACAGTTGAGAGATTTTATACCTTCTAATTTAATTATCGATATAATTATTTATTTATTTAGTTAATTAAATCACTAATCATATTGCAATATAAAAGTTTTTATTCATATAAAAAAAATAATCTTGTTAGTTTGTTAAGATAATTTTAGCAAACAAGTTCAAATTGGTTAACCAAGTTAGTGTGGTTAGTCTAGATTATTTCTAGTTAAGGGACTATATGGTAACCTTTTAAAACCTTTAACTAAAAAGAAAAAGAAATAAATATGCAGACCACAGGACTCGAACCCGGGTCTCGCATACAACAAGCAGCAACTTAACCGCTCCACTGTAGCTTTGACATCGAACAAACACCATAGCTTTTGAATCTTAAATGAGCGACAAATTCGGTTTCTTTTTTTCAAGTTTTGCCGCCCAAAAGACAGAACGTAAACAGCGTAAGTATTAGTTGTGTTTCCTTTTTCTCGATTGCTTACCATTGGCAACTTTGTTTCTTTCTTTTCTCTTGATTGTTACTGATTTTTCGATGACCAAAAATCATTCCATGTTTCCATTTTGTTTAGCAATCAAGAACCAAACCAAATCCATGGCTTCATTCATTCATGAAACCATCTATATATACTCGACACCCTCATAGCCCATCTCGACACCACCCACACTTGACTCCCTCGAATCTGTTTCTTTGATTCATCGCCGGAACTACTCTTTCATTGCCGAAAACCCACAAACGATTCGCCGGAGCTTCGTTGTGATCGCCGACGAAGAAGCCGCAAACCATCTAAGCTCAACCGCAAGTTCACCGGAACCGGAATCTACGTCGGAACTCGTTACGACATCGTTCCGGTATATCTTTTCTTTACCCGTTTGATTCTCGATTAATCTTTTGTTAAAAAATCGTAGTTTACGTTAACAATCATTCTCTCTCGTTTGACTCGTAACTCATCGGAGTTCATTCGAAGTTCACCAGAAGTCATCGGAGACGCCGCCGGAATTGTAACTCATGACGGAGTGTAGCCCGAACCGTTTCGGTATAATTTCTCGTTTCCTTTTGTTCATCATTTTATTCAGTTGATACATCACATTTCCTTTTCCATTTGCAACCTTACAAAACAACTGAAGGAAAATGAATACATGCAATATAGTCGATGTTCGGTTCGTCTCTTTTATGAGGAAGGTGATGAACTGTTAATGTCTAGATGGAATTAAAACTATGATTTTCTCGAAGTTACTTTTAATGGGTAAAGTTCTTGTACAAATAATCTTAACATACTAAACATACAAATTGAAGGAAAACTCAAAAAAACAAGGTGGCATTTTTGTAATTATCAATAACTATCAAAGTTACTCTACAAATATACCTAAAAAAACCTAACCACTCCCCCCACCCCCAAAAAAAAACCTAAACCCCCCACCCCCCCACCCCCCAAAAACCTAAAAAAAACCTACCCCCCCCCCCACCCCCAAAAACCTAAACCCCCCACCCCCCAAAAACCTAAAAAAAACCTAACCCCCCCCCACCCCAAAAACCTAAAAAAACCTAACCCCCCCCCCCCCCCCCCACCCACCCAAGCTAAAATGCTAAAAACTAAACCCCCAAAAAACCTAAAAAAATCTAAAAAAATAAAAAAAAAAAAACACACAAATTATTTTATTTTATTTTTTTAACATTTTTTATTAAAAAATCGCTACTTTTAGTAGCAGCCAAAAAAAAAAATTTTTTTTATTTTTTTTTTGCTAACGAAATGTAGCGATTTTTTAATAAAAAATGTTAAAAAAAAATTGTGTTTTTTTAGGTATTTTTGGTTGTAACTTTGATAGTTGGTGGTAATTACAAAAATGCCACCTTGTCTTTTTGGGTTTTTCTTCAATTTGTATGTTTAGTATGTTAAGATTATTTGTATTTGATCTTTTGCCTACTTTTAATACACACCTTTTCTAATGTTCTAATAAACTTATGAGAATTATACAAACAGTCGATCATATGTTGTTTTTCAAACTAAAAATGGAACCAAAGATGACTTTTCTTATGGCATTTAATTTAAATGAAATAAAATCCAAATAATGTTTAACAGTTCGTTTTTATTTTATATTTTCTTATTATTTCACTTAAACACCACAAGTAATTAACAATTTACATCCTAAACCTTTTTAAAACATTTAAGGGTTATAATGAGATAAAGTTATAAACAATAAATAATTAAGATTTTATCTACAATTTTAACGGGTTCGTTACGTGTTATTTTAAATATCTAGGATAACCATTCTCATTCTCTTGGAATTCTTCATCCTTACTCGTGCGTTACTTACAAGAAATCGCAACGCAATCAATGTGAGTATACATGACCCATTTTCTATTTTTCACTTTTGGGTGCAATATGTATTCTATATCAAATATCACAATCACATCAAACATTTTACGCACACTCTATCCTTACCCTATGTGATACATTTTAATCATATTAGACATGTTATGCTAATGTAAACATTCATGACCATGTGTTCATTAACTTCGTACAAGCCTCCCCTAACAATAGTAGCGCTATAGGTTGAGAAACGCCCCTCCCGTTATATTAACGGGTATTGTTAGGTTAATCTATGTTAAAACCACCCATACTCTTTTGGGTAGGCACGTTAATTGCGTTAAACTTTGGTTTGGACACATAGAGTAACATCGTTTCGAGTATATACTGTCAATATGGTATTGTATTCACATTTGGATATGAGCAACATTTTAAACACGTACTACGCTATGTATGAAAACTTGTATACTCGCCAACATGCTTTTGTTGATTTTATTTTAATACATATTGCAGGTTGAATGATCAAGAAAACAAGAATCAAGCTAGGATGGACATTAGAAACCCACTTAGCATTTTTGATTATTTTTGAATGTTATGTTTATTTATTTGGAACTATGTACCCCACCTTACAATTTATGAAATGAATTTAATAATTTATTGTCACAATAGTGTTATGTTGTTTTGAGCAATTTGTTCGTCTCATCCCGATGTTTCCGCCATCGGTTGGGGTGTGACAGTACCGGAGGTCATCATTCCAGCCGAATGGCACGCCATGCATCAAGTGCCTCAACCAAGGGTGGTGCAAGGAGTCCCGGTGAGCTTTCCTCCTCAAGACACCGAAGAGAATGAAGCTACCTTCTACCTCCCAAGGGAGATAGAAGAATGGCTTTGAATGACAACCGAGGAACCATCGGCTAGAAAGTGTTACTACATCGGGGAGCTATTCCCGAAATTTTCCTAAATAAGTAGAACCCTTATGATAACCTCATGTATCCCCTAGTTATTTAGCTAACTTTATGTAATGTCTGTCTATGTTTGCAATGTTATGATGGTTTTTAAGATTGATGGTTGTTTAGCGAATAAAACACACTCATGGTGGTAATGGATGAAAAGGGGAACGAGAAAAATGGACCCATGCACGAAGAACAGAGCAACCCGACACAAATCTCCATCACAGAAGGCTCAACACGGGTCGTGCCCAACCAACACGACCCCGTGCTGAGCCACCTGCAGAAAAACACCCAGTTCAGGTAACTGGACACGGGCCGTGTTCAGCGGACACGCCCCCGTGTCCAGGCTTCTGTTTCAATTCTTTAATTTTTGTTACTGGCACTTGACCACGGGGTCGTGCCCGGTCACCACGGGGCCGTGTCCAGGATGCCAGTAACATAAATCTTTGCTTTTTAACCTACTTTTACACATTCTAATCAACCAAAAACCTTATTTTTGGATACATTGAGGACAATGTGTAATTTAAGTGTGGGGGGGATGCTAAAACCTTGAATTTTGCAAATCCTAAATACAAGCCTTACACAAAACTCTATTGGAACCGCTAAACACCCCAAATTTTTTCAAAAACTTTTTCAATTTTTTATCATTTACTTGTCTTAGTTTAAGTTGGGAATAACAAGTTCTAAAAAGGTTATATTTTTACAAATTTACAACCGATAGCGTCGTGATAACAAAGAACCAACATAAGAAAATTACGAAACGGCGTAACAAGTCTAGTTAAAAATTCGATTATATATACTTGATCACATTAAAAACCCATTCCCACAAAAGTGAGTTTTGAGCCTTTATTGAGCATAAAGATATACATATTTAGACTAAATGCTCATTTTTCGTTTCTTGTGTGAATAGCTGCTTGGTTCTTACAACTCTAGAACTTGCCACGACGATACATTCCCGGTCCTTACCAACTTAAACCCGAGTAAGTAAGTGATGGAGGCATTAGGACTAACCATATTTTTCCTTCTAAACCATTATTTTTCATTTTTTTTACCACCTACCCAAAATCCCCCTAGATAGCCCCTTTGAGCCTAAACCTTTCATTTCATTACCCAAAACCCTTTTTACCCACCAAAAACCCTTTTTTATTTTTCACCCTTTATTTTAGTAACAAGTTCGGTTTTTCGTAAACTCGCCTTTTTATGTGATGAAAAAAAAAACAATGATGAAGTCAAAAACAAACAAAAGCTATATAAAAGCTTGTTTGGAGAAATACTTTAAAATAAAAAGTCACTAAAAACAAGGTATGTCACGAAAACCGACGCTTTTTACGATTTTCGCCCTTTTACTAACAACGAACCCAACCACCCACCTTTAACCCAAGCCTAACCCTTCACCCAAAAAGTCCTCTTGATATTTACAAAGGTAAAAAGTTAAAAAGGAGGAGGATTGATTGCTTGGCAAGCCTATGGAAGGCGTAAGTTCCATGCCGCTCTCGAGTGATTCACTAAAAATTACACCTTCGGCCGAGTGTTGAGTGATCCCCCGTGAGGTATGTGAACTTGTATATAAATGGAATTTTAATAAGGCATGCTATGCCCAAATAAGTAATTTATCTTATGAAACGTTCAAAATAAATCATAACGAATAGGATTGTAAATAAATAAAAATAAAACTTACAAAGACCTTGGACTCCCGACACTCTAGGACAAGCTAAAAACTTTCTCTTCTACCTATTCCATTTGGGAGTGTAAGCAACATTTAAAGAGTTTTGCTTGAGGACAAGCAAAAGTTCAAGTGTGGGGGTATTTGATGTGTGTAAAATGCAACATATAAATCACATCAATTAAGGCATAAAACTAACCCTTTTTGAGTACTAATGTTGGAAAAAGAGTGTTTTTGTCTTCCTTTTGTATTTTCAGGATGAAATGAGCTCAAAATCACAAAAGAAGCAAAAAGACAACTAATTCTAGCATAAATACAAGAAAAGGAATAAAAGTAGACTGCCCGGATCCTCAACGGCACCTCCCAAGGCAAAGAAGAGAAAACAGAAGACTGAACACGCCCCGTGTCCAGCGAACACGGGGCCGTGCCCAAGAAGCAGCAGAAAAGACAAACCAGTAGAAGCTTCCATTGCCCACCACGGGGCCGTGTCCAGAGGGCACGGGGGCGTGGTGAAAGAACAGCAGGCGCATTAATTGTAATTGCGAATTACAATTAATGAAGAGAGAGAATGTCAGACGGGCACGGGGCCGTGTCCAGCGGACACGGGGCCGTGCCCAGCCTTCTGTTCAGCCTATAAATAGGGGTGCTTGGTTTCATTCCATCTCATCCCTTGGCACACCACCTCTCTCACACTCCATCCACCACCCACCACCACCATAACACCATCATCCACCACCATCATCCATTGTCCATCGTAGAGTGTGTGAGTCGTCTCGGGATCCAAGATTGATCGTAAGAGTTCTTGACAATGAAGGCCATGTTTGCCTAAGTCTCTTACATCACTTGGTGAAGACAAGTGTTTAGTATAATACTTTTTATTTTTAATCTTTTGCACTTTTTATTTGGTTTTGTATTAATGACTTTAATAACTAGTTACTTATGTTGAAGGTGATCTTTCCTTATCGTTTGTCCGTGGTGTCTTGGCATTATTTTACTGTCTATATAAAATAAAAGATTTTCACCATTCATATCTCCACGGTCTATATGGAGGTATGTTGGCTACCTGGTCGGGGGTTAAGGGAACGGTTTAGTAAGGGTCTTGCCCTTGTTCAGCGTTTAGAGGTCCTGCTTGGGACCTGGGTCAAATTTAGTAGGATCTCCTTCAATGCCCATAGGTATTGGATGGTGGGGATCCAAACTCTTTGACCCCCTCATAAGTTAACTACTATTAATACTATAACCCGGCTATTTAGAACTGTATCCCTGCTGACTCAGACTACTTAGCCGAGGGTAACGTCACCGCCGAAAGCGGGGCCTACCACAATTTGCATTAATAACTTAATTCATTATCTTTCAATAATCCGACCCCTTAGGATTGTATCCTTGCTGACTCAAACTACTGGGTTGAGGGTAACGTCGCCTTCAAAAGAGGGCCTACTACAATAACTAAGATAATCTCTTAAACAAGTGCAAAAGTGCGAAAATAATCAAAGGTTATACTAACACACGTGTCGGATCCAAGTGATTCATCTTGTCTATCTGTTTTTATTTTATTTTATTTTTCAGCATTTAGTTAGTATTTATTTTTCTTAGTTTAAAACATTTTTCTCACTTTTTGATTTGATTAGACGTTGAGGATAAACCGGTATTAAAAGCTCTTGTGTCCTTGGACGACCTCGGTATCTTACCAACACTATACTACGTCCACGATGGGTGCACTTGCCCATATGTGTGCTTAGTGTTAGTAAATATCGTGTTTTATAAATTTAAAACTTGGCTAAAAGTGTAAAAAGGGGCTTAAATACTCATCAAAATTATATACACACTGACACGCATCACTTCTGTTACTCAAAAATTGCATTTTTCGTTCCGGTCCCGAAAATCTGAAAATTTTTGGCCAAGTAGGTGCGGTTTCCCCCGAAAATAAAACCCCAAGTGCCTTCTTTCCCAAAACAAACCGTTTACGATTTTATCTTTTTCGGTTCAAAAACAAGGGTTTGGGGTTTTCATGAGAAATTAGGCAAATCTATCAACAATATAAGTGTATTTACTTCCTATTATACTAATCTAAACTAATGCTAACAGATTAAAACAAAAATTTGAGGTTCGATCCGGATGAACTTCAAGAACCCTAGATTTTCCCCCAAATTTTTGATGTTTTTACTACATGCAAGTAACTAATCTAACTACTAATGATGATAGAATCATACCTTGATGTTGTTAGAGTGAGAGGAAACATCGAAAATCTGCGGAAAATCGCCTGGACCAGAGCGTTTTTCGGGGAAACGGGGCGTGTGGAATGAAACTGTTTGTGAAAAAGGGGTTTATATCTCGTCAGTTGCGCGGACACGGCCCCGTGCCGAGCAAAGTTTTAAAAATATTATTATTATTTTTTTATATTTTTTTAAGTGCACGTGTGAGTGCCCTGTTTTCCCAGAACGTGGTTCGAAGACTTACCGTTCTCGATGTTTACCTGCTTGTTCGTAACTTACTAGGTATGATGTTGATGCCTTTAGTCGTCAACCGTTTGGAGCGAGAGTTCTTCCTCTTCATCCTCAATGGATCCTTGATAGAGTTTCAGCCGTTGGCCATTGACTTTGAATGGGATTCCATTTCGAGATTTAATTTCTACTGCACCGTGAGGAAAAATATAGGTGATGTAAAAAGGTCCTGACCACCTAGATTTTAGTTTACCCGGAAATAATCGAAGTCGTGAATTAAACAACAGAACCTGATCTCCTACTCGAAATTCATTAGGTTTAATGTATTTGTCGTGTAAGTTTTTCATTCTTTCCTTATAAATTTCCGAGTTAGAGTATGCATAATTCCTTAGTTCGTCTAATTCATTTATTTGATAAAATCGATTTTTTCCTGCAATATCTAGATCTAAGTTTACATTTTTTATTGCCCAGTAGGCTTTGTGAGCTATTTCTACCGGCAAATGACAACTTTTTCCATAGACGAGCTTATATGGGGTTGTGCCTATAGTGGTTTTATAAGCAGTACGAAATGCCCATAAAGCATCATCTAATTTATCGGCTCATTCCTTTTTATTTAATCCTACGGTTTTTTCAAGTATTCGTTTTAAACCTTTATTAGTCACTTCGGCTTGTCCGTTTGTTTGAGGGTGATATGTTGTTGAGACCCGATGATAGACCCCATATCTTGTTAAGATTTTCTCGAGTTGATGGTTACAAAAATGGGTACCTCTATCACTTATTAATGCTTTAGGTGTTCCAAAACGAGAGAATAATTTTTTCAGAAATTTTACCACAACTCTTCCATCATTTGTTGGAAGGGCTTCGGCCTCTGCCCATTTAGACAAGTAATCAACTGCCACAAGTATATATTTGTTTCCTTTTGACGGTGGGAAAGGCCCCATGAAATCGAGTCCCCACACATAAAAAATTTCACAAACGAGAATGCCATTTTGTGGCATTTCATTTTTGGAAGAAATATTACCTGTTTTTTGGCAAGGATCGCATGTCTTGACAAGATTTTTCGCATCTTTGTAAATGGTCGGCTAATAAAATCCTGAATCAAATACCTTTCATGCTGTACTAGCAGCACCATGATGTCCTCCGTATGGACCTTCATGACAACGGCGGAGTATTCTTCTTGCATCGTTCCTATGTACGCACCTTTGAATGAGTTGGTCAGCACATATTTTGAAAAGATAAGGGTCTTCCCAAAAGTAATGCTTTACATCAGCAAAGAACTTCTTTCTTTGCTGATGTGGCCATCCCTTGGTGACTATACCGCTAGCTAAGTAATTAGCATAGTCGGCATACCATAGTTCTTGTCTGTATTCCACCATCTCCAGGGACTCTATTGGAATTTTTCGTTGATTTGTTCGTCCCTGGTTGCCTCTAAAGCTGGGTCTTCTAGGCGCGAAAGATGATCTGCTGCTGTGTTTTCTGCTCCTCTTTTGTCTTTGATTTCAATATCAAATTCTTGGAGGAGTAGAATCCACCTAATCAAACGGGGTTTGGCATCTTGTTTCTTGAAGAGGTATCGGATAGCTGCATGATCTATATAGACAACAGTTTTAGAAAGAACAAGGTAAGAACGGAATTTATCAAAAGCAAATACCACGGCTAGTAATTCTTTTTCAGTAGTTGTGTAATTCTCTTGTGCATCATTAAGTGTTTTACTAGCATAATAAATTGGGTGGAAATGCTTTTCTTTTCTCTGTCCCAAGACTGCTCCAACAGCAAAGTCACTTGCATCACACATGATTTCGAAAGGTAGTTTCCAATCGGGTGCTATCATGATAGGTGCATTGGCCAGCATTTCCTTGAGGGTTAGAAATGCTTGATTGCAATCCTTGTCAAAGTTGAAAGGCGCATCTTTTTCAAGTAATTTTGTTAGAGGTCTTGAAATTTTTGAAAAGTCTTTGATAAACCTTCTGTAAAATCCGGCATGCCCTAAGAAACTTCTGATTGCTCTAACGGAGGATGGTGGAGGTAATCGAGAAATTGTGTCAATCTTTGCTCGATCAACTTCCATTCCTTCGCTCGAGATCTTGTGACCGAGTACTATTCCCTCTGTCACCATGAAATGGCATTTTTCCCAGTTAAGGGCGAGGTTAGATTCCTCACATCGGGATAGCATTCGTTCGAGGTTATCGAGGCATTGGTTGTATGAATCTCCAAAGATAGAAAAGTCGTCCATGAAGACTTCCATTGTCTTTTCTCTCCTTTGTGGTTGTATCACGGATTTGTAATCATCGTTCATCAGAATTTTGTGCGTGCACATGGAAGGGCTTATTCCTTTTATATCTACAAGCTTCCAAGCGATCGCATTTTTATGTTTTTTCAAAAGTTTAATTAATTTTTCTTTTTCTATATTATTTAGTTTAGATGAAATAATTACAGGAGAACCACCATCTTTGTCTAGAAAATCATATTCCAAAACCTTTTGGGAGTTCTTTGAGCTCAAGAGGTGGGTCTTTAGGAGACTCCTTATTTTGGGGCTCATCTAGATTAAGAACTTTAAAGGTTTGTTCTATGGCGACCTCTTTTTCAACAAAGTGGTCAACTTTTTCACTTGTGTCGGGTGGCTCATCTTCATCTTCAATTAGGGGGTCATTATTGCCAAAAGGATATTTCATTGAACGCTCAATATTTATGCTCCTTTTGAATGCCCCTAGTTGAAGAGGTAGATTATTAAACTTCCGGTTTTTCAAAGCTTCATGAGTTTTTACAAAAGGTCTTCCCAACACTAGAGGAGCGTCATCGAGGATGACGAAATCGGTTGGAATAATCAATTGATTTGTTTGAACCAAGACGTCCTCAACTACACAGATTGATTTTATTACTTTCCGATTGGATAGAAAAATGGGTATTTGAAGTGGAGTAAAATCACTAATACTTAATTTTTCGAAAATGTAATTAGGCATTATGTTAACACAAAGATCTTTATCAATGGTGACATTACTAATAAATGAATTTTGAAAAAAACATGGAACCGGTGTAATGTTAATTTCAAAAGGGTCTTCTTTTATTAGTGAAGTTTGATCATTAGTTAACTTAACACTTACCATTTCTTCAATTTTCGCGTTAGTGTTTAGTTCCTTTAAAAACTTAGCATGAGTTGACACTAAACAATGGTTTTCAAAAGAAGGTGACAAGAGATTAATTTCTTCAAAATTAGACTCTTCTTGGATTTTAACGTTATCGGCCTCACCTCTTTCGTTGTTTAACTCATGTGTCGGTTTTTCACTTGTTTGCTCTTCCATTTTTAATTCCTCAATTATCGTTTCTTCCTTTTTTAATTCTTTTCTCACGCGGGACTCCTCTTCCCTTGCGCGAGATTCTTTTATGCATCTTTCGATAAATTTAAGGTTTTCTCTTATCCTATCGGCTATGTCGATGATAGAGTAAGGATCGGGATCCTCAAAGCTTGAATCCGGTTGTTCGATCCTTGGTTCCTCATAGTACCCATATGAAATAGATGGTTCACACCATTGTCCTTCATTGTAAGCATGTGATGGATAAGGGTCGTAATTTTATTTTTCATAGTACTCATATGAGGTGGGTTGTTCACACCATGGTTCCTCATAATAAGTATATGAAGGTGGTGGCTCATATCTTGACTCTTCAAAGTATGAGTATGAAGGTTCATACCTTGGTTCATCAAAATATGAGTATGAGGAGCTAGGTTCATACCTTTGGTCTTCATAGGGTGTGTATGAAGTTGATGGCTCGTACCTGGGCTCCTCATAATAGTTGTATGAAGTGGATGGTTGAAATAAGTTACAACATTGTACCGAGTGCGGGTTTCCACAATTAGTGCAATAGTCTCTCATATAATCATCCTCCTCATAGGTGTAGTTGTAACCTCCTGAGTATTGATCCATAAGAATCACTCAGCAGACTACAACTGACTCTCGGGAGGCTGGACACGGCCCCGTGTCTGGTGAACACGGCCCCGTGTTCAGGGTCTGTATCTGGGCGTTTTAATTAAAGTTACTGGTCTCGTTGAGCACGGGGGCGTGTTCAATGAGCACGGCCCCGTGTTCAGACTCTGTATCTGGGTATCTAACTAAAAATATGCAGCACGGCCCCGTGTTCAGGCTACTGTAAATGCAAACTAAACTAAAATACAGAAAAATGTGCGCGTGTTTTTAAAAAAGTTTTGAAAAACTGATTAGGCCGTCGATTTTAAGCTTTCTTAAAATCCTTTTGTCCCCGGCAACGACGCCAAAAACTTGATGTGTGCAAGGTGTTATATATTTTAGATGTATATTTTAATCCCTTTTTACACTTTTAGCCAAATTTTAAATTTATAAAACACGATATTTACTAACACTAAACACACATATGGGCAAGTGCACCCATCGTGGACGTAGTATAGTGTTGGTAAGATACCGAGGTCGTCCAAGGACACAAGAGCTTTTAGTACCGGTTTATCCTCAACGTCTAATCAAACCAAAATGTTAGAAAAAGATTTTTAAACTAAGAAAATAAAACTAACTAAAATGCTGAAAATAAAAATAAAAATAAAAACAGATAGACAAGATGAATCACTTGGATCCGACTCGTGTCTTAGTGTAACCTTTGATTATTTTCGCACTTTTGCACGTGTTTAAGAGATTATCTGAGTTATTGTAGTAGGCCCCTCTTTTGAAGGCGACGTTACCCTCAACCCAGTAGTTTGAGTCAGGAAGGATACAATCCTAAAGGGTCGGATTATTGAAAGATAATTAATTAAGTTATTAATGCATAATGTGGTAGGCCCCTCTTTTGAAGGCGACGTTACCCTCAGCTAAGTAGTCTGAGTCAGCAGGGATACAATCCTAAATAGCTGGGTTAAAGTTTCAATAGTAGTTAACTTATGAGGGGATCAAAGAGTTTGGACCCCCGCCATCCAATACCTTTGGGTATTGAAGGAGGTCCTACTAAATTTGACCCAGGTCCATTGCAGGACCTCTAAACGCTGAACAATGGCAAGACTCTTACCAAACCGTTCCCTTAACCCCCGACCAGGTAGCCAACATACCTCCATATAGACCGTGGAGATATGAATGGTGAAAATCTTTTATTTTATATAGACAGTAAAATAATGCCAAGACACCACGGACAAACGATAAGGAAGAATCACCTTCAACATAAGAAACTAGTAATTAAAGTCATTAATACAAAACCAATTAAAAAGTGCAAAAGATTAAAAATAAAAAGTATTACACTAAACACTTGTCTTCACCAAGTGATGTAAGAGACTTAGGCAAACATGGCCTTTGATTGTCAAGAACTCTTACGATCAATCTTGGATCCCGAGACGACTCACACACTCTATGATGGACAATGGATGATGGTGGTGGATGATGGTGTTATGGTGGTGGTGGGTGGTGGGTGAAGTGTGAGAGAGGTGGTGTGCCAAGGGATGAGTTAAAATGTCTCCAAGCACTCCTATTTATAGGCTGAACAGAAACTCGGGCACGGTCTCGTGTCCATCCTTGTCTCTCTCCTCATTAATTGTAATTCGCATTTACAATAAATGCGCTTGCAGGAGTCTGACCACGCCCCCGTGTCCGCTGGGCACGGCCCCGTGATGGGCAATAGAAGCTTCTAAAGGTTTGTCTTTTTTGCTGCTTCTTGGGCACGGCTACGTGCTCGCTGAGCACGGGGCGTGTTCAGTCTTCTGTGTCCTTGGTTTTGCTTGGGAAGATGCTGTTGAGGGGTCGGGCATTCCACTTTTGTTCCTTTTATTGTATTTATGTTAGGTTTTGATGTCTTTTTGCTTCTTGTGTTAATTTGAGCTCATTTAATCCTGAAAATACAAAAGGAAGACAAAAACACACGTTTTCAACATTAGTACTAAAAAGGGTTAGTTTTATGCCATATTTGATATAATTTATATGTTGCATTTTGCTCATATCAAACACCAACCCGCCTCCCCCCCCCCGTCTCAGCGTCGCTTATTGGACGTTGGCGACGAACCAAAACATGTGGCCCCCCTACTAAATCTAACCGTTAAATAAAAAAAAATTAAATTTCCATTTTCAAAAAAAAAAAAAAAGAAAAAGAAAAAACCCAAACGGTCAAAAATCTCAAATATATATATTTCAAATCCATTTTCACCTCCATTCACAAATTTAACCTCAAAAAAATCTTCTTCATCTTCTTCCACTTTTATAAACTTTATACTCTATCATGGATCCCTTCAACAACCCGAACAATCTGAACAACCCGAACAATCCGAACAATCCCAACAACCTGACCCAACCGAATTGAATGTTTTCTTGGTTCCGGGATATTATCTGACGCTAGAACCGAACCAATTCTCGCAATATTCATCAAATGCGTTCGCATCATTCCAACACTCGCCAAACCAATTCGCTCAATTCTCTCAAAATCAAGCCCTACAACAAATGATCATGCGGAGTGCTTTGAATTTCCCACCGAACCCGACACCACCCGTTCAACCCCAACCGATCCCGACGCAACCCGTTCAACAATCCGAACCCGACGACGATATGGAAACCCAACCGTCTAAAGAAAAAGGCAAACGGAAAAAAGGCAAGCAAGTGGTGGGTGAGCAACCGTCCAAACTGAAGTCAACTAAGTGGACGCCAATCGAAGAAGAAGCCTTAGCCAAGGCTTACATAGGTACGTCTACACACCCGACATTTGTTTGTTTATTTTTTTCTTAACAGTTTGTTTATTTTTTTAAAGTTTCTAATTGTTTTAAAGTTTGTTTATTTTTTTAAAATTTAATTTTTTGTTAACAGTTTCTTTATTTTAAATTTAAAAGTTTCTATTTTTTAAAGGTTTTTTATTTTGTTAACAGTTTGTTTAACTTTATATATTTTGTTTGTTTTTTTATAGATAATAACCAAACGGGTGACGGGTTTTGGTCCAAGGTTTTGGCGAAGTTCCTCGAGCTTATGGACCAAGGCCCGTATCGAGAAATCGACTCGGTTTCATCAAAGTGGCGGAAAATGAACGCGTCCGTCAATAAGTTTTGCGAGGAATATAATAAAATATATACAAGTGGGCGTCGTAGCAGCATGAGCGACGACGATGTGTTCAAACAAGCATTGGTGAAGTATAAGGCGAACAATGGTAATACCAACTTTGCTCACGTTCGCGCGTGGGAAGTTTTGAAAACGCAAACAAAATGGGCGCTGATTCCCAACGAGGTGGAGATGGCGAAACGCCAAAAAACATCGGAAACGGGTAGTTTTAGCGCCGGTGGATCGGACGCGAGGTGTTACATAAACTTAAATGATGACGCCGAGTTTGACGAAGAGGAGTACGCCGTACATGAAGCGGAGCGTCCACCAGGCCGAGACAAATCAAAGAAGGAGCGGGCCAAGGGGAAAGAAAAGGAAAAGGTGGACCCGAAGATGGAAAAGTTTATGGAACACTTAAAAATGTACACGGACGTCTCGGCCCAAAAGGCTGTAACAACTCTCCCTAAAATCAATACTTAGGGTACTAATTATCTATTAAGGAAACCCTAATTGAGAAACCCAAGCAATTCTGCATAAACCCTAAAATTTTTAAAACAATCGGAATCAGGATCAGGACCCCTAAAACTCAGGGGGGTTAAACCCTAGTGGACATTTATCTTCTAAATTTGCTGTAGAATTGAAATTTGTTCGTACAAATTACTCATCAAGGCTATCTGGGACACGAAACAACCTAGGCTAGAAAGTAGACCCGTCGCGCCACGCGACGGGTACACATGTCTCTTTCGCGTGGCGCGAAGGGGAGCAATTTCCAGATATAAATAGGGGATGTTGGCACTTGAAATTTTCTGTTACTTCGACGTCCAAATTCCCATCAGACGCTGAGTTATAGTTCGATTACTACACAACACACACTAATCACGAATCACTGCTGCCGCAATCAGGGTAATAACTCCATCGCTATTACGATTCAACGTCCGATCGATTATAACTATCCAACGATTGTTTAAGTGCCGTTGAAATTGAGTTTATACTTTGTTATTCATCGTGATTTCGACTTGAATGTTTGAGTGCTGTTCGAATTCAGACTATACTCTGTCATTCGTTGTGAATCCGCTGAATTGTTAAGTATTGCACTTGTAAATCGTTGTGAGGGTTTAATCTCGTGAATTGTCGTAACTGCTGTATTAGTTACTAACCCGTTTGTGTGTACATTGTTATTTAAATTAGGTTAATCAAGGCTAATCAGTAGGCTTATACTCTGCTCGCAAAATCTGCAATGTGGGTCCATTCTCTTTTCTCACAGTTTGTGAGTCATTCTCTTTTTATCAACTGTTTTACAATACTTCAAATTATTTTCCAAAAGTTATAATTACAGGGACTATGTCGTGGATATCTTGAATCACTGGCTAAGTGGGGTATTGTGCACATTACTAATTTTCTCCCAGTTAGGTTCATTGACCTACTAGGGATAATCATCACTATTTGGGTTCATTGACCTAATAGTGGTATGACCATCGTCACCATTGTGACATGTCACCATTGTGACATGTCACCGTTGTGACATGTCACCATTGTGACACAGCGCCAGATAAAAATAAGATATAAACCATTGTAAAACCTGAATGAACTCACTCAGTATTTCCCGCTGACAAAACCTTTTTCAAACATGTTTCAGGTAATCTGTTATGATACAGGAAAAGTGCCGTGAAGCACTTCAAGCTTAGAAAAGTGGCTCAATGTAAATAAATAAAGAAACATGTTTTGAGAAATAAAGATTTCCCAGTGAAATCACTTTATTGTAAATTACAAGGTTTTATCCCTAAATTATGTAGACGGGCAGTTTTTAAAAAAAATTGAAAGATCCTGTTTTAAAAAGACTTCCGTTGTCGCCTAAATTAAATACCACGGGATTTCTGTCCCGCGGCTCCTGAAACGGGTCAAACTGGGTCGGGGGCCGTGACAAAGGCGAAGGCGAAGGAGCGGGCCGTCGAAGAAAAAACTCGTGTAGCGGAAGAAAAGTTATGCGAGAAGGTCCGATTGTCGAATGAGAAAATCCGAATTTCCGATGAAAAAATTCGGCTCAATGAATGGGAAATAATAACGATGGATGTTGGTGAGTATCCCGAGCCGAAATGTTCAATGTTGAAAAAAACTACAAAACGACATCATGAAGAAGCATGATACTATTTAAGTCTATGTTTTTTTTTTCTTTTTTTAAGTCTATGTTTTTTTTATTAAGTTTATGTTTCTTTTAAGTTTATGTAATGTGGTTTTAATATTAATGAAAATATTTTGTTAGTTTATTTGTTAAATGTTAAAAAAAAGTAGAAGATTTAAAAAAAATAAAAGATTAAAAAAAAAACATAAAAGTGGTGGGGAGGACTATGACTAGGACCATCCTCCATACCCTCTAGTTTTGGGGGATGTAGCATCCTTGGGAGGACTATGACGTGGCGCCTACGTGGCGGATCATCCTCCCTTGAAAGACCATCACCATACCCTCTAGCCTTATAATATTGGTGTGGCGAAAAATGCCCCTTAGATGGGCATTAACCATTACGTATAACTAAATAAGGGCGGTCATGCATTCCAAAATCATTTTCTGGATGATATAAGATTATGATGATTGTTATTATATTTCAAATCCTAAGGAGTAGGGAAAAATTACATACATAAAGGGAAACATTTAAACTACTACAAATATAACTTGCTGATGTAAGCGGGTAATAGTGAGCCCATTAATTGGCCAAAAAGGGCGGCAGGAGCCCATCAATTGGGCAAAAAGACGGCAGGGGTAATAGTGCCAGGTAGCTGCCTGGCACTTCTCTATTGGCCCAACAAAATTACGATTTTATCCTGATTTAAAATTACGATTTTGCCATAAGTTCAAATTTATGTTTTCGACCCCGCTTAAAAATAAATTTACGCTTTTGCTCCCAGCTAAATATTTCAATTTTACCCCTGGTTAAAAAATTACGATTTTGCCCCGTTTCCATTTACAGTTTTGCCATTCGTTTTTTTCCCTTAAAATACGATTTTCCCATCAGTTCAAAATTATGTTTTTACCCCCACTCAAAAATAAATTTACGCTTTTGCTCCTGGCTAAAAATTCCAATTTTGCCTTTGGTTCAAAATTACGATTTTGCCCCGTATAAATTTATAATTTTGCCATTAGTTTTTTTTCTCACAGCCAAGTTATGATTTTACCCTCAACTTAACTTTACATTTTCCCCATCGTTTTTGTTTGTTTTCCTGGTTACATTACAATTTTGTCCCCAGTGTAAAATTACAGTCGTGTCGGCAACTTCCTGGCACTCCCCCGTTGGTCATTTAGTTTACAATTTATCCCCAAATTAAAATTATGATTTGGCACTCAGTTAAAAATTACGTTTTCCCATCGTTTTAGTTTTTTTTTTTTTACCAAAACTATAAAGGTTTTTTGTTTTAATTGGTTTACTTGATTTAATTTTTTTTCGTCTCAAGGAGTTGTCTAACACTAGCTCATTAGTACTGAAAAATTACAGTTTTGCCCTGAGCCCAAAATTACGGTCTTATCATCGTTTTTGGTTTTTTTTTCCCCTAGCAAAATTATAGTAGCTGTTTTTTAATTGGTTGAGAATTATTCGGTTATCGCCCCGCAACGCGGGCGGGGGCGTCTACTAGTTACATACATAAAGGGGAAAAATATTAACGAAAATCTTATGGGTCACTTAATGTTTCGGTTATTTCGGTTCGATCATTTAAGTTTATAACTATAAGACCATAGGTAATGGTTAATGCCCACTAAGGGGCATTTTTCACCACATCATCATCATAATGCCCCTTTAAAAAAGGTGTAATGGTTAATGCCCATTTCATTTATTACTTTCCATTATTTTTCTTCTCTTTGGGCATTATTATAGAAATGCCCCTCACTCTTCATGCCCCTATAATGCCCATGAGTAATGGTGTAAGGGCATTATCAAAATCTTTCATGCCCTTATAAAGCCCCATTACATATGGTCTAAACATATCAACTTGTAACTTACATTTTAAAGCAAAATTTATGGGCTGAATACTTATCAACTTGTAACTTATATTTTAAAGCAAAATTTATAGGCTGAATACTTTTTGTACGTTAACTTAAAATTTAGTTTTGCTAATAGATTATATCATGACAAATGCTTTTAACTATAATAAATACAATACCAATAAGGCCGGTGGTGTTGCTTAACGCCACCCCTCCACCTCACCCTCCATAGCGTTCCTGGAGTGCCATCCTCTACACCGTTGATTTCAAAGGGGACGACATCCATCTCTCGCCAGCATGTTAACAAACGTTTTTTTGAGTTGATCGACAGGAGTTGGTCAAAATGACTGTTGTTTAACGTTCATATTTTTTTTTAAGTTTTTTTTAATTCAAATATATATACAAACCTATACCAAACTAAAACACACACCAATCACAAACTAAAACACACACCAATCACAAAAAAATACATAAATTCTACCCAATCATTTTTAAGAATGTCATCCGGTTCGTCGAGCTCTTCATCCGATGATGTTTTTGACGATATGATTATTGCAATTACGCAGGAGACGATTAATTATTTGCGAGAAGAAGCCCAATCCTCTACATCGTATACCAGACAACCGGCTCTTAAAAGAGACCGGTTAGGTGCTCATGAACGTTTAATGCAAGATTATTTTTGTGAAAATCCGTTGTACAATGATGTCCAATTTAGGCGTAGGTTTCGTATGAGCCTCGTCTTTTCCTAAAAATTTCTAATGATCTTGCGGGTGAATTCCTTTTTTTCACACAAAGACAAAGTGCTAGTCGCAAAGTTGGTCTCTCTGGAATCAAAAGTGTACTGCAGCAACTAGGCAACTAGCGTACGACACAACGAGTGATGCGTGGGGTGAATATTTAAGGATGTCGTCCAGAATGTGTCGTGATTCTCTTGAAAATTTCTATGAAGATATTTTTTTATTTATTGTTATTATTATTATTATTTTTTAATTTACAGTTTATTATTTTTATTGTTATTATTTTTTTATTAACACTATTTTATTAGGTGTTATCTTTCTGTACGGGAGGTGATATTTGAGGATGCCAACCACTGCCGACGTTCCACTTTTATACGAGGCCCATCAGCGGATACACGGGTTTCCTAGGATGTTAGGTAGTCTTGATTGCACGCACTGGGATTGGGCGGCATGTTCAACCGCTTGGAAAGGGCAACACCATCGTGATGAACACGATGGTCCTTCCCTAATATTACAAGCGATTGCGTCTCAAGATTTATGGATTTGGCATGCGTACTTTGGCATGGCCGGTGCGAACAATGATATCGCAGTTTTACAATCTTCGAATCTTTTCGACGATGTCATAGATGGTGTTGCACCAGATACTTCATTCTATGCAAACGGCGTGGAGTATAAGTATGGGTACTCTCTCACAGACGGTAGTTATCCGGAGTGGGCGACGTTGGTGGAAACACTTTCGTGTCCAGATGACGAAAAAGAAATGTATTTCAAGAAGAAACAAGAGTCAGTAAGAAAAGATATCGAGCGGGCTTTCGGTGTGTTAAAAAAGAGATGGTCTATCATCGACCAGCCGTCGATGATACTTGAAAAAAGTAAAATGAGAAACTCATTTGTACGTGTATCATTTTGCATAACATGATATTGGAGGACTCAGGTATAGCGTTTTGTGGAGAAGTTATGATGAAAGTAATCAACCGACGAACCCACTACTAACATACGCTGAAAAAGAAGTTATCCGATCGAAGATACGTGACAGGACACACACCATAACCTTCGAGCTGATCTGACCGAGCACCTATGGTTTTATCGTGAACAAGGAGGAGACGACGAAGAGGACAAGTGACTTTGTATTTTTTTTTATTTAGATTATGATATTGTATTTTTTTATTTACATTATGGCATTTTATTTTTATTATTTAAATTATGAGTTATAAATTAATATATAAAAATTAAATAATTTTTAAATTTAAATAAAAAATAATTAAGTAGCGATGATGGGGGGTTTTATACCATACCCTGCAAGTTAAAGAAAGAGGCTTTAAAGCCTTCTGTATAACGTGGACATGACATGACGCTGAAGTGACATGATAAATACCACACCCTCCAGCCTAACAATAGATTTAATAGATTTAAATCATGAAAACTACCATAATTTCTTATTTTAAACAATATTAACTCTTAACTTATATTTTAAAGCAAAATTTATAGGCTGAATACTTTTTTGTACATAAACGTAAATTTTAATTTTACTAATAGATTATATCATGACAAATGCTTTTAACTATTTTAAACACAATACCAATAACAATAGATTTAAATCATGAAAAATAACATATTTTTTTATTTTTAACGAAAAGTCAACTAACATAATTCTTTTTACCTATAAATTTCTTTTTTTTAGTGGCCAAAATTTTACACCATCAAGATATTAAACTCATGACTTTCTCTTTTTTTTTTTTTTTTTTTTGAAAGATTAACTTCATTAAAGAACTCCGAACCCACCACAAAAACAGGGGGACAGACCAACCAAAAATTACAACATATATAAGGGGAAAGAACACCAATCTCTCTAAACTAAACTCTTATGTTTGGATCTACAACCTAGCCAAAGGAACCCTAGAGACTTAACTTCCCCAACAATCTCTAAACTACACCCTTTACCTCAAGAAAAGAATTTATCGTTTCTCGCTTTCCATATGCACCAACATGATACCATGATAATACCCCTTATATTATCCTTAGCATCCGAACTGACCGATAGACCCTTATAAATCTCCAGAAGATCACCGAAGAAAAAAGCGAAGATAGGAGATATATTTAGCCATTCACTTATTTTACTCCAAACCGAATCCGCCACTCTACACGTTGTAAACAAATGGTCAACCGATTCTTCAGCCCCGCCACAAAGAATGCAATCCGTTGATTCCATCGGGATATTCCTCCTAGCCAAAGCCTCTCTCGTGGGGATCCTATTACGAGCCGTTCTCCAAATAAAAATATTACATTTAGATTGAACCCACCCCCTTTCCATAATTTACGTACCATAGCCGCATTCTGGTTCACAACAAACAAAGATTTAACCGACGATGTAGAAAATTTCCCCGAGACTTCCGGAATCCACTTCCATCTATCCCCATATGACGCTAACTGAATCGAACTCAACTGGGCACAGCAGTCCGCCAACTCCGCACTCTCCTCAATGCTGAACGAGATCCGGGCCCAACACCACCTCCAAACACCCACCGATCCCATCACCGGGGCCCTATCTGCAACCCGACAGCCTTTATCTACCTCTAGAGCAAACAAACGAGGCCACCTGTGCATCAGAGGAGAGTCTCCGAACCAGACGTCGATCCAAAATCTAATTCCTTTACCATTGCCCAGGACCCCTTTGAACAAACAGTTTATTCTTTTGTTATCAATGACCAACTTGGATTCGAGCCCCATAATATTCTTCCAAACGCCAGTTAGAGATGCATTACATGGAAGATACGACCATCTCCTACTCCGACCATGGCACGCCACAATAACTTTCCTCCAAAGACTATCTTCTTCCTGCCTGAATCTCCACAGCCATTTGACCAAAAGCGCATCATTCACCGCTTTAAGTCTATTAATACCCAAACCACCCATTGTAATTGGCTTCGAGACCTCTTCCCACGCAACCCAATTCTTTTTCCTCACTTCGACCGAACCACCCCATAGGAAGTTTTTCATTAACGACTCCAATCTTTCAACCACTTTTACTGGCACCTTGAAGATTGAAAAGTAATAAATGGGAAGACTTGCCAGCACCGATTTAATCAAAACCACACGACCTCCAATGGAGAGAAACCGGGCTTTCCAATCCGATAGACGATTCTAAAAAATCGAGACGATTGGATCCCAATTCCTAATCCGATTCATGTTAGCACCTAACGGAATACCCAAATATTTAAACGGGAAACCCCCCTTGATGCACCCCACAACCTCCGCCATACTAGCGATCTCACCATCTTCCACACCAATCCCGAAAAGGTTCGATTTATGAAAATTAATTTTCAACCCGGAACATGCATGAAAGACTCGAAGTATCCGCAATACCAACTTGATATTATCTTCCGACCACTCTCCCACTATAAGGGCATCATCCGCGTACAATAGATGGGAAACAACAGGACCCCCGTTAGGTAACTTGATCCCCTTAAACCTTCCAACTTCACACGCCTTAGCAACCAGGCGCGAGAAAGCCTCCATCACAATTAGGAATAAGAAAGGAGATAATGGATCTCCTTGTCTAATTCCTTTCTGACACTGGAATTCGAACGTAGGAGACCCGTTTACCAACACCGACGACCTGGCTGAAACAAGAACTCCTTTAACCCACTTAACCCAAGATGGTGAGAACCCCATTTGACCCATCAAGTCCAATAAACAACCCCAGTTTACATTGTCGTAAGCCTTCTCGAAATCTATTTTAAACACAAAAGCACTCCTACCCGACTTTCTCAACCAAGACCAAACTTCGCTCAAAATGAAGAGGCTATCCAAAATATACCTATCCTTGACGAATGCCGATTGCGATTCCGAAATGACTTTCCCTATAACTCCTTTAATCATATTCGCCAAAATCTTGGATATCGTCTTACTGATAATACCTATCAAATTAATTGGTCTATAGTCTTTAAGAGCAACCGGATCCACAACTTTCGGCACAAGAGTAATAAACGAAGTGCTGGCACTCCTATCAACTGATCCCGACTCATGAAACTGGAACAAAATGTCCCTAAAATCGTTAACAAATAGGTTCCAAAAATGTTTGACAAACATAAAGTTAAAACCAACCGGGCCGGGGGCTTTGTCCGCCCCACACTCGAAGACCGCCTCTTTTATCTCCTTATCCGAAAACTGACCCGAGATCTCACTGGCCAACTCCTCCGAAAGCTTACTCAAGCCCGAACATACCAATCTCGGCCTAACCCTCCTGCTGTCCCCAAAATGGTTCCTAAAAAAGCACAAAACCTCCTTTTTAACCTTATTAGGCTTGGAAACCCATCTCCCGTCAACTAGCAAACCCGGAATTCCATTAAGTTTCCTCCTATTGTTAATTAGACGGTGGAAAAAAGCTGAATTCTTGTCCCCCTCTAACGCCCAACGGCATCTAGATTTTTTGTCTCAGATCCAAACCAGCCAGCCTATCCCGTTCCTTCATATTTTTAAGACATTCCACTCTGATCCAGATTTCTTCTTCACTTAAAAGCCATTAAGCCCTAACACACGTGGCAGTAAAACAACTGATGCCTCCCTACCCATTCATGTACCTTACCCATAACTCGCTAGTTGTCGTACGTACGTTAATTAATTAATTTGCTTATAAAACCTATCCCCATGAACATATTCCCAAAACAATTTCGTCAAAACATAAACTTAACTTATGGTTGTATTTTGCTTTTTGGTGAATCAGACTAGAAAGATCCGGCGGACGAAACCGGTGGCCGGATCCTGTTCGCGGTGCGGCCGAGGAGCCAAAGTTGCCGACATGTTAACATCGACTAGATTTTGCTACATCCCTTTTCATCGGAGATCTTGGAAGGCAATCATATGTACGTTCTGTGGTGCCACTCTTAAAACCTATCGATAATTGAATCGATCAGCTGGTAATCTATGGTGATTCGAATCAAGTGATTAGTGGTTGGAGGCTGATACCAATATGTTTAGTTTTTTTTTTTTCGTCTTCTTGTTTACGATTTAGTTGTATATTTATAAGTTATAACGACACAATCCTTACAGGTTTCCTGGGTTCAAGTTCTAAGCTAGGGTCAGTGGCGTCTCTGAGAATTCACATACCCTGTTCGAACTCGAAAAATGTGCTCATATGCTTTAACGAAAATTGTTTTTTTATTTTTATTTTTTAAAATCATATTAGTATTGGGTTGGGCCCAATAAACCTAATGTTATGTTGGGTAAATTATAAAGCATAAAAAGTTATTTGATAATGGGCCTCTATATTGAATTTGTATGTGTTTACAAATTTTTTTTTTAAAGTAACATATATATATCGATATTTTTTTAAATCTCGTGCCCCTCAAAATCATGGGCCTTGTACGGAAATCCTTCCCGCACACCATAAGAGCCGCCCCTCAATAGGGTTATTGGAAAAGTGATTATGTTTATCTCTTTTTTCAAAGATTTGCTACAAAATCCAAAAGTTTTTGGTTAGATTTTAACCTTTTCTTTTTTGTTGTTTTATAAGCAAATGATTATAGCATCGACGACCCACGGACAAGGTTTTTGGAGAAGGGATGCCACCTAACCACCCGGACCAGACAAAAAACTTATGATCGATGCTCTTAGTGTGTATATTAATGGAGTGATGTATGATATTAATCATATTATTATCATTGCATGAATCATAGTTTCGAACTATAGAGACAAAAAATGTAAGACCGTAAGAGAGATAATATACAATGATGAGCAGTGGCGGAACTAGAATGATAAATCAGGGGTATGTCAAAAAAAAAAAATACTGTGCAATTATACAATACTAAAAAAAAAACGACAATAAACAAGTAAAGCAAAACAAATGCCTAATAGATTTGTGCTCTTCTATTTTTTCAATGGCTTGAAATCATTTCATCACCTCGTCGTCATTTACTTTATGAAAAAAATCTTTTTCAACCTCACAAACCATGACATTGTTCAAAAATACAGAATGCACTAAAGTATTTTCTTTTCTAAAAATATCTATTATAGTATTGATTATATTTAAAAGTTTGCAAAATCTATAGCGCATATTGTAATTAATAATATTGCTTAAGAGTATGTTTGGCATAGAACTTTTAGGAGCTTCTAGCTTTAAGATTTTAAGAAAAAATTCATACTCAATAAAAAGCCTTGTTTGGTTGAAGGAGATTGAAGCTTTTAGGTTAGGAGCTTGAAGCTTTTGGTTGAACGCTCCTACTAGTACGTCTAGAAGGAGCTACAAGCTTTTAAGGAAAAAATGACTATTTTAACTTCTAAAGATGATGAACTTTTTAATGCACAAACTTTTTAAATTTTTAATTATATTCATTTTGGTCATTTTATACATTTTATTACCAGCTACAGCTACCAGCTACTTTTGCCAAACATACCCTAAATGTGTGTTAACCCAACTACATGAAAACATCATCGAATGTATATTGCAACAAATTAATATAGACATATAAACAAAATGAGTATTTTTTTTTTTTTTTACTAATAGCAAGGAAGCAAGGAAAAACAAATTGGTTGTACTGTCAGCTTGTCATTTTTACTTTGCTTTTATCATAAACTATTTGATTTGCCGTCCGCGCGTTGCGACGGAGACCCAATGTCTGCAAAACGCGTGTTGGCAACGACAAACAGATACCGAATATCAAAACATAAATAAGAATGACGTAGTAAAGATAGTCATCCCGTCCTAAAAAAACGATTTAACAATAATCTAATATATAATAATAGTGGCTCTGATTACCTGCGTAAAAGAGGAAATTTGTGTTTTATCAATTCGGATTTATCCCTATAAAAAGATTTGAATGGAATATGGGTTTTATCCCATTTGTTTAAATATTAAACTTTGGTGTTTTACAAACTCTAAAATTATTTCCTAACTACGATCCTGATGAAAAGTTTTCCGCTGCAAATTTAATAAACATCGGTACCACCTGACTGTTTACGGCTCCCGACTAGGGTGGGGTCGATAGTTGTGACAAGTTAGTTGGTATTATGCAAGTAACTTAAAATTAGTCATAACAACTTGGGTGATGCAAAAACCTGCTGGATGTTGATCTGATAACAAGTGTGATGCAAACCTGCTAATGTAGTTAGTTGATTTTGGAAGAGAGACAAAATCAAAGGGATGCTAAAATAGAAAGCACATGGATGTGAATTGCAATAAAGACTTAAGATAGGGATTCAAAGAAAAATGTATTTTGGTCATTCCAACATGATTCTAATAGAGAAGTAACGTCAGTAAGGTAGGAGGGACTCATAGCGTAAGGAAATACAAACCACAATGACTAAGGTAACCGGATTTTCAAATCAAGGACGCAAGTTGATCTCATCACCATACCTCAAGGACATAAATTACACTTTACTATTTTTCAGATTTACTAAAAGTACGGCTTAACAATAAAAAAAATAATCAATTTTTATAATTGTTCAACTTTAGTCAAATTGAAAAAGAAAATCAGTAAATAGTAAAAAAAAATTAATTTATATATGTTTTATTTACCGCACTCAGTTTTAAGTTTTTCTAACGTTTATAAAATAAATATTTTACAAGATTGAAACATTAAATCAAAGTTAAATGACCCTAGAAGTAAAAAGAATAAAATTTTGACTGATTCTAGTAAGGGATTTATAAAACTTGATTAGTATTGTGTGAAGTTATCTTTTTATATTCTTAATATAGGAAAATGTATTTAAGTGGTGTATCTTGTGAATTTGAGTTTTTTTTTCTATTCTTCCCACTCAATGGACATAACGAATCATACTCCTATATTTGATTGTAGACCATTTTTTTCATGCATGGCTCAATACCTATCAAGTATCAAACATACTTATTAGTGTTATAGAAAATTTCGGGATTCGTAAGTATAAATATTTTTTCTTCCTTTATAATTTTATATAGTGATATGTTTCTTTAAAGTCTACTATATACTTAAAATTAGACATGTTACATACATACTATTATTATCATAAAGTATTTGAAATATTTAAAGTTGTAAATGTCATAATCCATGAAGCTCAAAATAATACTTCGAATTTCGTTACCAATAAAAAAAATATCACTAAAATATATATCCTAAAAGAGAATTTTATTTTCTAACAAATGTAGCTATTAAAATAGTACATTACTAAACAAGGGTTAAGAAAGACAAATTAGAAAATTTGGAGTATATGGTTAGGATAAACGGGTATATTATTCTGGTAATCAAATCAGGTATCATCTAATCTCATACATAAAAAAAATTTGAATTTCAAACCTGTATAAACCGCCTCAATACTTATTGTAGGTGTTTCGAATTTTGTGTATTCTTGTTGGGCTCGGGTCTTTTTGCTATCCGTGGTCAAAGACATCTTACAATGCCTGGTTTCCTTTAGAGGTGCATAAATCCGTTTTTTCTAATACTTGGTTTCGGGTGATTGCGTATTTCAAAATTGGGTATTGAGAGAAACTAGGTAGGGTTCGGGTACGAGTATTGAGGAGAAAAACCGTACCGTATGTACTCGGGTAGGGTATGATCGGGTTCGAGTATAACCGGGTATTAAAACCGAGTATGGGTTCGGGTATTAATACCCAGTTTTAAATAATAAGCTTTTTTTATTATTTTACAAAAAAACAATGCGTTTATAATTTAAATTTGGTTTATAATTTATATTTATAAAAATAATTAAAATAAATTACAATAACATTAATTCAATCAAAGTACATATTATTTGCTTTATAATATGCATTTAAGAAAAATAAATATAAAAGTCGTGAAGTAAACATAAAAATATACTTTAAAAAGTCAGGTATTCTATTTGGCATTAAAAATCAGTATCGGCGATGGGTAACGTCAGGTTCGGTTACGGAAATAAAATACCCAGATACAATGTTCACTTGTCCAAATTTGTCGGGTCTGGTTCACGGGTTTTTTTTGTCCACCTCCGGTTTCCTTCCCATGCACCTGATTTGACATGGATTTAGATTATGGGCTTCAGGCCCACAGTTCTGCAACATTTTTAGATTATGGGCTTGACCGCTAGGAAGAGACTAATAACATAGCCGAAGTCCGAAGATGTCGGTTAATTAAGTTATGTTATGGAGTACTTTGTGTTACTTTTGTATTGGATTATGAGTTAATTGCCCGGATGGTCCCTGTGGTTTCACGTTTTTTCACGTTTAGTCCCTACCTTTTGAAAATAGCAGGTATGCTCCCTATGGTTTGTTATTTTGTTACTCGGATAGTCCCCTGAGTAGATGTCAGTTAGTTTGGAAATAACAGATATGCTCCCTATGGTTTGTCATTTTGTTACTCGGATAGTCCCCTGAGTAAATGTCAGGGGACTATCCGAGTAACAAAATGACAAACCATAGGGAGCATACCTGCTATTTCCAAAAGGTAGGGACTAAACGTGAAAAAAACGTGAAACCATATGGACTATCTGGACAATTAACTCTTGTATTATTGATCTAACTTTATGACCTAATTATCTTAGGTTTGAATATTTGACAACAATAACATTGTCCGCAAGACAGTAACAATACTAAAGAGTTGCTTCAATGTCCCTGGTGTTATTGGAAGGGCTCCACAACAAACCACTAAATTAGGGTGGAGGTATAGTCAAACACCTTAGGGTGTTTGAGTGAAATCCTACCCAATAATATTATGTTATGTCAACTCTTTATTCTACTCCTCATTTTGCACTCAATCAGGGGGTATGGTCAATCACCCTAGGGTGTTTGAGTAGATTAAAAAATAAAAAAAATTGTGATTGGTTGAAAGGGGTTGAGACCCACCATTAAACCTCCCTCACTCCCCCCCCCCTTTTCGGTAAACACTCACCGAATTCCCCACCCTCTCTCCAACTCACCGAACACCCACATTCACCCGGTATAGTCACCGATCGGTGACTTAGACTACCCGCACAACTCCCCGCTTATTATACCCTCCACCCTTATGTTTGAGCACCTTCGTGTAAGTACATATCATGAGTAACCCAAAAAAAACTTGAAAATCGAGAAAAACTGCTACTAACCAATTAAATTTATTATTTTCATTTTTTAATTATAAGGTTAGTATTCTAAAAATAAAAAAATATACGTAGATTGATGAGTTACATATATGAAGGGTATGTGTATGTATGTGTATAAGAATTCACGAGCTACATAAATGTGGCTCTGTCGATCTACATACATACACTAGGTGAAACCCAATGTGTTACAGGCAGTGTTTTAATAACCGGTAAATACCGGCCGGTTATACCGGTATTACTGGTTCCGGATGCAATTCCGGTACGAAACACCCCGGTAAATAAGTGAAACGGCATAAGATTCGTACCGGCGGTAAAATCCGGTATACCGGTTTGAACCGTAATACCGGTACCGGCACATGGTTATTTTAGTTTGGGTTTTTAGTATTCTAGAGTTTCATTAGATACATATACCATCGATCGACATTCAAAACCATCATCACTTATGGTTCATCACTTCATCCACAAGATTCAGCTCCATCTTCGTCGGTTCATCACTCCATCTTCATCATGCTTCCAGTTCCATCTTCATCGGTAGTTTTACTTATTTCAATAAAATAATCTGAGAGTAAATAGATCCATAAGTGGGTCAAAAAGTGAAAGACTTGAAGTAATTTGATGTATCTCTCTCTCCATATATATGTATGTATGTATGTATATATGTACGTCTATACGGGTAAAGCAATGTTATGTGAAGGATTGTATTTTGAAACTTGAAAAAGAAAGAGGACATGATAATAGTTATATTATAATTTATTATGTTAATAAAAAATATTAAAACTGATAGTTATGTCAATATAATTCATGTACGTGTGTATCTCTATGAAATTATAGAGTTAACTAGTTCATCCGGTTGAACCACTCGGTACAACCCGGTTCTACCGGTTGAACCATTTTTAAGGCCATCCCGATATGATTTTAAAACCGTTTTTAAAACATTGGTTACAGGGGTTGAATAAATATAAGTTTATATATTAAGTAATAGAAAAGTTATCTTTAAAAAAAACTCGTGTATTGCACGAATTGAATAAGCGCATGTATTATATGAGTTGAATAAATATAATGTAATTGGTTAACACATACAATTATCAAGACATGTCTTTAATATAATGATATAGTATTTACTTACTATAACATTTTTCTTTATTTCTTTTTTTAATTATCGGTAAATTTGAGAGATGGGTGGATCTTTGTTGACAGTCTTGACTTCATCAACATCATCATGCCATACGATCCATCTTGGATATCACCAATTCATTGGAGCGAGATGAGCATGAGGGTACGCATTGCTCTAATTAAAATTTAACATATATTTTTATATCCTAATTTATGATTACTTTCTTTGTGAAAGGCGTAGGACACCGATAAATAGAAGGTGTAGTTGAAAACCGTTAGAGCGAATTGTAACACCTAGTATGGATAGAGGAGTTGATTGTGTGGTTCGAACTTTGTAACTTTTTTCTAGCATTCTTCAACATTCATATTTGTTTAGTAACTAACAACTTAACATTTCCTTGTAGATTGTGGAGAAAAAAAAACACGTTCCCACTGTTGCCAAGCTTTTTGATAGGATATACACCAAGAGACAAGTGGTGTGGGGTGTGTGTCCAAAGGCACGTGAAGTGTTGATATGATTTTCAATAAAAGAAAACACTTATTTTCTTTATATGATTACTCACTGTTTAGTGTTAATGTGTTATCACTCTTGGACTGTTAGTTAACACTCATATAATGGATATGTTATATCTATATAAATTGTACTGTTGAATTTTGCATAAACTAACTAACACAATTATTTTTGTTTCCCACACAACAGTCGTTGATAACACACTTGTGGGAGGAGAACGTCGGAGGACAGAAGAATGGGCGCCTCTACATCTTAAATTCAAATTGATACGTTTTTCTTCTAGGCAATATTAAAATTATTTAAAAGGATGAATCATGATTAAAATTACAATCAGACAATCTCCATTGTTGTCGTCTTCACGGGCTGCTCACGTCTACTAGGGATGTAATCGAGCCAAGCCAGGTCGAGCTCGAACTTAAACGAGTTAGTTAGGCTTGGCTTGTTTATTTTATCGAGCTGAAAAGTCGAGCTTTTACTCATATAATGTTTGAGCCAGCTTGGAATTTTTTTTATATATATTTTCTTTACAAATATTGATAACATAAAAAAAAAATACACATATATCTATATGTTATATTTTTATTCTTTAAAATATTTTTAAGATTGAAAGGCGTAATATAAGTATTTTAAAAATTAAAAGCATAATAAAAGTATTATATGTGTGTTTTTGTTTATTTTCCCATATTTTTATATCTTATTGATTAGTTAAACTTAAAATGTTAAAACTTCAACCCCTCTTACATATTTTTTATTTTAATACATTTAAAATTAAAATTAATCTACATAGAATACAATCATTCGAGCCGGTTGGCAAGCTCACGAGCCGAGCCAGCTCGTTTACAATCGAGCTTTTTTCGACCAAACTTTTTCCGAGCCAGCCGTGAGCTTTTTGAACACCCCTAACATCTACGTCCGCATGACTAACATTCTTGCACAACAACCCCCCCCCCCTCTCCCAATTCCTGTTCTTACCTACATTCGCGGACAGATTACGTTGTCCTTCTCCTTTCGCCACATCATTTCGTGACTGACCACGGATTTCTCTCACATGCATGTGTTGGTGGATTTCTCAATTAGACCATCATCATTGCAACCATATTCACGGACAGTCTATCGGTCTATTCACATTTAGGTAGGCATGACTAATTTTCTCACACACGTGACCCCTCTCTCTCCTCTCTCACAATTTATGTCCTTAGGGGAGGAGGGGTGGTTCACTAGTGATAGATTCTATCACTCCCACTATCCAATCAAATCATACCATGTCATCACCCAATATTCTATCACTAGTGATAGAAATGTAGACGGGTGGTATCACTAGTGATGGAATTCTATCACTCCCAAATTTTTTAATTTTCATTTTAAAATTAGAAATTAACAATAAAACACTAAAATATAAATTTCATTAAACTTAAAAAATAAATTACATAGCCAAATAAAAAAACAACTAAACGGGTGGCATCTCCCAACCCCACTTTGCGCAAATCACGCGCTTTTGTTGAACCCCCACCTCTCTTCCTTGAACCTTCCATGTGTGTTGTAAAATTATTTAGATTGAGATGTAAAATTTTGGAGTTGAATTTGAGAGTTTTTTGATTTATTTGAGTGGGGGAATGATTTATATAAAAAACCTCTCAAAAATATAAACCCCCAAACGGTAATATTTGTGCCAAATGGTTAAAAATTCAAACGGTCATGTCATCTTCAACGCGTTATCTGTTCCACGCGTTATCTTTATCACGCGTTGAAAGAGGGGAGACGGCGGTGTAGCGTTATGCAATAACGCGTTATAGGGGTGGTATAACGGATCACCCCGTGTACCCTTAACCGCGTTCCCAAATTCCACTCTCCTTGTGACGTCATACTCGCCCGTCTTCTCTCTTCCAATTCGACCCCGAATTATCTCACATGCATGCGTTGAATCTTGATAATAATCTTAAAAAAAAAAAAAAAAAAACTTTTTCCGGTTTTTTTATAAAAAATCCAACTATCTTACGGATAATTGCCACAAATCTAGCGGCAACTAGCAACTCGGACCCCATGTGTCGAACCTTCACTTCACAACCATGAACTATGCAAATTTAGTTGTGGGTTCCACCGTTACACCCTCTTTCTTTCATTTCTTGTGTACCAGCCTGTAAAGAGCTGTGCAGATTTTCGCTTCAAATTTCAAAAAGCTTTAGCTTGCTGTTCATCATCTTCTGTCTTCATTCCAAATGAGGTAAGAATTACTAAATCAACCTATTTTTCCACAACTTTCCATTGCTCAGTTCAAAGCCCTAGTCACCACAATCTTATCTTGTTTCAGTATTTCTTCAGACATTGCTTTTTTTTTTTTTTTTTCAATCCTAGGGTTTTTGACATTTTTATTGGAGTTACCCATTCCTTGCTTTGCCTCAAACTTTCTTGATTCATCACTAGTTTTTGGGGATTTTAAGGTTGTGAATGTCCAAGAAAATGAGTTTCTTGAAGTGGGTTGCTTGAAATCTTTAACCTTTAACTTCAAGAAATTTGGGGATTTGTAGGTTATGATGTCCAAGAATATGTGTTTCTTAAAGTGGGTATCTTTAGTTCTTGCATTTACTATCTGTATCTATATCCATCCATCATCATCTCATTCATTCAGTCCTATTGATAGCTACTTAATTGCTTGTGGTTCTACCCAAAATGTCACATATCTTGGTCAAACCTATGTTCCGGATTCCTCCCAATCATCAATGGTTTCTTTAACCAACCAAGAAACTTCAAATGTAGTCGATTCCAATTCCACTGTCCCGTTACCTGTTCACCGATCGGCCCGAGTGTTCACCACAACCACCTCGTACAAGTTCAAAATCAAGAAACAGGGCCGCCATTGGATCCGCCTCTACTTTTACCCCATCCCAGGCCACAACCTTACATCGGCTTCTTCGTTAACTGTAGTAACCGAAAGCTTTGTCCTCTTAAGCAACTACACCTTTAAATCCTACAATGGTTCGAACCACCTGTTTAAAGAGTACTCGATAAATGTTACTTCGGGTTCGTTGCTTTTGAATTTTATCCCTTCAAACAACTCGGTTGCATTCGTCAACGCGATTGAAGTTGTATCTGTACCCGACTATTTGATCCCGAATGAAGCTACATCTGTATTCCCGATTACCACAATTAACGGGCTTTCGAATCAAGCATTCGAAACTATGTACCGTTTGAATATGGGCGGCCCAAAACTAACCCCGCAAAACGATACATTGGGAAGAACTTGGGAAAATGATAAAAAGTATCTTCATGTGAACGGGTCAGCTGCAAGTGTCTCGGTCATCCCGTCAATTATAAAGTATACCGAAAGTGTCACACCCGAAATTGCACCGAATTGGGTGTACGCAACTGCTCAAACAATGGGAAATGCTAATGTTGCTAATTTGGACTTCAATATCACTTGGGTTCTTCCGGTTGATCCCGATTTCACTTACTTTGTTCGTGCACATTTTTGCGATATCGTGAGCACGTCTCTAAACACCCTTGTGTTCAATTTGTTTATAAATTCCGAGAATGCGTATCCCGATATTGATTTATCGACATTAACCGGTAACCTCGATGTGCCTGTTTACAAAGATTTTGTCTGCAATTCATCCGATAATTTAAGCACTTTGACTGTAAGTATCGGTCCGGATAGTGTTGCGGATTATCAAAACGCGGTTTTGAACGGTCTCGAAATCTTGAAAATTAGCAACGAGGCTCGAAGCTTAGACGGGCTTACTTCAGTGGAGAATTTTATTTTGTTTCCGTCGAAGAAAACTATAAAACCCGCTTTGGTTATCGGATGTGTTTTAGCCGGTTTGGTTGCGATAGTCGGTTTACTTTTGTGTTATTGTTTCTTGGTGCCGAAAAGATCGAAAACGGGTAATCAAAAACCGTCATGGTTACCACTTCCGTTACATGGAAACTCACTCACTATGACGAAAGTCTCAACCGTTTCTCAAAAAAGCGGAACCGCAAGCTGCATCTCGTTAGCGTCGTGTAACCTTGGTAGAACCTTTACATTTCAAGAAATCATGGAAGCAACGAACCGATTTGATGAGAATCTGCTTCTTGGAGTTGGCGGTTTCGGGCGGGTGTATAAAGGAACAATGGAAGACGGGACCCACGTAGCGGTGAAACGAGGAAACCCGAGATCCGAACAAGGGCTTGCGGAGTTCAGGACCGAGATCGAAATGCTATCGAAGCTTCGGCACCGGCATTTGGTGTCACTTATCGGGTATTGTGATGAACGGTCGGAAATGATTCTTGTTTATGAGTACATGGCTAACGGACCGTTACGAAGTCATCTTTACGGGACCGATCTACCGCCGTTATCGTGGAAGCAACGGCTCGAGATCTGTATCGGTGCAGCTAGAGGTCTACATTATCTTCACACGGGTGCAACGCAGAAGACGATCCACCGCGATGTCAAAACAACCAACATATTACTAGATGAAAACTTTGTAGCAAAAGTCGCGGACTTCGGGCTCTCGAAAGCGGGCCCGGCTCTCGACCAAACCCACGTCAGCACCGCTGTGAAGGGTAGTTTCGGGTATCTCGATCCCGAGTATTTCAGAAGACAACAGTTGACCGAAAAGTCAGACGTGTACTCATTCGGGGTCGTTTTAATGGAAGTTGTCTGTTCAAGACCGGCTTTGAACCCGGTTCTTCCAAGAGACCAAGTCAACATTGCCGAGTGGGCGCTGACGTGGCAAAAGAAGGGCATGCTGGATCAGATCATGGACGGAAACCTCACCGGAAAAGTGAATCCGGCGTCGTTAAAGAAGTTCGGTGAGACCGCGGAGAAGTGTTTGGCGGAGTACGGTGTTGACCGTCCTTCGATGGGAGATGTGTTATGGAATCTGGAGTATTCGTTGCAACTTGAAGAAACGTCGTTGGCGTTAATGGAGCCAGATGACAATAGCACGAATCATATTCAGGCGATCGCGTTAACTCCACTCGAGCCGTTTGAGAACAGCACGAGTATGGTTGATGTGGCGCAGTCGGGCACGGATGAAGAGGCCACTAGTGCAGTGTTTTCCCAGCTTGTTAATCCACGAGGAAGATGATCTAAAGTCCATTTGAAGATGATTTATTATGTTTTTATATGTTATGTCTCTAGCATTTATTTTTGTAAACACTTGTTCAGTGATCAATATATACTAAATATAGGCCAAGAGAATATCCTTGCTTGATGTGCAGCTTTGTCTCCAACATTTTAATCGCGTATTCGTGTTACATGAAACATTTGTTAAACGATTGATTGAAAGAAGATCGATCAAACATGTGACATCACATTGTTTAGGAAGACGTGACACTGCAGATTGTAGTCGCATACAAAGATGAAGAGAAAAAGAGGCCAAACATGAGAAAAAAGGAGAACCCCTTTGACAAACGCAGTATGAATTTCAACAAAAGGTGACTACTTTGAGGTGATCATTAAAAAAGGTAGTCAGCTTTTGTAGAAAGTCATACTGCATTTGCGACGGTGAACTTCCTTTTTCTCCTACTTGACCACCATGTAACTAGTGAATGCAGTATTGGAGCTACTCGTTGACCACTAATGGATTGCGGTATTGGTGCTCCTCCTTGGCCACGATGGTGGTGTTTGTGGTTTTGGTGGCCGATACACCACCATGGTGAAAATGCTAGTAGTGAAGTCATGAATGTTTTAACCTCTTCACTCCCTGAAGATGTTTTTGAAATGCTGGTCCAATTTCCTTTCAATGAATCTTGGGCTGTGAACATATCAAATGTGGAAGCAAATCAATTACTATGTATGCAATAACATAACAAATCAATCAAGACACAATGGATTGACTTTGATTTAGGTCAAACAATGCAAATAGGATCACCAAATTGGCTTGCAACCACTATACAAAAAAGAACCCATGCTTAAATCTTAATCAACGGATGTAGGTTTGTAAATTATTAAAGAACCAAGTGTAAGTAACACCTTTCATCCTATACTAAACTTAATTAGATTACAAATATAATAACCATATGTCCATACGAGTAAGTAATCATAATAATAATGTACCTGTGTTCTTTTGGAGTATATGTCTTCCTCTCTTTTTCTCATCCATCAAAGGCCAATTGAAGCATTTGAGTTATGCAATATATAACAGGCGTACTTAACCCCTGTTTATATGGTTTTCTGTTTTAAAATAAGATAAACTTATTAAATTGCTAGCTCCTTTTATACAAAAAAATCATGCAACACTTTTATAATCGAATCATGTTTCGTTTTTCAAATATTTCAAATATATATTTTATAAAGTCATGATTATGATAGGAAGGATCAATTTTTTCAGTAACCTAACTGATTTACTTTAATTACGCAAATATAAATTGAAGAAATATCCATCATATTTTTTTTTCATATAAAATCTTATCTTATCTTACTAATATAATAAAGTAAATTCAATGTGGACACATGACAATCTTACTAATATAACAAAGTAAATTCAATGTGGACACATGGCAATTTGTCAGGCTAATGAATTATGATTTTGGCGGGAGTCTGTACATGGTACATGGGTTATACCTGAATCCCTCTTAACTAGTTTAATACCCGTCCGGTGGACGGGTTATGTTGAACAACGTAACAAACAAAGCTAATCTATATTAAGTCTATACAAATTTAAACATTACAAATAAAAGCACCAATCTTTAATTTATAAAAGCAAAACAAATGTCAACGGTTTATACAACCACAAAATGATAGAAAATAAAGCTGATAGAGTACTAAAACACGAAATTGTGTCCTTTAAATGCAAAAGTAAATGGTAGGCAAATTTAACATATATGAATCTAGAATGATTATGTTGTTGGCATAGTCACACCGTGGGACCCACGACCCACGACCCACCCAAAGAACACAATACAGATCTCCAACATATTCTTCCTCCTACAAAGAACCTACATGACAAAAGATGTAAATCTGCAAACCATCGAGACTAAGTTAATATGAGTAGTTAAACATCAAGATTAGTTATAGGAGTTCCAAAAATATATTATATTCAATACATAAAGTGAGGGGTGTTTATCAGGTATTTTTTATCGGTGTTTCGGGTTAGTCAGGTTTTGGTGGCTCGACACTTCAACCGAGGACCAACTCAAATAAGTTCGGTTATTCGATATTCAGGTTATGAAAGGGGTTGCTAAAGAAATTATGGCTGCTAAAACTAACACGAGTTATTTTGCTACTAAATTACATGGATTCAAATTTGTATATATAAATGCTTCATATTATATCTACTCTTTGACACATTCTATCTGCATATAGTTAGTACAATTATCAACCTTACTAAAAAAAGGATATATAGATCTCCACTTCAGGTTTCATCAAAACTGTAAGGTATTATGAGATAACTCAATATAGCATACACTACTAACCTTTTCATTTCAAGCAAAATGCATGTTTTTCTTTGGATGAACAACCTATTGCCTTCATGTATTTCGTCCATATATAAGGCTTCTATGGGACCGACAGTCATCTCGCCTGCAAACAACTATTCAAGTTAAATTATATATGCAAGAAGATACCACTTTCAATTACACTTAGGGATGAGCATTTGGTACCGATACCCATTTTTTGGCATTTTCGGTACGGTACCGTACCGAACATTTTTGGTACCGGTACCCAGTTTTGACTAATTTCGATTCCGGTATTTTCGGTATCGGTACCGGTTTGGTATGGTACCAATACCACGCTCATGCCTAATTGCACTCATTGACATTGTATGCTAAATTTAGGCAATGAAGGTCACTAAATAGGGCTTATATATTGTTGTTTCTAACAGTCAAGCAAATGCAAAAGTCAATCTTTTCTTTTAACAACCAGAGCCTCTGCTTATTTCACCTAAGGGGTAAATCCATAATTTTGCATTTACGAAAAATAAGCAGTTAGAAATCAGCAAATCTGAATTGCTAACTAAAACAACTTATTAATTTATTCATATAAATAAAAGAGAACGTGTTCGTATTTGAACCATACCCGGACTAAAATTGTTTTTGACCCGTTATCCAACCTGTATCCAAACTAAAACGATAATGTATTGTTTTTATACCCATCAATATTCATGATTCATATTATAAAGGGACTAAAACAGAGAATCTAAAAGTAAAAGATTGACCTTGAAAGTTAAAAGGCTCATTATCAGTTCAAAATTATATTGCAAATTTGTAAAATCTATCAAAATTATCGACATAAATTATTAACCTTGTAAAATCTACCAACATTTAGTAATATAAACCAACATAAAACTGATAAAAATCATGCCAAATGATTAAATAAAAAAATAAAATAGCTAGAGAGAATGATAAACATGTGTGTGTCTCCCTCTCTTTATAAACAAAATGTTGATATCAACGTTTTTACAAACTGTTTAATTTTTTTTTATCAATATTCATGTTTTTAAAAGATCAATTTAGAACTCCATCGGTGGCTCAAAATCATTTTTAGCATGTTAGATAGTTAAAGAGCCTAATATAATGTGATAAAATATAATCATAATTTAACCTCAAAGAGTTCGAAAGCTTTCGTATCCACCCTAGTTTCACCCTAAAATAGGAAGCAAAAGCAGCCTCTAGACCCTCTCTAACCACTACAAAATTCTTGATTTGATTTAAGCAGTAAATTCTGAAAGGACATGGTCCAAATATTACCCGTATCCGTACCGAAATAGCACGTTCGGATCTGACTCACCACATGCCAAGCCATGGAGCACGGTGAGACAGCGGTTACTCTTCATGTATTGTGGTTATTCCTCACGTCCAAGAGTCGCGTTGCGCCTTGGATAAACAGCAGACGAGCAACATAATAGATATAAAAATCTTATTGTGCTACCCCATCAATCCTTTAGATTAACTTCCACACATTCTTTCTAGTAGAAACTCGACAACATCACACAACCCTTGCACACTAGTTATATGTAAAAACAGATCATTCGGTGCACATACATATGGTGTTTACTGTTCTTGCATCAATGCTTCCGTTATATTTCAATTTCATCTTTTTATATATAACAAACAAAAGGAATTTTTTTTTTTGCATTTCTTAGTACAAGGAGAGCATAAGGCTAACAAAATGCAAAATTCATTGATATCATCTTATTTGTAGAGCATATTCATAAAACCTTAAATAACCCGGAACTTAGTTCATTAGACTTCTGAGTGCCTAAATTGAACAAAGGATACCTATTGTATACAAATTAACAAATTGCTAAATGTAAACACTAATATAATTAAGAGAATCCCAACTACATAAATTTAAGGAATTCTGCTTACCCATTTAGACAAATTATGAAGTTCAGCAGCCCGGTTGAGCTTGTAGCATTTTGAGAAGCGCTTGTTCATGCAGTGCCCACTTATTCTTCTTCATCATCCTAATAAAAAAATTAATAATAGTTAGTGGATTGAGCAATTAAATAACACCAAAATATATAAAATTCAAAATAAGAGTATAAATTTACACTTTCAACATACTTGATTTTGGCACAAAAGACAACTATGGAAATCTAAACATCCATGAATGTGTATTAAGTAAATTAATAGAAAATATTAAGCAAATTAATAGAAAAGATTTGGGCAGAATTAGGGCAAATTTGATTTAGGGCTCGAACGATTAGAACATAAAAAATTACCTTCAACACTTTCTTCAAGTGATTAAGAGGAGAGGGAGTCAGAAAAGAGAAAAGAGGGAAAGGGAGATGAAGACTAAGAGACCATCATCTGTTTTTTAAATCACATCTTGAACTTTTAAAACGTCATTGATTGTACCGACGGGTGAGGAGGTGCATATGGGGTCTGAGGGGAAGAGGACCCTCTGATCTCTCCACTTTTGCGTTTTGATTTGGGGATGTACATTGTGGGTTGGGGTGACAGTTTTATGGATGAGGAGGAGACCTAAGACAACCGACGGCAAACTGAAATTGTGAGCACTACGAAGGAGGTTGAGTTGTTGTGGAGATCATGGGCAGGAAAATGTGGAGGTAACTACCAGGTGAGGGAAACCGTAAGGAACTGCCCCCTGAACTGCTACTACAGCAGTTATTTTTGGGAGTTTAAGTGGCTGAGATTTAATTTCAGCCAAATCCAATGGTGGATATTGATTCAAGAGTTGGTTACACTTAATGGGAACCATAGATATATATATAATTCGGATCCATTAGAAATAAAAGGAAACACCATATCACTCTTTTGTAGAAACCCTTGGCGTCAAAATCTCTCAGCCGGTTCCTTCTTCTTCCCCTCAATGCTCTACGATCTACAAGGTATAGTCATCAAATCCTTCTTTTCTTCTTCAACTATCTAGCATCCACTTTAATCATCTGCTATTTGCTCCTCCATTGCTTATTTTTAGTCGACTTCTAACTTTTGTCTTTGATAGATGTTCTTCACTTCTTTGTTTATGTATTACTTATGTGTATGTTATTAACCATAAGCCACTGTTTGTAAATCGATTCATCAATATTTAATTTGCTGAGGAATTTCAAGAATCTTGGTTTCTTGAGAACCCATGATTGATTAGTGAGGAACTTTTTCAAGAATTGGGGTTTTAGTTATGAGAAATAAAAAGTATTTTTTTTTGAGTTGAATAAATAATTTTATATGGTGCTTAGATTGATCTTGATGACTTTTATGTAGCATTAGTTTATATGATTGTGATGCCATGTTGGAAAGCAATACATCTTTAAGAAGAACAATGTTTGTGCTGATTTTAGTATAGTTGTACCAAATTCATAGCATTTAGTTGCTTTTATTATATAAAATAACTGTTGTTAATAGTGTGATATTTGTTGCAGCAAGGCTATTTTGTATAGTTGGAGTGCACCCAACACGTTGCAAAGCGGGTATATTTTCTTAACCACAAACCCCTGTTTGCAAATTGATTTATCAATATATAGAACGCTAAAAGCTGAAGAAACCAATCATCCTCAAGTGCAATCGCCTCATCTTTCGGTGCTTGAGTCTCAAATCGCTACAAATGTTGCTCAAGTATGTCACATATTCGTTGTTCTAGTCTTAATTTTGTGTTTTATATATATATATATATATATGTGCGCGAATCAAAGTGTATATATATATATATGTGCGCGAATCAAAGTGGATATATAACAGTTTGTTGTTTTTGTCTCAGTTTTTTTTTTTATAAAATTTGTATATATGAGCTACAGTTTACGTAAACGTTTTAGGTAGTTGAGTGGTGAACCACAAAAATCATCTTTTACTTTTGTTTGTTTCTTTTTTGGTAGTGTGATGTTTGGACGAGAATTATGTAAGACAAACAAAGTGGTGCAAGAGGTTTCCACTATACGTTAATTTGTTTTTAATAACATTGTGATGCGATGTGACAATCGAGTTTCCAAGATTCCACTTTCGCATTTATTGCACATTAAACGTTTAAATTGTTTACTTATACGACTTGTTTGATTGTGCGACTTGTAATTGTACACACTGAATTATAGGCGGAGATGTTTGTTTGATATGTGATGTATGTTTAAACGTATTCTGATTATTACATGCATTTATGTTCGTTGATATAACATGGGACTTGTTTAGAAAACTTAAACTGTTTAACACATGAAAGGACCCGACGAAACAAGTGTTTCGCCAAGACCAAACCCAACGAAACAGGAGTCTGTTTCGTCATTCCAATCTCGACGAAACAGAAGTGTTTCGCCGAGCCCAGTTTCGCCAAAGCCCATTACGGCCCAGTACGTTAGTATGCCTATAAGTTACACGGAACGGCTTCCTTCGTCACACTTTATCAGAATCGAAACCCTAGAGCCCTTCTATGTGACGGCAACTTGAAGCTCTCGAAGCCTTCCTTAGCTTTCAATCCATCTTTCCTTTCATCACGGTTAGCGTTTAAACTTTTCATGATCATTAGAATGTTGTCATTGCTAACTGTTAATCAGAAACATGATTCATTGATGTTATGTAATGGTTGATCTTGTGTTTGAATTCTCTGCTTATTGTTAATGTTGATCATTGTGAACGATAACAAAAAGGGTAAACACGGTTCGGTTGGTAAAGGCTCAAAGGCTGAATCTGTTGACACATAGGGTTCTTGTTATTGATTTGATTTGAGTACTGTTCAATGATACAGATTGATAAATCTAGTAAACATGTGAACTTGATCATCATATATATAGGCTGTTTAAGATTAACCTGTGTGATTATGTTATGATTCGTAAATTCATAAGATTGATGATTGGTTGTATGATTGAATGATTTCCGTATGACGATGACGACAATTAGGGTTTCTGTACGTAACTGTTTTATGACGTAACTGACATCTCGACGAAACGCTACTCCCGGCGAAACAGATATGATGAAATAGATGTGTTTCGCCGAGAGTAGCCACGACGAATCAGATACAGCGAAACAAGTGTGTTTCGCCGAGGTTGTCACGACGAAACAAAGTGTGTTTCTCCAAGGGTAAACACGATGAAACAAGGGTGTTTCGCCAAAGGGGATTCACGGTGAAACAGGGGTGTTTCGCCGACTGGGTAATCAGCTTAGTAACTTAGTTTAAGTCTGTTAAAGTTAACTGAGTTAGTTAACTGCCGTTAAGTGTTAAGCATAACTTGTATGAACTTGAATGCGTGCTCTGTGCTACTTGGTGATTACTCATTCAATATCCGCTATGATTGTGCATATACGTGAACTTCGTGAATACAAACTGATTATGTATACGTGCGTACTTTAGGACGTGATTGATTAACTGTGAGCGCATACTTTAGCATACCGAGCAAACCAAGGTGAGTTCACACTCTTACCAAGGCATGGGATTCCCGGTGGGTAGGGAATGGGATTGAACGGAATGGGATTGAACAGTTACTCGTACTTACGCTATTACTAGACTATCTACCATCGTCCTCGGATAGCGAAGGGCACTTACGTAAAACCTACGTAAACTTGTACTTACCACTGTCCTCGGGTTGTGAAGGGCACTTACGTAAAACCTACGTAAACTTATGTATACTACTGTCCTCGGGATGTGAAGGGCACTTACGTAAAACCTACGTAAACCTCACCCGTACCACTGTCCTCGGGTTAAGAAGGGCACTTACGTAAAACCTACGTAAACCTCGTACGTACTCCTGTTCTCAGGTTAAGAAGAACACTTATGGTTACAACTAGTCTAGTACGTATAACATGGGAAGCCCCCACTAATAGAACATGCAATCGGCTTAGTTAATAACGCATGGTTATGCAACGAACTTACTATTACTAAAACGAACTCATTGATTGAACAACCAACTGTGAACTCGCTCAACTAGTTGTTGACTCTCTGTTACATTCCTTGCAGGACAATAGGTACTCTTGGAGCTTGCACGGGAGGCGTGATCGTTGTGGGCACATGGACTGTTGAGTTCCATGTTAAATTTTACATTTTGTGAACTTATTACTTATGTTGGGTTTTTCACAATTATGCTTCCGCTGAATACTTTAACTATGTTTGGTTTTGATCACCTTTATATTGATGGGTTGAATTTTATTTAATACTTTCAATGTTCAAAATGATTGGTGGCTTGATCCTGGTCATGTCACGCCTCCATGCGGTGGTACTCCGCGTGTGGATTTTGGGGGTGTGACAGATTGGTATCAGAGCCATTGGTTATAGAGAACTTGGTTTTAATAAGGGGAAAACGTTTTTATTAAAACCAGACTATAACCTGTACAGTGCTCAACGATCCACAACGACGCCTCGCTCTACGTGCAAGACTCAACATTCTAGGTGACATGGTATATGTTTTATTGCCTACTTACTAGATTACATAGAACTTTGCTCATGGTATGCTTAGATATACGTAACAACTATTGCTTGAGAACACTTGTGTGCTTACTCTCTTCTGTCATCGCACTTTTCGCGAACCTCTCTCACTTATGTTACCTTTGCTATGAAGATCATGGCTGGACGCATTAACATGACACAAGCCCAGTTGACGGCTCTCATTAACGAACAAGTTGCTGCGGCACTTGCAGCCGCACAAGCAGGAGGTATACCCTGCAGTCGTGACTCACACTAGGATCTTTAGATCCTACACTCCTAAACCAACTCTTGTGTTTAACCTTGTCCTGTTCTTATACACAACAGGTCAACACGTTCCGCAACCTGTTTGCACTTTCAAGTATTTCATGGATCGTCGTCATAACACATTCAGTGGCACTGAAGGAGCAGTTGGACTCCTCCATTGGTTTGAAAAGCTCGAGTCCGTATTTGAGATGTGTGAATGCCCTGTGGATCGCAGGGTGAAGTACGCCACTGGTACTCTAGAAGGCATTGCGCTGACTTGGTGGAATGCGCAAGTTCAGATGTTAGGGTTGGCAACTGCTAATGCCACCCCTTGGAATGATTTCAAAGAACTGATCAAACGGGAATACTGCACACGTGATGACATCCACAAGTTGGAGGTGGAGTTCTTTCATTTGAAAATGACGGGGTCAGAAATTGAGGCTTACACGAAAAGGTCGAACGAGCTAGCTATACTGTGTCCAACTATGGTGGACCCTCCTATCAAGCGTATTGAGTTGTATCTCAAAGGGCTAGCACCAGAAATCCAAAGCCATGTGACATCGACCAGTCTTGATAATATCCAGGATATTACCGTCTTGCTCATCGCCTCACGGATCAGGCAGTGGAACAGAACAGGCTGCCTAAGCGCATCAGTGCTACTACTACCGCTACCACTTCTGCTACTCCTGCTACTCCCAGTGACAACAAGAGAAAATGGGATGGGGATTCCAGCAAGGGTTCAGCTACAGCTCAGTCTCAGGTTCAGCAGCGAAAGACTGACAACTACCAGAGCCCCGGTCAACAGTCTTCTGGTAGTCACGGGCATAAAAGATATCAAGGAAATCACCCAAGGTGCAACAATTGTAACAGACACCACAGTGGCCAGTGCAATAGGGGTCATTGTCAGAGGTGTCTCAAGATGGGTCATGAGGCCAAGGATTGTAGGAGCCCACGGCCTGTAACTCAGGATCGCCAGCAGCAGCAGCAGACACAGTAGAATCAGCAACAGGGCAACAAGGGATGTTTTCATTGTGGCGCTGAAGGTCACTTCAAGAGACACTGCCCCCAGTTAAACCGAAACCAGAACAACAACAACAACAACAACAATAATCCGGGCAATGGGAACAACAACGGGGGAAACAATGATGGGAACAATGGCGCTAGGGGTCGTGCATTTGTGCTGGGTCAGGGTGACGCAAGGAATGATCCTAACGTGGTTTTGGGTAAGTTTCTTCTCGAAGACTTTTATGTTACTGTATTATTTGATTCAGGTGCGGATACCAGTTATATGTCTCTGAAAGTTAGTCAAATGCTCAAGCGCATACCCACACTTCTGAACACTAAACATGTCGTAGAGTTAGCTAACGGTAAAAGTCTAGAGGCCACACACATAGTTCAGGGTTGTAATCTTATCCTCGCTGGTCAGACTTTCTCTATCGATCTCATTCCTATAGCTCTAGGTAGTTTCGACATCGTCATTGGTATGGATTGGTTATCCCAACAACAAGCAGAGATCTTATGCAAGGAGAAGATTGTTCGTATTCCCCGTTCTGGTAAAGAACCTCTCAAAGTTCAAGGCGACAAGAGTGGTGCCGTGGTTGGCATCATCTCCTTTCCGAAGGCTCAGAAATGTTTGCGAAAGGGGCACACTGCCATTCTGGCACTCGTTACAGACGCATCAACGAAAGAGAGGAGATTAGAGGATATCCTAGTTGTGCGTGATTTTCCTCAGGTGTTTCCTGAAGATTTACCTGGGCTACCGCCTCATCGCCAGGTCGAATTCCAAATCGAGCTAGCTCCAGGAGCAACACCGATAGCTCGTGCACCGTATCATTTAGCTCCAACCGAACTGGAAGAACTGTCTAAACAACTGCAAGAACTCTTGGATAAGGGTCTTATTCGTCCTAGCTCTTCGCCTTGGGGAGCTCCAGTATTATTTGTGAAAAAGAAAGACGGTACCTTCAGGATGTGTATTGACTACCGCGAACTCAACAAGGTGACAGTGAAGAACCGCTACCCTCTTCCACGTATTGATGATTTGTTCGACCAGCTTCAAGGGTCGAGCTACTACTCGAAGATTGATCTGAGGTCAGGTTACCATCAGCTGAGAGTCCGGGATGAGGACGTCTCCAAAACAGCATTCAGAACTCGCTACGGCCACTACGAGTTTCTTGTCATGCCATTCGGATTAACGAACGCACCTACAGTCTTCATGGATCTAATGAACAGAGTGTGCAAGCCTTACTTGGACAAGTTTGTGATTGTTTTCATCGACGACATCCTGATCTATTCCAAGAGTCAGGAGGAACACGAACAGCATTTGCGACTTATTTTGGAACTTCTTCGAACAGAACAGCTATACGCCAAGTTTTCAAAATGCGACTTCTGGCTTCGTGAAGTCCACTTTCTAGGCCATGTGGTAAATAAGGATGGGATTCATGTTGATCCATCCAAGGTAGACTCGATCAGGAACTGGCCTGCACCACGTACACCAACGGAAATACGCCAATTCTTGGGTTTGGCTGGTTATTACAGATGGTTCATCAAGGACTTCTCAAAGATTGCACAGTCGCTTACACTACTGACACAGAAGGGTGTCACCTACCGTTGGGGTAATACTCAAGAAACAGCTTTTCAACACCTAAAAGATAGGCTCTGCAGCGCACCTATCCTTTCATTGCCAGAGGGCACGGACGATTTTGTGGTTTATTGCGACGCTTCCATTCAGGGTCTTGGATGTGTGTTAATGCAGCGCGACAAGGTCATTGCTTATGCTTCGCGCCAACTCAAGGTTCATGAATGGAATTACACTACACACGATTTAGAGCTGGGAGCTGTTGTTTTCGCGCTCAAGATATGGCGACACTACCTGTACGGTACCAAGTGCACTATCTACACCGATCACAGGAGTCTCGAGCATATCTTCAAGCAGAAGGAATTGAACATGCGTCAACGTCGATGGGTTGAGCTACTTAATGATTACGAATGTGCCATCAAGTACCACCCGGGCAAAGCCAATGTTGTGGCTGACGCCCTCAGCCGAAAGGATACTACGCCTAGGCGCGTACGAGCATTACAACTTACTATCCAGTCTAGTCTTCCTGCACAGATACGAGATGCTCAGGTAGAAGCATTGAAACCAGAAAACGTCAGGGCTGAAGCCCTACGCGGCTCAAGGCAACGGTTAGAACAAAAGGAAGACAGCGCCTATTACGTAATAGGACGCATTTGGGTCCCACTATATGGCGGTTTACGAGAACTTGTGATGGATGAAGCACACAAGTCTCGCTACTCGGTACATCCAGGTTTGGATAAAATGTACCACGATCTCAGAACTACGTATTGGTGGCCTAGCATGAAAGCCCACATAGCAACTTACATCAGCAAATGTTTGACTTGTGCGAGAGTCAAATCGGAATACCAGAAACCATCAGGCCTACTTCAGCAACCAAAGATACCACAATGGAAATGGGAGGAAATTTCCATGGATTTTGTTACTGGCCTACCTAGATCTCAGCGTGGTAACGATACTATTTGGGTGATCATGGATCGACACACTAAGTCTGCACACTTCTTGGCTATCAAAGAAACAGACAAGTTCTCTACGTTAGCAGACATTTACTTGAAGGAAGTTGTTTCGAGGCATGGGGTGCCAACCTCTATTATTTCGGATCGTGATGCACGATTCACTTCAGAACTGTGGCAAGCAATGCACAAAGCGTTTGGCTCACGATTAGACATGAGCACAACTTATCACCCTCAGACGGATGGGCAGTCTGAGCGTACTATCCAGACTCTAGAAGACATGCTTCGGGCATGTGTTATCGATTTCGGCAACAGCTGGGAAAAACATCTCCCGTTAGTGGAGTTTTCGTACAACAACAGTTACCACACCAGCATTCAAGCCGCTCCATTCGAGGCATTATACGGACGTAAATGCCGGTCACCTCTCTGTTGGGCAGAGGTGGGCGATAGTCAAATCACAGGTCCAGAACTTGTAGTTGATGCTACTGAACGGATTGCACAGATACGACAACGCATGGAGGTAGCTCGTGACCGTCAGAAAAGCTACGCTAATAAGCGCAGGAAACCACTCGAGTTCCAGGTTGGGGACCGAGTGCTACTCAAAGTCTCACCCTGGAAGGGTGTAGTTCGTTTTGGCAAAAGGGGCAAACTCAATCCGCGGTATGTCGGACCATTCAAAATCATTGAAAGAATAGGCAAAGTGGCCTACAGACTGAGCCTACCAGCAGAACTCGGTGCAGTTCACAACGTTTTCCACGTGTCGAATCTGAAGAAGTGTCTGTCAGATGAGACCCTCATAGTTCCTTTGAAGGAACTCACTATCGACGAACTGTTGCGATTCGTCAAGGAACCAGTTGAAATCATGGACCGGGATGTTAAGGTCCTCAAGAACACCAGAATACCTCTTGTTCGAGTTCGTTGGAACTCCCGTCGTGGCCCAGAGTTTACCTGGGAACGAGAAGATCAAATGGAGCTCAAATATCCCCAGTTGTTCAAGAACAATGCAACTACTACTGAGGCTGAAGCATACAGAATTTCGGGACGAAATTCCAAATCAACGGGGGGATGATGTGACACCCCAGGAAAACCAGTGAACGATACAACTTACCTAGCTTCCTCAGTAACTGCATGCTAAATTTCGGGACAAAATTTCTTTCAAGTTAGGGATAATGTGACAACTCGAGTTTCCAAGATTCCACTTTCGCATTTATTGCACATTAACTGTTTAAATTGTTTACTTATACGACTTGTTTGATTGTGCTACTTGTAATTGTACACACTGAATTATAGGCGGAGATGTTTGTTTGATATGTGATGTATGTTTAACCGTATTGTGATTATTACATGCATTTATGTTTGTTGATATAACATGGGACTTGTTTAGAAAACTTAAACTGTTTAACACATGAAAGGACCCGACGAAACAAGTGTTTCGCCAAGACCAAACCCGACGAAACAGGAGTCTGCTTCGTCATTCCAATCTCGACGAAACAGAAGTGTTTTGCCGAGCCCAGTTTCGCCAAAGCCCATTATGGCCCAGTACGTTAGTATGCGTATAAGTTACACGGAACGGCTTCCTTCGTCACACTTTATCAGAATCGAAACCCTAGAGCCCTTCTGTGTGACAGCAACTTGAAGCTCTCGAAGCCTTCCTTAGCTTTCAATCCATCGTTCCTTTCATCACGGTTAGCGTTTAAACTTTGCATGATCATTAGAATGTTGTCATTGCTAACTGTTAATCAGAAACATGATTTATTGATGTTATGTAATGGTTGATCTTGTGTTTGAATTCTCTGCTTATTGTTAATGTTGAATGATGTGCGTGAAGTGTGTTATATTTTAAATGTATATTTTAAGCCCTTTTTACACTTTTAGCCAAGTTTTAAATTTATAAAACACGATATTTACTAACACTAAACACACATATGGGCAAGTGCACCCATCGTGGACGTAGTATAGTGTTGGTAAGATACCGAGGTCGTCCAAGGACACAAGAGCTTTTAGTACCGGTTTATCCTCAACGTCTAACCAAATCAAAATGTTAGAAAAGATTTTTAAACTAAGAAAATAAAACTAACTAAATGCTGAAAAATAAAATAAAAAAAATAAAAACAGATAGACAAGATGAATCACTTGGATCCGACTCGTGTATTAGTATAACCTTTGATTATTTTCGCACTTTTGCAATTGTTTAAGAGATTATCTTAGTTATTGTAGTAGGCCCTTCTTTTGAAGGCGACGTTACCCTTAACCCAGTAGTTTGAGTCAGCAAGGATACAATCCTAAAGGGTCGGATTCTTAAAAGATAATGAATTAAGTTATTAATGCAAATTATGGTAGGCCCCTCTTTTGGAGGTGACGTTACCCTCGACTAAGTAGTCTGAGTCAGCAGGGATACAGTCCTAAATAGCCGGGTTATAGTATTAATAGTAGTTAACTTATGAGGGGGTCAAAGAGTTTGGATCCCCGCCATCCAATACCTTTGGGTATTGAAGGAGATCCTACTAAATTTGACCCAGGTCCCTTGCAGGACCTCTAAACGCTGAACAAGGGCAAGACCCTTACCAAATCGTTCCCTTAACCCCCGACCAGGTAGCCAACATACCTCCATATAGACCGTGGAGATATGAATGGTGAAAATCTTTTATTTTATATAGACAGTAAAATAATGCCAAGACACCACAGACAAACGATAAGGAAAAGTCACCTTCAACATAAGCAACTAGTTATTAAAGTCATTAATACAAAACCAAATAAAAAGTGCAAAAGATTAAAAATAAAAAGTATTATACTAAACACTTGTCTTCACCAAGTGATGTAAGAGACTTAGGCAAACATGGCCTTGATTGTCAAGAACTCTTACGATCAATCTTGGATCCCGAGACGACTCACACACTCTATGATGGGCAATGGATGATGGTGGTGGATGATGGTGGTGGATGATGGTGGTGGATGGTGGATGAAGTGTGAGAGAGGTGGTGTGCCAAGGGATGAGTTGCAATGAATCCAAGCACTCCTATTTATAGGCTGAACAGAAGCCTGGGCACGGCCCCGTGTCTGCTGGGCACGACCCCGTGCCTGTCTGACAATCTCTCTCTTCATTAATTGTAATTCGCAATTACAATTAATGCGCCTGCAGTACTTTCGCCACGCCCCCGTGTTCACTGGGGACGGCCCCGTGGTGGGCAATAGAAGCTTCTATAGGTTTGTCTTATCTGCTGCTTCTTGGGCACGGCCCCGTGCTGGCTGAGCACGGGGCGTGTTCAGTCTTCTGCCTTCTCTGTTTTGCTTGGGAGGATGCTGTCGAGGGGTCGGGCAATCCACTTTTGTTCCTTTTCTTGTATTTATGTTAGATTTAGCTGCCTTTTTGCTTCTTTTGTTAATTTGAGCTCATTTAATCCTGAAAATACAAAAGGAAGACAAAAACACTCTTTTTCCAACATTAGTACTTAAAAAGGGTTAGTTTTATGCCTCATTTGATGTAATTTATATGTTGCATTTTACACTCATCAAATATCCCGACACTTGAATTTTTGCTTGTCCTCAAGCAAAACTCTTTAATACGTGGCTTACACTCCCAAATGGAATGGGTAGAAGAGAAGGTTTTGGCTTGTCATAGAGTGTCGGGAATCCAAGATCTTTATTGGGTTTTATTTTTATTTATTTACAATCCTATTCGTTATGATTTATTTAGAACGTTTCATAAGAGAAATTACTTATTTGGGCATAACATGCCTTTTTAAAAATTCCATTTATATACAAGTTCACATACCTCATGGGAGAAATCACTCACACTCGGCTGAAGGTGTCTTTTTTTTTTAGTGAATCACTCGAGAGCGGCATGGAACTTATTCCTACCATAGACTTGCCAAGCAATCAATCCTCCTCCTTTTTAACTTTTTTACCTTTGTAAATATCAAGAGGACTTTTTGGGTAAAGGCTTGGGCTAAAGGTGGGTAGTTGGGTTAGTGGTTAGTAGAAAAGGGCGAAAAGCGTAAAAAGCGTCGGTTTTCGTAAAACATTTTGTTTTAGTGACTTTTTATTCTTAATGAAGTATTTCTTCAAACAAGCTTTTGTTTTAGGAGCTTTGTTTGTTTATTTCTAACTTCATTATAAAATTCTCTCTCTCTTTTTTTTTAGTCACACGAAAACCGAGCTTGTTACTAAAATAAAAGGTAAAAATAAAAAGGGTTTTTGGTGGGTAAAAAGGGTTTTGGGTTAAGAAATGAAAAGGTTTAGGCTCAAATGGGTTAACTAGGGGGGAGTTTTTGGATAGGTGAAAAGAAAAATAAAAATAATGGTTTTGAAAGGAAAAGGGTTAGTTCTAATGCCTCCATCATTTACTTACTTGGGTTTAAGTTGGTAAGGACCGGGAATGAATTGTCGTGGCAAGTTCTAGAGTCGTAAGAACCAAGCGGCTATTCACACAAGAAACGAAAAATGAGCATTTAGCGTAAAGATGTATATTTGTATGCTCAATAAAGGCTCAAAACTCACTTCCGCTGAATACTTTAACTATGTTTGGTTTTGATCACCTTTATATTGATGGGTTGCATTTTATTTAATACTTGCAATGTTCAAAATGATTGGTGGCTTGATCCTGGTCATGTCACGCCTCCATGCGGTGGTACTCCGCGTGTGGATTTTGGGGGTGTGACATGCGAGATGATCAGAAGTATGCAAAAGAAGTGGTGCCGATATTTTTCACCCATAAGGAGAGGTGTGCTTCTGCTAATTCTGCATTACAACTATAAGTGGGAAGAGGGGTAAGTTGGGCGGGTTGGGTAACATGTGGCCAATACGGGTCGGTTGGAGTAATGGGTTGACATCAATCATAGAACTTCCATATAAGTTTTCATTCACCATCTTGAACTATATATTGTTTATACTCTTTTGCGAACTTTAGGAAGAGAATGTGAACAAGATGGTTAATGAGAATGTTCGTGAGTGTAAAATTCCTCAATTAAGGTACAGTCCTTTATATTATTCTGTTTCTTTATGTAAAAACCAATAACATAATTTGCTTCAAAATCATTATATTTATACTTTAAAAGATTTGATTGAATTAGTTACCATTATCCTTCACATATGGGACTAAATTAAATTTATTTAATCATGATAAGGAAATCAATTGGTGCTCATCTGATATATTTTATTATTTGATCCGGTGTTGTTGACTTTTAGCAGTTTCCTTTATGAGTTTGTTACTTTAGAGATATGAACTTAAGCTGATATGATTCTACCATTTAAAAAAAAAGTTTCAGTTTGTTTGGTTAAAAGTTAGATCGGTGAAGTTGATGAGGACTGTGACAACCCGAGTTTCTGACTTTCACTTTCACACTTATTGCACGCTGAATTTGACTGCTTAAATTGGTTGACTTGTAACTGTATATGTTATATGGTGATGAAACGCGTTGTAGTTATTGCTTGTATGTGATTATGTATTAAAATGAGACTTAGTAGAAAACCATTAACGGTTTACACATGAATAGGCCCACAAAAGTGTTTCGCCAATAATACCTCGACGAAACAAAAGTGTTTCGTCGACCCGTCAATTTGTTGAGGCCCAGTTACGGCCCAAATTGGTGTGCGTAAAAATATATACATATGATTAGGGGATCAGTTATCAAATACAAAAAAAAAAAAAAAAAACCCTAGAGCCCTTCCCTAGTGACGGCAGCCTTCGTGAACCCCAAAGAATCGATCAAGACATTCTTTGATTCATCGTGGTCGTGATTGATTAACTGTGAGCGTGTGTACTTATTTAGCATACCGAGCAAACCAAGGTGAGTTCACACAGCCAAGGCATGGGGTTCCCAGGGTGGGAATGGGATTGAATGAATTATACGTACATACTTAGTTAACGGAATATAATGATATGAGTCCTCAGGGTGAGGATGGTGAATGATAAGATACGGCTAGACTAGTATACCTACTTGAACAGATCTTCGCACACACGCCAAGGGTTGGCTGCGATAATTATGACTGATCTTCGCACACATGCCTCGGGAAGGCTGCGAACTAAACATACTAGGACTTCGCACACATGCCAGGGTGGCCAGCGATACAAATATACATAGTCTAGGATATTTGGGAGTATTAACCCAAATCTTCGCATACATGCCGAAAGGGCCCGCGATACGAACCAATACTATCCATGAACAATGAACGAACTAATACGATGCTTGATTAGATGAACGAACGCAACGCTTGCTATACTATTCTATTACTGAACTTACTTTCTGTGAACTCGCTCAACTAGTTGTTGACTCTCTGCTGCATGCCTTGCAGGACCTTAGGTACTTTATGGAGCTTGCACAGGGAGGAGCAGGTCGTTGTGGGCAAAGGATCGTGAATACTATTCCAACACTTATGATATGTCATACGTTAACACTTATGTTTGAGATTTGTTTAAATGCTTCCGCTATACTTAACTATATTATACGTTCAATATGATTGGTGGTTAAGATCCTGGTCATGTCACGCTCCCAAGCGGTGATACTCCGCAGGTGGATTTTGGGGGTGTGACAGATTGGTATCAGAGCCATTGGTTATAGAGAACTAGGTTTTAATATGGGAAAAACGTTTTTATTAAAACCAGACTATAACCAGAACAGTGCTCTTAACGATCCACAACGACGCTTCGCTCCACGTGCAAGACTCGACATCCTAGGTAATAAGGTTTATGTTTATTACCTGTTTACTAGAACTGTTTAGAACTTTGCTCGTAGTATGCTTACCCTACTATTGCTCACTATCTGTTATTGCTTAAGAACACCTATGTGCTTACACTCTTCTGTCATCGCACTATTCGCGAACCTTTCTCACTTATGTTGCCTTTGATGTGAAGATCAATGGCCGGACGAATCAACATGACTCAAGCCCAGCTAGAGGCTCTTGTTCAGGCTCAAGTTGCTGCGGCACTTGCAGCTGCCCAAGCAGGTCAACACGCGCAGCAGCCTGTCTGCACTTTCAAGAATTTCATGGATTGTCGCCCTAGCACGTTCAGTGGCACTGAAGGAGCGGTTGGACTCCTCCACTGGTTTGAAAAGCTCGAGTCTGTGTTCGAGATGTGTGAATGCCCTGAGGCACGCAGGGTTAAGTTTGCCACGGGTACTTTGGAAGGGATCGCACTGACTTGGTGGAACGCCCAAGTTCAGATCTTAGGGTTGGCAGCTGCTAATGCCACACCCTGGAACGACTTCAAGGAACTCATTAAGAGGGAATATTGCACGCGTGAAGATATTCACAAGCTGGAAGACGAGCTGTATAACCTGAAAATGGTTGGATCAGAGATCGAAGCGTATACTAAACGGTCAAACGAGCTGGCCGTGCTATGTCCAACTATGGTAGACCCTCCATACAAGCGCATTGAGATGTATCTCAAGGGATTGGCGCCAGAGATCCAGAGCCACGTTACCTCGGCTAACCTCGGCAACATCCTGGAAATTCAGCGCCTCGCTCATCGCATCACCGACCAGGCAGTGGATCAGAATAAACTGCCTAAGCGTGTCAACGCTACTGCTACAGTCACTCCAGCTGCTACTTCTGCTACACCCAACGACAACAAACGGAAATGGGATGGGGATTCCAGCAGGGGATCAGTTCCCGATCAGTCTCAAGCACAGCAGCGCAGGACGAATGACTACCAGAATCCGAGTCAGCAATCATCTGGCAGTCAGGAGCAGGGTGGATACAGGGGAGTACACCCACTATGTAACAAGTGTAACCGGCACCACAGTGGAAGGTGTCGCAAGGAACGTTGTCAGAGATGTCTCAAGATAGGGCACGAAGCCAAAGATTGCAGGAGCTCACGACCTGCAAACCAGAACCAGCAACTTCCACCACCAGCTCCTCAGAACCCACAGCAGCAGCAGCCACAGCGTGGAAATCGGGGATGTTTCCAGTGTGGGGCAGAAGGTCATTACAAGCGCGATTGCCCTCAGTTGAACCAGAATCAGAACCACAACAATAACCAGGGCAACGGGAACAACAACAACAACAACAATGGCAACGAGGCAAGAGGTCGAGCTTTCGTGCTAGGACGAGGAGACGCTGTGAACGATATTTGAACTCATAATTCGTTTTAGGATTTTCATTATTATGTCTCTATTACATAAACAAAGTTTGGTTTGAACATCAATCGTATTGGGTTTTATGAATTATTTTAACTGCTATACCTTATGTTTGATATGATGGATGGTTTGATATATTTGAACGCACCTGCCGTATTTAAGGACCTTATGAACAGGGTGTGCAAACCCTACCTAGATAAGTTCGTCATAGTATTCGAGAAGTCCACTTCCCAGGCCACGTAGTGAACAAGGATGGGATCCATGTCGATCCATCCAAGGTAGACTCGACCAGAAACTGGCCTGCACCACGTACTACAGACGGTTTACCAAGGATCTCTCGAAGTTTGCTCAGCCGTTTACGCTACCGACACAGAAGGGTGTCACCTATCGCTGGGGAGAACCCCAGGAGACTGCTTTTCAGCACTTAAAGGATAGACATTGCAGTGCACCTATCCTCTCATTACAGAAGGGCACAGATGACTTCGTGGTATATTGTGATACATCCATTCGGGGACTTGGATATGTGTTAATGCAGCGCGATAAGGTTATCGCTTACGCCTCTCGTCAACTCAAGATTCATGAACGGAACTACACGACGCACGATTTAGAGCTGGGAGCTGTTGTTTTCGCGCTTAAGATATGGCGACACTACCTGTACGGTACCAGGTGCACGATTTACACCGATCACAGGAGTCTCGAGCATATCCTTAAGCAGAAGGATTTGAACATGCGTCAACGAAGATGGGTTGAATTACTTAACGACTACGAATGCGCCATCAAGTACCATCCATGCAAGGCCAATGTTGTGGCGGACGCCCTCAGTCGGAAGGACACTCTACCTCAGCGCGTGCGAGCGCTACAGCTTACGATCCAGTCTAGCCTGCCAGCACAGATACGAAATGCTCAGGTAGAAGCATTGAAGCCCGAAAACGTCAAGGCTGAAGCCTTACACGGCTCACGACAACGATTAGGACAGAAGGCAGACGGCGCCTACTATGTAACGGGGCGTATTTGGGTCCCACTTTATGGCGGTCTACGCGAACTTGTGATGGATAAAGCTCACAAGTCTCGTTATTCGGAACATCCAGGGTCGGATAAAATGTACCACGACATCAGCACTACTTATTGGTGGCCTAGCATGAAGGCCCACATCGCTACGTACGTTGGAAAATGCTTGACCTGTGCGAGGGTAAGGTTGAATATCAGAAACCAGCTGGCCTACTTCAGCAGCCTAAGACACCTCAATGGTAATGGGAAGAAATTTCCATGGATTTCGTTACAGGCCTACCTAGATCCCAGCGGGGGAACGACACCATATGGGTGATCGTGGATCGACTCACCAAGTCTGCACACTTCTTACCTATAAAGGAAACGGATAAGTTCTCCACTCTAGCAGACGTCTATCTTAAAGAAGTTGTTTCGAGGCACGGGGTGCCCACATCCGTCATTTCGGATCGCGATGCACGATTCACGTCGGAACTTTGGCAAGCGATGCATAAATCTTTCGGCTCACGGTTAGACTTGAATACAGCATATCATCCTCAGACGGAGGGGCAGTCTGAGCGAGCGATTCAAACTCTAGAAGACATGCTTCGGGCATGCGTCATCGATTTCGGCAATGGCTGGGAAAAGCACCTCCCTTTGGTGGAGTTCTCGTATAATAACAGTTATCATACCAGCATCCAAGCCGCTCCATTCGAGGCATTGTACGGACGTAAATGCCGGTCACCTCTCTGTTGGGCAGAGGTGGGGGATAGTCAGATCACGGGTCCAGAGATCGTAGTGGACGCCACAGAAAAGATATCACAGATACGACAACGCATGGCGGCAGCACGCGACCGTCAGGAAGCCTACGCGGACAAGCGTAGAAAGCCATTGGAATTTCAGGTCGGGGACCGGGTTTTATTAAAAGTTTCACCCTGGAAGGGTGTAGTTCGTTTTGGCAAACGGGACAAGCTGAATCCACGATATGCCGGACCATTTGAGATCATAGAACGAATAGGCAGGGTAGCCTATAGATTGAACCTACCAACTGAACTCGGGGCAGTTCACAATGTCTTTCACGTGTCGAATCTGAAGAAGTGCCTATCAGATGAGACCCTTATCATTCCTTTCAAAGAACTCACTATCGACGAGCGGTTGCAGTTCGTCGAGGAACCTGTTGAAATTACGGACCGGGATGTGAAGGTCCTCAAACACAAGAGAATCCCTCTTGTTCGAGTTCGTTGGAACTCCCGACGTGGCCCAGAGTACACCTGGGAACGCGAAGACCAAATGAAAGAAAAGTATCCCCAGTTATTCGAAACCAATACAACCACTGCTGAGGCAGAAGCTACTACCACGGAATTTCGGGACGAAATTCCAGATCAACGGGGGGAGGATGTGACACCCCAGGAAAATCAGTGATCGATGCAACCTATCTAGCTTCCTCAGTAGGTACGTACCAAATTTCGGGACGAAATTTCTTTTAAGTTGGGGATAATGTGACAACCCGAGTTTCTGACTTTCACTTTCACACTTATTGCACGCTGAATTTAACCGCTTAAATTGGTTGACTTGTAACTGTATATGTTATATGGTGATGAAACGCGTTGTAGTTATTGCTTGTATGTGATTATGTATTAAAATGAGACTTAGTAGAAAACCATTAACGGTTTACACATGAATAGGCCCACAAAAGTGTTTCGCCAATAATACCTCGACGAAACAAAAGTGTTTCGTCGACCCGTCAATTTGTTGAGGCCCAGTTACGGCCCAAATTGGTGTGCGTAAAAATATATACATATGATTAGGGGATCAGTTATCAAATACAAAAAAAAAAAAAAAAAAACCCTAGAGCCCTTCCCTAGTGACGGCAGCCTTCGTGAACCCCAAAGAATCGATCAAGACATTCTTTGATTCATCGTGGTCGTGATTGATTAACTGTGAGCGTGTGTACTTATTTAGCATACCGAGCAAACCAAGGTGAGTTCACACAGCCAAGGCATGGGGTTCCCAGGGTGGGAATGGGATTGAATGAATTATACGTACATACTTAGTTAACGGAATATAATGATATGAGTCCTCAGGGTGAGGATGGTGAATGATAAGATACGGCTAGACTAGTATACCTACTTGAACAGATCTTCGCACACACGCCAAGGGTTGGCTGCGATAATTATGACTGATCTTCGCACACATGCCTCGGGAAGGCTGCGAACTAAACATACTAGGACTTCGCACACATGCCAGGGTGGCCAGCGATACAAATATACATAGTCTAGGATATTTGGGAGTATTAACCCAAATCTTCGCATACATGCCGAAAGGGCCCGCGATACGAACCAATACTATCCATGAACAATGAACGAACTAATACGATGCTTGATTAGATGAACGAACGCAACGCTTGCTATACTATTCTATTACTGAACTTACTTTCTGTGAACTCGCTCAACTAGTTGTTGACTCTCTGCTGCATGCCTTGCAGGACCTTAGGTACTTTATGGAGCTTGCACAGGGAGGAGCAGGTCGTTGTGGGCAAAGGATCGTGAATACTATTCCAACACTTATGATATGTCATACGTTAACACTTATGTTTGAGATTTGTTTAAATGCTTCCGCTATACTTAACTATATTATACGTTCAATATGATTGGTGGTTAAGATCCTGGTCATGTCACGCTCCCAAGCGGTGATACTCCGCAGGTGGATTTTGGGGGTGTGACAAGGACAATTGAGTTTGTTTTTACAGATATAATTTTTCTTGGTCTTTTGGTAATTTGAAAATAAGAGGTTTATATTGTCCTTGGAAAGAGAGCATGTGATAAGTTACAAAAAAAGGAGTTCAGTGGTTTGAAGCCATTGTTCTTGATTTTGATGCAAAGTTTTTTTTTAAAGGAAAACTTCATTAAAACAACACCAACTCGAAGACCGAGCGGCCAAACCATGCAAAGTATGATCTAACCAATTTTTTTGTCCTTGGATATTATGAATAACTTTTTATTAATATTTTGTTTTGAAATAGGATTATCATGTTCAAAGGCAAGAATTGTTGTTGCGATGCTTGTAGAACCAACATTTAACAAGTTGCGCAACTTTATGTGGGATTGGATTCGAACTTGAGACCTCTGCGTTGAAACTCAAATCTTCACTTCCTCTGGAACGCCAATTGAGCTATAGCTCATTGGCTGATGATTAACTTTCTCATGATGGAAAATTGGAGTCCTCTATCAATGGAAAGTTAGTATTTGAACATATTTATTATTATAAAGATGATAGTATTTGTCGTTTAGTTATGCACCTCTTAGGCAAAAGGGATAATCAAACATCTTTTTCTTTTGTTCACGTTTTAATGCGTGTAGTTGTGCACCTAAAATAATTGCCCACCATACAACTATAATATTATCTATGAAAAAGCCTTGTGATACATTCTATGTTGGTTTGTCTTTTTTTTTTCTTTTTTTACTATGATGCAAATTTGAATGAACAAATAGAGGTTACATTATTTGTTAAACGCGTGTATACGCAGGCTCTAACCTAGTATAAATTATAAAATATATTATGTGTATAATTATAGGTTTGAATAAAGTTTATAGATAACCCCCTACTAAATATTATTCAGTTTAATCTACAACAACAACAACAAGAACAACAACCGTACCCAGTATATCCCACAAATAGCAAAGCTATTTATAGGGTCTGGGGAGGGTGGGATATAGACAGACCTTGCCTCTATCCCTATGGATAGAGAGGCTGCTTCCAGAGAGACCCCTGGCTCTAAAACCATCGGCTCTAAAACCATCAACATACCAACGCACCAAGTCACAAAAATATATAAATATATAAATAAGAAGTCAGAGAGTATACCAACACACAACATACCAACATACCAAGAAGTGATCAGAGAGTGACACAATATAATGTATAACATGTATGATAGCATACAACATCATATGGGTATAAACACAAGAAGGCAGTCACATGTAAAGTCACTTAAAAGATAAGAAAAATCTACGTCCCTAAATATACCTAAGACCCTACTGCAATATCTTCTAGAAGTCTTTAACCCTAATTCTACGCCTCCACGAAGTCCTAACTTGGACCATGTCCTCCGAAAGGTGCATCTCTAATAAATCATGCCTAATTTGCTCAGGTCAGTTTGGGTCTACCTCTTCCTCTCCTCCCCTCCACAGTGAGATTTTCGACTACTCTAACTGGTGCCGTTGTTTCCCTCCGCTTCACATGCCCAAACCATCTCAATCTCCCCTCCTTAATCTTATCCGATATACTAGCCACTCCTAATCTTTTCCTAAAAACTACATTTCTTATTCGATCTAACCTCGTGTTTCCACACATCCACCTCAACATCCTCATCTCAGTTTAATCTCTTATACATAATTATTATTTAGTTTAATCTCTTCTAATTAATTATAGATAACTCTCATACTAAATTTTATTTAGTTTAATCTCTTCTACTTAATTATAGATAATTAATATTTAGTTTAAATTTAATGTATACTTTTCATTTATAATATTATTTAATTGATTTTCTATATCATATTATCTTGATTGTTTATTTTACCTAACGGGTCATATAACAACTACAATTTTTAGTTTTCATTTACCCAAATTATTACTTCTTTTTTACAGAAACCTACTTTTTATTTGTAATATACAAATTTACACATATTCTTTTTGATGATGTAATTATCTCTAATAAACTATAAATTTTTACCATAGTATATATAATTCTAGACATAAAATCGAAAAACATTTTGGATGACATCAACAACTTAAGACACAATATAATTATATGTATAATATGCACTTTTTAATAAAATAATACCAAACAAGATTACAAATATAAAATCACTGATTTTACTTCTTTTCAATAATCACCTCCTCAATCACCATATTTATCGTGTACCGAATATATCCATTAGTTTTTTTAAATATAATTTTCATATTATTTGGTATATAAAATTATATTTATTCAATCCGTATAATACACATGGTTTTAAAAATATAAGTTTTTAATATTTGGTATATAGAATTACATTTATTTAACCCGTACAATATATATGGTTCTTATAGATATAACTTTTTATATTGAACCCGTACAATACATATGATTCTTATAGTATAATTTTTTATTATTTAATATATAAAATTACATTTATTCAACCCGTGCAATAAATGAGGTTTTTAAAGATATATATTGTTTTATTATTTAGTATATAAAATTCATTTATTCAACACGTGTAACACACGGGGTTATAACCTAGTTGTAAATAATGTAGAATGAGTGACAATATCTTCTTAAATAATTTACATTTAAAATATTATAAATCGTTCTATAATGATAATTCAATTTCTTATTAAAATTTAAAAATATTATAATTATCAGTTTTTCATTCTATTGTTATAACATTTTTTTATAAGATTACCTTGAACATCAATTCGTCATTATCAAAAAAATAGATCTATCAATTCTGATATTAGATAATAAGAACATGTGTAGTAGTGGTTTAGTGAATAATGCCTCTACTTTTAGGCGTTTTCTGTCATGTGTCAGTTCAGTTAGCAAGGGGGCATTATTGGGCGTTTTTACAAAAGTGACGTAGTTAAATAATGCCCAATAATGCACTAACCAATCATTACACAATCATTATTTTTTTAATTTAAAAACTAATAATATTTCATTAAATAAAAAAAATACAATACTAAAAATAAAAACGATCATCCTTAAAAAAAACATTAATTTTCGTCTTCGTTTTCGTCATTCTCGTCATCTTCGTCTTCCTCAGCTGGGATATACCGAATCGACCATGCGTGTTGTACCAGGTCAACCGTTAACGCGGAATGGTGAGGTTCGTAACGTAATTCTCGTGCATTATTCACTCTTTCTTCCATTGACGCTTGCGGATGCTTCTCCTGAATGGCTTCTGGTACATAATTCTGGCATATTGCCTTTCTTTCGTCTTTACGACAAGGATTTCTCAAATATTGCCATCATTGTTTAAGAACCCCAAAGCATCTCTCAATGTCTTTCCGCGCAGACTCTTGAACCCTTTTAAAGTGTGCTCTTTTTTTATCGAACAGATCACTAAAAGTCTTCACGACCATCGAATACCTAGGATAAATTCCGTCGCACAAATAGTATCCATGAGGGTAATAGTTTCCGTTGGCGTAGAAAGATGCTTTTGAAGCTCTGCCAGAAATATAGTCCTCTAACAACGGAGATTGTTCAAAAACATTTATGTCATTGCATGACCCGACCACGCCAAAGTAAGCCGACCAAACCCAAAGGTCCTTGTTATGGGCCATTTTCTGAGCCTATATATATCATGACTAATATCTTGCTTTTGACTGTTTGTTTGTGATCAGGATACTGAATCGGGATACTGGTAACATCTCGGGCGATATCCTGGTGTTAACTTAATAATTCACGTGCAGGTAAGAGGCTATAAGTCACCAACGGTCAGGTGGACTTCTTCTCCTCAAGACTCAGGCGTATCTGTTATGTGAAAGATGTTGAATCCGAAAGATCAGTTCTACAACGTTCGAGTGGGGAATATTCACCGGATCCCGGTTATTTAGGATAGTTTGTTGCATTTGTTTTACTATAAATAGATGGAGGCGGATCAGATTGAGGCACGCAATCTTACACACACACTCTCGAACACTTTTGCTCTCTAGCTTTCAGCAGTCACTACACACAAACACTTGTAATCAAATTAAATTGTAAACACTTAGTTGATCCGCACCACATCCTGCACTGTATCCTGATATTTGAAGCAATAGAAAAACAAGGCAGCTGCCATTGTCAGCTCCCGAGGTTTTGTGCCGGCGATCTAGATTGATCAAGGGCTTTCCTCGTACATCACGTGTTAACCTTTACTTTTTTGCTCATTGTTTTGATCATAGATACAACTCTATATCCCGAGCCGTATCCTTAAACTGTTTTTGTAATTAACTCGGCTAACATATTTTCACACATATTTCTAGCACACTACCTCACTTAACTAATTTGATCACTTAATTACTTCGGTAATTTTTGACCTCCTGTGAGGCAACCGCCTGAAGAATAACAGTGGGTCCTTTTTTGTCACCCCGTGTGTGTTGACCTCGCCATGCGGTCAGACAGTTATCCCAACGCCAATGCATACAATCCAAGCTAAGCTCCCGATCATACCCGACAAACCATGCTCATTATAATGGACCTCGTAAATCTTTTGAAGGTCGTACCAAGTGGGCGTTCTCAGATAACGCGCGCCGTAAAAATTTATAATACCTTTAACAAACGTATACAACCATAAGATAAAAAAATAAAAAATACTTGTAATGTTTATAGTAAAGTATGTCTCGCGTTGTTTTCTCGGCCATTTTTAAATACTCGTCGTTGATGTCGGTCGTGTTTCCGTAAGCAAGGACTTTTGAATACCGGTGAATCCAAGTGTCCCTTTCGCATCCACTTTTTGTTTAAAATAATCGAAGTTGTTTTCAAAGTCCTCGATGATGCATAGAAACAAACGCTTACTCATCTGGAAACGACGCCTAAAAACTTCTGGGTTCAGATATGTTGGTGCTTCATCGAAATAATCTTTTAGCAACCGATCGTTTGCCGCACGTCGGTCTCGTTCAATATAATCTCTTGTTTTAATTTCACGTTCGGGCCGCCTACAATGCTTCATATATCGCACCGCTAGTTGAGAAGCATTTGTAACCACTTCTTGCTCGACCTCCTCATCGGTGGACTCACCGTCATCCGCTAAAAACTCTCTATAGTAATAATTTGTGATGGACGAGGAACTAGGGGAACCCATTTTTTTTTTTATAAAATTGGTTTAAGGGTAAATTACTTTTTGAGTCCCTGTGTTTTATAGGTTTTAACTAGTTGAGTCCAAAAGCAAAAACTTTAACGACCTGAGTCCCTATAAGCATTTTATTTAACCATTTGAGTCCATTTTTTGGATGTCTGTTAAGTCTGCTGTTAAGTTCCCCCACGTGCAATCCACGTGAGGGGTATTTTCGTCCATTTATGCCTATTAACCCCTGTGTATCCCTTTATAAGACTATCCCTTCCATCTTCTTCCACAAAACTAAAAAAATCCTAAATCTTCATCATGATCACTCCCTTTCATCTTCTCCCACAAAATTAAATCCCTAAATCTTCATCACGAATCCAAGTCTTCTGATGAAACACTGGTTAACACCGAGGTTAACTAGTTGGGTCGTCTCTTATGTGGGTTCAATCTCCTTCTCTACTCGCCTAAGACTGAGATTCTGCAAAATAGCAACACCGTTAGCTCGTTAAGAGGGGAATATGGGGTTTCCCTCTTAACCGGGCTCCGACGTGAGAATAAGTACTGCTCTGAGGAGGAAATAGTGTGTGTTGTAGGTGAAAAGTAAGGAGAACATAATGTTTAACCTGAATAATGAAGGGTCCTATATATAGCCGGGGGTGAAGGAGGGAGGAGAGACCTTGCCAGCTGCTATTGAGCGCCAGCTGTCTGACCAAGGAGAATATCCTCTTGGTCTCCTCTTCTGTGGTCAGGATAGTGGTACACCTGGCGCGTTGTTATTTGTCCATTCAAGAGAATTCGTACTGCAGCTGTCGGTCTGCCTCCAGGTTGTGTCACAGGTCTACATGGCGTCCGATTAATGGTGACACGTGTCACACTTTTTGTCTGGAGGAGCATCTTCGGTGCCACCTTGACGTCTTCCAGAAGCTTCTAGAAGCTTCTGGATTTGTTTGCTGATGTAGGCGCCATGTAGGACGAGAAAAGTGGTGTGGTCCCTGCCATATGTGCATAGAATTGGGACCATACCTCTTCAAGTCCCCCCAGTCCAATGTGCCTTCTATTTAAGTTGATCGTCTAGGAGGGATTCTGGACTTATAAGGATAGTGGTTTTTGTTGTTTGTCTTTGTAAGGCGCATGGTGATAGCCTTGTGAAGTTGAGCCAAAACGACGCACGATGCATGGTGGCAGCTTTGCAAAGTTGAGCCAAAACGGCGCGCGGCGCATGGTGGCAGTCTTGCAAAGTTGAGCCAAAACGGCGCATGGTGGCAGCTTTGCCAAGATGCTCTATTTTTCCATAGAAATATATTCGTTCAATAAGGGATCCAGAAGATGTTGATCGTAAGTGAGAAGATTGGTTACGGAGAAATAGCAAAGTTGAGCCCAAAACGATGCGCGGCGCATGGTGGCAGCCTTGCGAAGTTGAGCAAAAACGGCACATGGCGCGTGGTGGCAGCCTTGCAAAGTTGAGCTAAAACGGCGCGCGGTGCATGGTGGCAACTTTACTTTTTGGCGGTTTCTTTTAAAGGAAGTTTCTTTTATTGGGATGAGGACAACTGACATGACTGACGTGCCATCTGAGGTGGCTGTCTTTTCGGAGATGAACAGTTGCTTTTCAGAACCGTCAGTCACTTTTTCACCGCCTGTCAGACGCGTGTTGTCCACGTTCCCTAAAATCGAGGAGACGGTTTATCTCTCTCCTGACGTGTCACCTCCCCATTGGACGTCCTTCTGCTTCCTGACGGTCTACTACCCATTGCAATAAATGCGATGGGTATAAATAGATGGCGGTTACCCGTTCTTTTTCCACTTTCAAAATTCAGACTCCTTTTTTCTCTTATCTTCTTCCACACATCTCTTCTTCCTATTCTCTGAATATTTTCTTCCATCTTCCATAATCATGTCTACCGGAGCGAATCCCACCACTAAGAAGAGAAAATACAGACCCAGGAATCCTCCTGGTCCTGATCGGGCAGAGATAAACTGGAAGGAGGAAGAGTTCCAGAATCTTGTTCGAGATATGGGTTTCCGTTCAGAATGGGGTGCCCGGTTTCCGACCCCAAATTCTACTGCCTTGGATGCCCCTCCGGGATATATGGCGTTATATGCTTCTTTCTTCTGGGAAGGCAACTTTCGTCTCCCTATGATGAAGTTCACCAGTGAAGTGTTGACGAATTACGGACTGCATATTTCGCAGATAAACGCTCTAGGGTTACCCCGGATTACTCATTTTGAGTTCATATGCAGGGCCAACCGTATTGAACCTACTATTGAGAAGTTTAATGTATTTTACTTTGTGAGTTATACTGGGGGTTTCTACTCGTTCAATTCACGTACCAGTGGGGTTAGTCCTTGCAGTACTAATCCACCGAAAAGTCTCCATGATTGGAAACAGAAGTTCTTCTACATTCTTCGTGGGGTTGTTCCCATTGATATACATTACCGAGACGAGAGTGAAGAGGTTCCCCGTGTGAATGTATCAGTAGATTTTACTGAGCAAGAATGGTATAAGGTGTTGACCCGGAAAGTTACCTCTACTGCTCAACTTGAAGAGAGGGCGTTGGTGGCAACAGGGATGAGCATGCTGTGGGCTCCTCGGAACCCAAGGGGTTTTCCGGTGTATGGTTACCAAGGGAAAGGTATTACTGTCATTCATTTGTTTGATTTTCCTCGGATTTTGTTATGCGTCCCTTCACATTCTTTCATCTTTTACAGCAGGATACAACTTAATGAACGTTTTTGACTCTAAGGCCGGTGGTGCCATGGTTGTAGCTATACTGCCTGAAGGGAGGCCTTTGTGGCTTGACCAGATAAGGGATAACTTTTTGCACCCTACCAGTGAAAGCATGGCTACTTATGCCAATGCCATTTTAGGTGAAGATGGTGGGGACGATCTTGACGATGCTATTAGTCCTACTCGAGAGGAGGTTATCGTCCTTTCGAGTGAGGGTTCTGATGGATCACATGAAGGTCTGATCCCTCGTTCCACGCGTGCAGGTCCACCACAAGGGTCTGTTCGCGAACCCATGGCTGCTAACGTTGAAACTCTTGCTGTGGATCCTCAAGATGATACTGCTGAGCAACTAGAAACCCGAAAAAAGTAGAGGGGAGATAAGGCTGAGGAAAAGAAGGCTGAGGAACCAGTGACTAAGGCACCTCGTAAGCATCCTTCTTACTCCTCTTTGCTGGACTATGTTGTCGTGTCTGACACGCTATCTGGTTTAGGCGCAGGAGATAAGCGTGACGAGTGATGTGCACAAAATGCAACATATAAATTACATCAATTGTGGCTTAAAACTAACCCTTTTTTATTACTAATGTTGGAAAAAGTGTGCTTTTGTCTTCCTTTGTATTTTCAGGATTAAATGAGCTCAAAACAATAAAAGAAGCAAAATGACAGCAAAATCTAACATAAATACAAGAAAGGGAACAAAAGTGACATGCCCGACCCCCCCGACAACATCTTCCCAAGCAAAACAAAGAAGACAGAAGACTGAACACGCCCCATGCTCACTGAGCACGGGGCCGTGCCCAAGTAGCAGCAGAAAAGACAAACTCATAGAAGCTTCTACTGCCCACCACGGGGCCGTGCCCAGAGGACACGGGGGCGTGGTCAACTTCCTGCTGGTGCATTTATTGTAATTGCGAATTACAATTAATGAAGAGAGAGAGTCAGATGGACACGGGGCCGTGCCCAGCGGACACAAGGCCATGCCCGAGCTTCTGTTCAGCCTATAAATAGGAGTGTTTGGAGCTCTTGCAACTCATCCCTTGGCACACCACCTCTCTCACACTTCACCCACCACCCACCACCATCACAACACCATCATCCACCACCATCATCCATTGTCCATCATAGAGTGTGTGAGTCATCTCGGGATCCAAGATTGATCGTAAGAGTTCTTGACAATTAAAGGCCATGGTTGCCTAAGTCTCTTACATCACTTGGTGAAGACAAGTGTTTAGTGTAATACTTTTTATTTTTAATCTTTTGCACTTTTTAATTGGGTTTGTATTAATGACTTTAATTACTAGTTTCTTATGTTGAAGGTGATTCTTCCTTATCGTTTGTCCGTGGTGTCTTGGCATTATTTTACTGTCTATATAAAATAAAAGATTTTCACCATTCATATCTCCACGATCTATATGGAGGTATGTTGGCTACTTGGTCGGGGGTTAAGGGAACAGTTTGGTAAGAGTCTTGCCATTGTTCAGTGTATAGATCCTGCAAAGGACCCGGGTCAAATTTAGTAGGACCTCCTTCAATACCCAAAGGTATTGGATGGCGGGGGTCCAAACTCTTTGATCCCCTCATAAGTTAAACTACTATTAAAACTTTAACCCAGCTACTTAGGACTGTATCCCTGCTGACTCAAACTACTTAGCTGAGGGTAACGTCACCTTCAAAAGAGGGGCCTACCACATTATGCATTAATAACTTAATTAATTATCTTTCAATATTCCGACCCTTTAGGATTGTATCCTTGCTGACTCAAACTACTGGGTTGAGGGTAACGTCACCTTCAAAAGAGGGGCCTACTACAATAACTAAGATAATCTCTTAAACAAGTGCAAAAGTGCGAAAATAATCAAAGGTTACACTACACACGAGTCGGATCCAAGTGATTCATCTTGTCTATCTGTTTTTATTTTTATTTTATTTTTTCAGCATTTTAGTTAGTTTTATTTTCTTAGTTTAAAACCTTTTTCTAACATTTTGATTTGATTAGACGTTGAGGATAAACCGGTACTAAAAGCTCTTGTGTCCTTGGACGACCTCGGTATCTTACCAACACTATACTACGTCCACGATGGGTGCACTTGCCCATATGTCTGTTTAGTGTTTGTAAATATCGTGTTTTATAAATTTAAAACTTGGCTAAAAAGTGTAAAAAGGGCTTAAAATTTATACCTAAATTATATTACACCTAACGCACATCAACGAGCGTGATCCGGATGATGATGCCACCCTGACGGAGATAATGAAGAAGAAGAAACTCCTTGAAGATAAGAAGTAAGAGCTCGATGAGCAGGCTGTTGCCGCACTTGCGGAGAAAAAGTCCAAACTTCAGAAAGAGGCTACTACTGCACCTTCAGAGTCGGAGGTTGACCTGGGTGTTTTTAGCGCCGAAGCTAGTAACCTTCTGGAGAAGATGTATAAGTCAGCTTCTGGTTCTCGAGGTACAATTCTTTCCGTTTGAGTATGTTTTGTACTTTGCATTTCATTCTTGTTTTTTACTATTATACCTAATTGGTAACAGGTCCTAGACCAGGCAAGGGGGTTCGCAAGGTTGATGTTTCCAAGATTACACCTCCTACCTCTCCTCCTTCTAGAACCTTTGATTTGTCTCCTCCACGCGCTGACCCGGATGGAAAAAGGAAAGAGGATGATGTGAAGGTTGAGCAGGTTGAGGAGGGTTGTGGTGCTGGTGCTGGTGGTGATGAGGGTGGTGGTGGTGGTGCTTATACTGGGGTGGAATCAAGTGAGGCTACTCCTCGTCACACCATTTATACGAAACGTCCGCCAGGTTCTGGAGGGGGTGGTACGTCTGGGACTCGCCAGAGCCCTGAATTTTGATCTGTTGTAGGTCCCTCGGAGGTTGAGGTTAAACCTTATCCTTGTTATGTTTAACACTCTAGCAAGTGCGGAATCCAAGCTAGAATGCAAACCGATAGTTTAGATGAAAGCACAAGTTACAAAGAGAAAGAGTAGACACGCAATATATCAAAGTTTTCTCTTGTATTTCAGTGGACACGGTTACAACCCTTAACCAAACTGAAATGCTCTCTACAAGACCTTGGTTCACTCACATGCACTATCAACAACACTTGAAAGACTTGCAAACTAACTGTGAAGTGAAACCAACATGGGATATATATACCCATAACAGATAACATGTGTCGAAGGATCAGAAAGACTGTCGAAGGATCATCTATCGACCACAAACACTCCGAAGGATCCATACATACCTCGAAGGATGATATATCCTTCGAGGTCCATATGTTTCCTTCGAAGGTTATCCTTTGAGGTCATCGAAGGATACAAACCATCCTTCGAACACAAGTAAGCTTACACACTAAGTGTTGACTGTTTGGCCAAGTCAAACCAGGAGGATGGTTGACTTGGTCAAACATACAGTCAAACACATATACAAATCAAACACAAGACGTAAACAAGACTAACAAAAGACATCGTTTATAACATTACAAAATACAGACAAAGTACAGACACAAGTGCACCAACAAACTCCCCCTTGGCTGTAGCTTTGTCTCGGTCTTCGTGTCTTTAAGTCTCGGACGTCCTTTCCACTGTCAAATGATGCGATGACCATGCACTTCCTGCGTTGACCAGGAGATTGAAGCAGTACAAGGCCATCTTTTGAAACTTCATTGCCTGTTCCCGATCCCGAACCAAGTAGTTTATCTCATGATCCTTCAGATCAATAATATCCGATCTGGACATGTTAGTAATCCACATCGGATCTATTATTCTAAAGTTCTCTTGACTATCTCTGAATAGGATCACGGCTTCTCCAGTATCCGCATCGTAGACCCAGCAACGAAAGTTTCCTAGAAAGTCAGTCTTCATTTTCAGCAAAGGTATCTTCTTCATCACTTTTGGAGGATCATAAACCAAACGATAGCGAGCAGTGTTTGTTTCTGGATCAAGTGTAAACATGATCTGCTCGTATCTAGGAAACTGTGGCTTGTATAGAGGATCCTTCCAGCCCCTTCTTCTTTCCAACCTGATTTTCTTAGCAAACAGATCCACCATCTTTTCTTCGTCTCGATTGATAACATCTAGTTGAGCTAACACTGCAACATCATAGTACGGAAGTGAGAGAATACTGAGAAGAGTTCTGAAATACTGAAGACCATTTTCTCGTTTCACGACCATGCAGTGAAGTTCCTTAACAAACATCCAACTAATAATGCGACCCCGAGCTTTATTCTTCTCCAGACTCATGTAATTAACCTGATCTAACGGAGCGAGCGGAGGAGGATTCCTAGCTAGGAAATCCGCTCGCCATTCATTCACTGTTTTCTCACGGTTTTCTTGAGCTGTCGGAGAATCGGAAGAAAGATTGGCAAATTCTGCTGTCTTTTCTGCCACATGCTCATCATCAAGAGCGTTAACCTCTGTATTATCTTGCCCAACATAGACAGGACGTTCAGGATCCGAATCGATGAAGATTTCATCAATTGTAGAGAAATCGGTTTGGTCCTGAACCAGCGGAGTAGCATCAATCATGCTTAAAGCAACCTCATCCAATTCCGTCAGAGCCAGTACCTGTTCATCAGACATTTCGGTAACATGTTCTCCCTCTTCTAACAGTTCACCCGTGACTGGATGATACTGAAGAACACCTGAGGATTCAGGGAGATCTGCAAACATTTCTGCTTCCAGACTAACATGCTCAAGCCCTGTAGAAGTTCCCAGAGTTTCTGTCTGCTCAGATGGGCCAGTAGTAGCTGTGGAAGGAGCAGTAGGAGCATCTTGAGATGTACCAGACCCACCTGCAGCCCCGGATGCAGTTGCACCGGAACCTGAGGCAGCTGGTTGATCCGGATTTGCTACATCATCATCCTTGTCATCCTCATGCCTTGAGGGTACAATGCCTAATGCATTGCATCTTTCATTCCACAGCGTACCCACTTTCTGATTAGTCTTCTTGAAGTTTGCGAACACAGGCTTGAAGCTTTCTATTAATCGATCATCGCGATTTTTATAGCGCTCTGACAGCTCTTCATGCTTCTGCCTTAGTGCTTTTGCCTCATTCTCCAACACAGTACTATGCCTTTTCATTATTTCAACCTCCCTGTCTCGAGCCCTGTTCGCTTCCTTTAACCTTTCAATTTCCTTGGCCTGTTCCTTAATCTTGATATTCTGAGCGTTAACAATTGAACACAGCGTGTTGTGTGCCACCACGTCCTGTTTTCGCTGAGCGCGATACTCTTCAATTGTTTTTGTATGCCGACCGACTATCGAACCCAATTCACTGACTTGTTCAATCAGGAATTGAATCTTGTCAGCTTCAGAAAATCCCGACAAAGTTTCTGCCAGAGTCGGCCGTGAAGGCTCAGGCCCTGAGGAGCCGGACTGACCAGCCTGACCAGGAGCACCTGTAGGACCAGCAATAACGAGAGGGGGTCGGACATGTGTACCTGAGGCGGGAGTTGCAGGCGGCTGTTGATCAACAGTCACCGTGCGCGTCCCAGAAGACCTCTGAGGAGAAGACATCAGCTCCAGCGTCTCTGATGCAGTCAGTTGATCACTAACAGGAGGAAGGTGTTGCTCAGGAGCAGATGAAGGCTGAATAGAAACTGGAATAGAGGAATCACCAGCAGTTTTCTTTGATGAACGAACACCCTGTCTTTTTGCTTTCCTCTTTCTAACAAAACCCGGAGAAGTAAGGATATAATCCTCATCCTTGTCAGATTCTCCAGTTCTAACCGTCTTCTCTATTCGCTCAAAACGAGGATTCCCGCGACTATCATAGACCTTTTTCATTCCTGGAGGAGGAGGATTATCGTCCTCAGAAGATGAACCATCGTCACCAGAACCTCCTTCTTCTTCAGAAGACGAACTACTATCATCCGCTTGTCTCCTCGGCTCATCTACCTTTCCTTTGCCTTTGTCAGTCGCAACAGTACCTGACTGACTCGCAGGATCACCATCTCCACCTGCACTACCACCTGTTTCAACAACCACAGTACCACCATCACCACCTGCACCAATACGAGTATCAGGATCGACAAACTCTCCCTGAACTTCTTCAGCAGCAACATTAACATCAACATCAACACGTGCTGCAGCACTAGAACTGCCAGCAGATTTCCTTGTTGCTTTGATTCCATGTTTAGCCCCGAGCTGCGTGTCAGCCAAAGCGATCAACCTTGGCTCTTCATTATCAGAATCACTCGCGTCTCGACGCCATTTGTTGTTCTGCGGTGCCTCGTAGTTAGGAACATCGAGATGACCAATCAGCTTTCTAATTGGATCCGATTCCTTATAGGCGGACATGGACTTGAATATCAGCAGTGTACGCTCATTCATTGGATTGACAGGTAGAATATCTGCTTCAGCCTTTGGAAGATCAGGAATCTGATCATCAATTATCATCTGCAGAAACCTGGGATATAGCCAGAATTTGGTAGATGTTCGCTGTGTTGCTGATGGGAGTGGCCTTCGAGCATTTTCCTTCAGGTTGTCGAAGATATAGCGAGATATGTTGAACGGCTTGTTCAGAATCAAAGCCGTAAACAATCCAGTTAAATCAATCGGCGACAAATCATATCCAGAACGCTTGTTGCTCAGGCAGTGAATAAGGATATGCAACAAGAACTTGTATCGAAGCGGCATATACTTCTTGTTGATCTGATTTGCAAGAACGTTGTCGCTGTACCGTAGCCTCATCAGTAAGCCCCGCTGACATTGTAAATCAATTGAAGTAGGATCTTCTGGTTGATCTCCAAGCTGTAGACGTGCTCTGATTGTGTTTTCTGTAATTACCACGGGTCTCCCAGCAACTGATCCATTTATCACTTCCTTATTCTCCACTGTTTCAACCACAGCCGAACTCCAGAACTCCTTGATGTGAGACTGATAGGCAATGTGCTGTGTGGTGATTGCATAGTTGATACGAGCACGATGAAGGTACTCCATGATTCCCGTGAATTCCTGACTGATCTTGCCTTCCGGTTGTAAGTAAGCAGCCATGTTATGTCTAGATTCAGACATAGATTCAACCTCAGATTTTTCCTTCTTTGTTGGCTTTGCCCGTTCCTTTCTCACTTTCGGTGCCATTTCTGTTCATCAAACATAGACACGTAATAAGAAAAAGTCAAATAGTCAACAGGATTTCACACTCAGAAAATTTTCAATTTCTTGAAAAATTACTAAGTGTTGAATCCTCGAAGGATGCTATTTATCCATCGAAGGATTGAACCATGACTCGAAGGATGGCAGTCTGTTCGAAAAATGTCACTTTCCTTGAAGGATAACAACCTTATCGAAAGATCATCTTTCGAAGAATCAAGAATTTGAAAGATGTCTTGATCATTCGAAGGTTTGAACAATCGAAGGATGATCCTTCGAGAAATCTAACATCTTTCGAGTCTCAGTTCGAAAGATGTTGTGCAGCACATCTATCGAGGTTGAGAGTCAACATCCTTCGTGCTGACTTCCGGCAACACTGTTCATCGGCGATATTCCGGTGGTCAATTTTAAGTTATTTCCGGTGATTGTTTTAAATGGAGTTCAAGTTTGTTTTATATCAAATACAAACAACATCAAACCCATTTAAACTATCAACATTTTAGACCCACTCGGACACAAAACATACACACATGTATCAATTTAGCCCTTAAACCCTAACCATTACCCTGTTTAACCCAATACAACCACCATTGACATCAAGATTCAAAACAACATTCTGAACACAAACCAACAGATAAAAGAACACCATATGATCATCAAAACTATCATAGATTCATTTACAACATATTCATGTTTCACATTTTATCCTATCATAAATTAGAAAAATAAGAACACATGATCATGTTGATGATTGAGCCGTTGTATGTTAAGATGATAATGATTATCCTACCGAGTGTTGTGTAAAAATCCTGATACTTTAACTTCTTGAAAAATTTTGGCAGAGTTTTGGGGTACTCAGAGGGTTTTGAGAGATGAATTTGAAACTGTTAAGTGCAAATGAAGAAGATGATGCCTTTATATACCCTGACCTCGAAAGTCCAACCGTCTCGAAAGATCCATGACCTTTCGAAAGATGTAAAGGTGTCCCGAAAGATCACCTTTGAGTCGAATGATCCCTATTTGGCTCGAAAGATCCAGATATTTGAAAGATCTGGATCGAAAGATACCAGATATTTTTGAAATCCTTGAAGGATATCTTTCGACCATATCCATCTTTCAACAAGGTCTGACCAGCTCGAAAGATCAATTTGGTCCAATCCTTCGTTGACCAAATCATCTTTCGACTGAGATGATTGACTTTCGTTGACTTTCTTGACCATCTGATCTTTCGAGGGCCATTGCTTGCTCGAAGGATCAGATTTCCACCAACACTTTGGATTTTTGGGATTTTTCAATTCAAACCCTTCAAATTTTGGAGGTTTTTCAGAAATGACCATTTTGAAAAGTTGTCCGTTATGAAGTTCTGCAAAAGTTAGTTTTATGAAGTATATCGGCTTGTCAGGTATCGGATCGAGCACCAACATCAGTTAATCAAAAATAATATTAAATTGAAAATCTTTTTGGATTTTGAGGTTTGATAAAATAAAAGGCAACAATTTTAATATCCTTTGAGTGTTATCAAACGACATCACCGCTAATGTCGAGCTGATATCCACCAAACGACAAAACTGTTTAAAATAAAGCAGTAAATAAATATGTACAACACAACAATATTTTTGCGAGTTTCTGGCGAAGAGAATCATATCAGCTTGCGGTCTTTTGTCAAAACACATTTCCTTTTAAAATTCTTTTACAGAAGTTGATAAGTATTCTACCACAATTACCGATATTGTTATCCACTTAAACTCAACAATCAAGTGTAATCATAATACAATGAGATACGTTTAAGGTATGATTTATACTTACCGACCGGTGTTCATCCACTCACGACACATTCCCGTATCAAGGTATGCACGAGAGTTCATCTTACTGGGGAGTATACCATTTATCATCCGTTTTTAACGTATATATATACAATGTGAACAAGTCACTTATTTGAGTTTGAAAACAAACACTATGTGATAGAATCACTTATTGATGAGGAACTTGATTTTCGATGCATGAGGGCACAGGAGCAAGTCCGTGAACAGGTCAGTACTTCCGTACAGCAGAGAGACGAACTTGACTCCCGGAAAAATGTGATATTTTATCACTTATTTTGTATGGACATGTGATTGTTTATCACTTATTGAGGTCGAATGCAGTATGAATTATGTACACGTATGTATGGTATCATGGAAGAACTTAGACTTTGTCTTTTATAGAAACAACCATGATACCCAGATGATAAACAGCATAAACCCCGAATATCTCAGAACCTCGGCAATCTATCAAACGAAATTTCGGTACCAAGACCATATGCCAATGAGCGGTTCCCACGCGGTTTTCAGTTCGTTATGTTTATATCTCCTGCATACTTTAAAATGATCGTGAGTCTACCGGTACATCATTAGTAGAGCTACTTATCATTTTCTTTTTCTTTTGATTTCTAGAAACATGTTTCAACCGACCTCTGATGTAATATCATTTTCTCTTATATTACCAAGAAACTCATTTTTGATTTTCTATTGTTTTTTGTGTTTTTCTGAAATTTCTCCCCCTTAAATGCAGAAAGTAAATAAATTAAAGACATATTTTTGTATTTTTGTGGTTTTTCAATGTTTTTGTATTTTTCTTGAAACTTTCTCCCCCTAAAATTCAAAAATAAAATAAAGTAAAAACATATTTTTGGATTTTTGGTTTTAGAAAAATATTTACAAAAACGATTTCCTGATGTCGGTTACTCGTGCTTCACCTTAATGCCGTTTACCAAAAGTAAATAATCGAATCTTGATTTATCAAATGCTTTGGTAAAAAGGTCGGCACGTTGGTGATCGGTATGAATGTGAACCACATCGATAAGTCTCTTTTCAAAGCAATCACGTATGAAGTGATATTTAATATCGATGTGCTTCGTTTTTGAGTGCTGTACAGGATTTCTAGTGATCTGTAAAGCAGCTTCATTATCAACATAAATAGGAGTAGTTAGGAATTCAAAACCGTAGTCCCACATCTGTTGTTGTATCCATAGAACCTGGGAGCAGCAACTAGACGCAGCAATGTATTCCGCTTCACATGTAGATGTAGCCACACATGTCTGCTTCTTGCATTGCCAAGTGACTAGGCGATTGCCTAAGAACTGACATCCTGCTGTAGTTGATTTTCCATCTTTCTTGCAGCCGCTGAAATCAGAATCACTGTAAGCCTTGAGATCGAAGTTATCATCCTTAGGGTACCATAACCCGGTGTCAGGGCAACCCTTCAGATAACGAAAAATCCTTTTGACAGCAGCATAGTGAGAGACCTTCGGATTCGCTTGGTACCTAGCGAGAAGACAAGTTGGATACATAATGTCGGGTCTTGATGCGGTGAGATACATTAAAGATCCAATCATAGCACGATAAAGTGAAGAGTCTACAGCATCCCCTTTTTCATCCGGAGTAATCCCATGATTCTGCGGAAGAGGAGTAGAAATTGGCTTCGAATCGGACATCTGGAACCGGCTCAAGATGTCTCCGACGTACTTGGTTTGATGAATAAAAATTCCAGATTCGGACTGATTAACTTGCAAACCCAAGAAGAACGTCATTTCACCCATCGCACTCATCTCGAATCGATCTTGCATCACCTTTTCAAATTCCTTGCATAACTTATCATCGGTAGAACCAAAGATAATGTCATCGACATACACCTGTACCAACAGAAGATCTTCACCTTTTTCCTTGATGAAGAGGGTACAATCGATCAAACCCCGTCTAAACCCATTGCTCAGCAGGTAGGTAGACAGTGTTTCATACCAGGCCCGAGGTGCTTGATGAAGACCATATAATGCCTTGTTAAGTAGTAATACCCTGTCAGGATGTAATGGATCTTCAAACCCCGGTGGTTGCTCGACATATACTTCCTCTTCGACTACTCCGTGTAGAAAAGCACTTTTAACATCCATCTGGTACACCTTGAATTTCTTAAAGGATGCGTAGGCTAGAAAGATTCTAATAGCCTCCAGACGAGCAACAGGAGCATACACTTCATTGTAGTCAATACCTTCAATCTGACTGAAGCCTTGAACAACTAACCTTGCTTTGTTTCGGACAACAATCCCACGGTCGTCCTTTTTGCACTTAAACACCCAGCGAGTTCCGATCTTCTTGTAGTTGTCGGGCCTGTCAACCAATTTCCATACGCCCAACTTCTCAAACTGCTGAAGTTCTTCTTGCATGGCTTCCACCCAGGAATCATCTTTCAATGCCTCCTTCCAAGATCTAGGCTCTTCTTGGCTAACATAGCAGGCGAAAGACCAATCATTTTGTTGTCCCGATTCTCGTATCTCAGCATACAAGCCAGCATTTTCGTTATTTCTGATTTGATTCCTTGTCCTTACACCACTGAGAACATCACCTATAATATTCTGCTGAGGATGAATGTTATGAATTCGGGTTTCAGAAACTGGAGGAATTTCAACATTTGACCTCAAGTTATTGATATTTAAATTCCCGATATCATTCTGAAGCTGTTGAGTTGTAGAAGATGATGCATTTTCTTCTTGGATAATTGGCGCAGACACTGGATCCGTTGCTTCTGAAGTACCTTGAACCGGACGCAGTGCTTCACCATCATTTGCATCAACATACTCCTCATCTTCCGATGACAAATTGTAATCGACAGCATCATTAAACACCTCATTTGAAACGAGATTGTTGACAGAAGAAGATGCTTGTGAGTCAACAATGATTGGACGAGCTAACTGAGAGCCAGTCGCATTCTCGCTTTCAGATAACATTTGAGCAATTGCATTGTCATCATCAAATGTCGGCAGATTAAATGAGTCGAAAAGACCATCATAATCGAACATCCATGGATCTCCAGAAGGCTTCGGAGGATTAGAATATCTTTGAACTCTTACTTCACCCCATTCTTCAATCCTTTTGGTAGTCAGGTTCCATACTCGCATATTAGGAGTAGCATACCCAAGGAAGTAACCTTCGATAGCTTTGGCACCAAACTTCCCGTCAGGCTCAATCATGGTACATGGTGCACCAAAAGGTTCTAGATATTCCAAGTCAGGAGTCTTCTTGTGTAGGAGTTCGAAGCACGTTTTGCCATGTCTTTTCACTGTGAGAACCCTGTTTAACGTGTAGCAAGCCGAGGCAACAGCTTCAGTCCAGAATCGAACTGGAAGCTGAGACTCAACCAACATGGTTCTTGCAGTCTCAATTAAGGTTCTGTTCTTTCTTTCAGCGACTCCATTTTGTTGTGGTGTGTACCGAGAGCTGTATTCATGAAGAATTCCTTTTGCAGTGCAAAATTCATCCGTAACCCTGTTTTTGAACTCGGTTCCGTTGTCGCTTCGAATTCGCCTCACCTTTAGATTATAAAGATTTTCCAACAAAGTGATCAAATTCTTTAGAATTTCTGGAGTCTCACTCTTGTGAACCATGAAGTCAACCCATGAAAATCTTGAATAGTCATCAGTAACTACCAAGCAGAAAACCTCCCCGTGCACACTCTTGTGTTTGACAGGGCCAAAAAGGTCCATATGCAGACGTTCGAGTGGCATGTTTACAGTGTTAACCTTTTTCAATGGATGTGATTTCTTGATTTGCTTCCCTTTCTGACACGACACACAGACATCTTGAAGTTGAAAGTTCTTCACATTGACACCTCTCACCAAATTGTTTTTGACAAGGTGATTCATTTTTCTGAGGTGAATATGACCCATCCGTCTGTGCCAAGAGATCGTCTCCTTTTCAGTGGCTTTTGAAATAAAGCAAGTAACTTGTTTTGACTGAGTTATTGCTTGGCTCATATCAAGGACATACAAATCATTAACTCTTGGTGCTGATAAGAGAATCCATTCAGCGGGAATCTTGAATCCTGGCTTTAGCACATAGCAGCCGGCATCATCAAAATGCACGGTGAACTTCTTGTCGCAGATCTGAGAAACATTCAGGAGATTGTGATCCAACTGTTGCACATAATTGATTTTGTCGAAACTCACAATTCCATTTGAGATCATTCCCTCGCCGGTGATATACCCTCCTTTGTCTCCAGCAAACGCAACATATCCTCCTCTTATACTTCGCACATCGAAAAGAAGACGATAGTCGCCCGTCATGTGCCTGGAAGCCCCACTATCAACAATCCAAAGACTATTAATACTTCCTCCTGGAGCCGCCTGCACATGCAACTAATATATCAGTTTGAGAGGGGGACCCAAGCCTTTGTGGACTTGGGTCGTCCTTGATCATCAAGGAAAGTGATTTCAATCACTTGATGATTAGGAAAAAGAACTTGTGGTGCTCCCCCTGATTGAATTACCTGTTTTTGTTTCCAAGCTGTTTGTCCTTTACCAGTATTTGTATTAATTGTTTTTGCATTTACTGGTTTTACAGTTGTAGATTTTGCTTGTACAGGTTTTTCTTCTTTGACCTCTGATTTTAAGGCCTTCTCAATTACCTTTTGATTCTTTTGTTTTAACTTCTTTTCCCTTTCTTTCAAGACACGTGGGTCTTGTTTCGGGGAAACAGGTCGTTTTTGGTAATTGGTTTCTTGGGGAGCACTCGTTTTTCCCTTCAACTTTTGCAAGTATGGGCAGTATCTTACAATGTGCCCAACTGTTCCACATTCAAAACACATTCTCCGCTCTACAAACCTCGGAGAAACATTTTGATGACCAGACGGAGAACCAGACAATGAACTTTGTGATCTAGATGTACTTGGACCTAAATCACATCCGTTTGTGTGTTGGGTGTAATTATTCTGATCATTTCGTTTTAAAATTCTAACTTGTTTTATAAAATCAATGTTAGATTTATCCTGAAATGTTTCAAGTTTATCTGTACCCTTGGATCCAACAAAGTTCACTTTCGGTTCTCTTTTCTTAACAGGAGCTCTTTTGTTTTGCACCTTTTGCTGTCGAACCTTAGGTTGCTCAACCTTAGATTGCTGAATTTTAGGTTGTGCAGCCTTAGGTTGAGTAGCCTTAGACTGCTCAACTTTAGGTTGTTGAACCTTTGGTTGTTCAGTATTAGGCTGCTGAACTTTTGGTGCATGAACATTCTTGTTCTGAGCTTTCTTTCCCTGTACCTGACCCTTTCCGGAGTTGACTTGTTGTTTTCGCTCAATTGGTAGTTTTTGGTTTCCATATTGTTTTCTAATTTGTTCACACGGAATTGGATCACATTGAGTGACTGTAACTTTGCCACTTTTGTTCCCCAAAAACTTATCAGTGCATCCTTCAAAAATTTGCTCAATTAAATCTTGATTTACATTTTTAATTGGAAAATCTTTGTTAGAATAATTTTTGCTATCTCCTTTGAGCGTATACAACAAGTTATTCCCTTCAGAGCTAACTACAAGGGATTCCACTGCTTTTGACATTTCAGTCTTACTCGGTTTCACTGGTGGATCACACAGAATGTGATTCTCGATAGGAATATCTGTTGTAACCGAGTTAGACTGTTGTTTCACAATTTCTTCAGATTCATCATCCGAAGAATCAGCATCCTCAATAATGGGAGGACTCTGTTCCTTAACACATGATGAATCTGTCACATTCTCAGATTCTGATTGACCCGAGGATGATGTACCAGTTGTGAACCCGAGGCCTGCTGCAAAATCATCTAGACCGAGTGGCACAGTAGGTTCAAAACGGGGCATATCCTCGTCATCAGGCAACTTGGAGTAATTGTGATTCATCGGGGGAGGGCATGATTTGTAACCAATACATTTTGCATCCCCCTTTTTCTTTTGAACATCAATAATGTGATCCAAAACATAGCGGGAATTGGAATAGCTTTCCAATTTCTGCTTAATTGTCTCACATTCACATCGAGCTGTTGCTAACTCTACCATTTGCTTTTCAATTGTGTCAATTAGGTTATTATTAGCATGTTGTTTTCTCAAAACAACCTTTTGTAATTCAGAAACATCATGTTTTAATGACGCAATTGTTGCTTTAAACTCCTTTTCATTTCTTGTTAAAAACAAGTTAGCTTCAGTTGCTTTAGAAAGATCTACAATCAATTCTTGATTGTGTTTGTGTGTGATTTCAAACTGAATTTCCTTTTCTGCATATTCTAAACACTTTGCACATTCAGTAGAAGCAGAATTAGAGTCAGAGTTAGTATCACATACCTGAGAGGTTTGACCTTCTACATGAGCCATAAAGGCTGTATGAAAAGAAAAAGATCCGTCTTCAGAGAAAAATTGAGAAAGCTTCTCGGAAGTTCCAGCAGATTTCTGGCAAAGAATAGATCTCCTCTTGCATAATGCTTCAGCGTCAGCCAAGAGGTCATCAACCTCCAAATCTAAAGCATCACTTGATAAATCACCAGCAACAAGTGATTCCCCATCCATGCTCCCACTGTAACCCGAGCTATCTTCATCTTCTGAAGATTCACCAGCAGACACGGGTTCTACAACTTTCTCAACCACTTTAGCATAACATGCTGTTCCACCATTTCCTCCTTCACCAAGCTGAAGATTCCAGTTGCAAATCTCATCAGCTTGAACCACTAACCCTCTGTGGGGATTAGTGTTTGTGGATCCAGATGTATTTCCTCCCACGGGAACTATTTGTCTGTCAGAATTGTTGTTCTGTTGTTGTTGAGGCTGTCTTTGATTCCTGAAAGGATTCTGATTGCCTTGCTTAGATGGCTTCTGACATTCCCGCTTGAAATGACCTTTTTCACCACAGTTGAAGCAGGTGACAGCATTTTTATCAAAACCATACTTGGTGTTGTTGTTGCTTTCCAAGTTGGTTCTTCCCATCCTTTCCATGAACTCTTTTGCTCTTCGAATAGCACTAGAAAGAGCCCATTTGATATCCATCATCTCAAACTCTTCTTTATCCACTTGCTGATAATCTTCATTAGTTAGATTGATATTCCCAATCTGACCTGCAACTAATCCACAATAAGCACTAACCAAGGTATTCAACATCTCCATATGCTCCTTGGCTATTTCAACAGTGACTTTGGAAAAGTTGGAAGTGTCTAATCTGACTGTGTTCGGATTGGAAGTGGCTTGAAAGTTTGAAGAGTTTCCATAAAACCCTTGCTGTTGCGGTTGTTGCTGCTGAGCTCTGCTTGGGTCTAAGAAAGGCGGTGGTGTGAATTGCTGAGCTGTCTGTTGTTGTTGAGAAGAAGAATCTGGTCTTGAATACATCATCGTGTATGCTGAAGGATCAAACTGATTTGTTGTGGAAGGTCCTGTGTTTGAGATGAAAGCTGTTTGAAGCTTAGCATGCTGAGAGGCTGGCTTTTCTCCACTAATACCACCTGCAATCCCAAAATACATCTCTGGATTCTGAGGAGTTATTGTTCTTTTTGCCTTTAGCTTTTCTTCTACATCTTTGTTCTCCAATTTCTGAATTAGCTCATAAACGGTGATTGTGTCCAGAACACCGTTTTCTTTGAGAATCTCAAGATAACCGCTCCATTTTGCTGGTAAGCCATCAGCAAATCTCTTCACCATTTCTTGTGGAGTGGCAGTGACTCTGAAGGCAAACATTTCACTCAACAGATGATGGAATCTTGTAGATAATTCTGCCAAACCCTCGTTCTCCATACACGTGAAACCTTCAAACTCTTTCTTCAGCAGCTCTTGCTTGATCTTCCTCGATTGAGCGTTTCCTTCACACCGTAACGTGAGCATATCCCACAAGCTTTTAGTAGTTGTACAGTAAACGAACTGGTGGTATATGTCTCTGTGAAGAGCTTGCGTGAGAATCATGAATGCTTTCTTTTCCAACTCAAATTTCTTCTTATCATCATCAGACATTGTGCTGTAAGTTTCTGGATTCGATCCTGCAACTTCCAACTCATTTTCAAATGGAGTGAAGAAACACATCCATAGATCTTAACCTTGCCCCTGAACATAAGTTCTCAGCCTTTCTTTCCACCATCCCCAATCATTGATGTGATTTAGCTTTGGCGGTTTTGTGCTTGTACCAGTTTCACTGTCGTTCTGCATCATTGCTTGAATGCTGCTGCTTTGATTTGTGACCAATGCCCATTGATTTGCAGTTATCATTGCAGCTTGAGGTGGGGCAATAGCCTGCATCCATGCAGTTTTGTTGAACTCTGACGCAGATTGCGTGGCTGATGATTGCGTAGATGATTGTGGAGTCAAAGTTGTTGTAGTCCACGCGGATGGATCCCACTGACCGTTTGTTCCCATTTTATAAAAATTAATATATTAAGTGAAAATTGATTTAAAATTTGAAAGATTAATTTTCACAAACTATGTTAAAATGTTGAAGAGAAACAAACAACCGAAAGATCAAGGATCGAAACACCTGAAAAACACAACTGTTAATCTTAAACAAATAAGGATCGAAAGATAAAACACTTGTTCGAAGGATCAACAGTGTTCGAAGGATCACTGTTGAGTTTCGAACAATGACTTCGAAAGATTCTCCAACACGAAGGATCCTTATCTTTCGAAGAGTAACAGTAGCTCGAACGATGTATCCTTCGAAAAAATTCCTTGGCTCGAAAGATAGATCACAGGCTTCGAAAGATGTTCGAAGGATGGGTATCTGTCGAACCTCCTTGATCGAAAGATAATCTTTCGACTTCGAAGGATATCTTTCGATGATATCTGACACAACGACACAAAGTTGACAGGTTGGTGAAAAGGTGATGTGGTTGGTGGACAACTTTCGGCAGAAGGGATGTTCTGACTTCAACTTTTCACCAACTTCAGATTTGACTTTCAAAATATTGCCCAAAAAGGAAGGCTTCTTATCCAGAAACCAGTACCGGAGTTAGCCGGAATCTTGGCCGGAAATAAACAAACCTTTTAGAACAAGATTTTTTAGTTACCCAAACCTTCCCTTAACACACCCGGTTAGTTTAGAACACGTTTTAAGGCTAAAAATGCAAGAAACACACTAAAAACGGGTGCTAAACCAAGTGAGTTTTGTCCAAACACTTCCAAAGTCTTGTACAAACCCGGTTTTTAACAAGGAAAAGAGCCACGGCTCTGATACCACTTGTAGGTCCCTCGGAGGTTGAGGTTAAACCTTATCCTTGTTATGTTTAACACTCTAGCAAGTGCGGAATCCAAGCTAGAATGCAAACCGATAGTTTAGATGAAAGCACAAGTTACAAAGAGAAAGAGTAGACACGCAATATATCAAAGTTTTCTCTTGTATTTCAGTGGACACGGTTACAGCCCTTGACCAAACTGAAATGCTCTCTACAAGACCTTGGTTCACTCACATGCACTATCAACAACACTTGAAAGACTTGCAAGACTAACTGTGAAGTGAAACCAACATGGGATATATATACCCATAACAGATAACATGTGTCGAAGGATCAGAAAGACTGTCGAAGGATCATCTATCGACCACAAACACTCCGAAGGATCCATACATACCTCGAAGGATGATATATCCTTCGAGGTCCATATGTTTCCTTCGAAGGTTATCCTTCGAGGTCATCGAAGGATACAAACCATCCTTCGATGACATCCTTCGAACACAAGTAAGCTTACACACTAAGTGTTGACTGTTTGGCCAAGTCAAACCAGGAGGATGGTTGACTTGGTCAAACATACAGTCAAACACATATACAAATCAAACACAAGAAGTAAACAAGACTAACAAAAGACATCGTTTATAACATTACAAAATACAGACAAAGTACAGACACAAGTGCACCAACATCTGTTCAGGGCGGGTCCTGGGATACCTATAACCCTTCATGTGATGATCTTCCACATGCTCCTCACTGGAACTTGACTCAAGGCTCTAGAATGAATGACCTTGGCAACTGTCGAGAGTTCTTCTCTTTATCCCTCCCCCCGGCCGAAAGAATGTTTCAGAAAAGACGTCATTGGATGGATCTCTTGGATGACCATATCCATGTTGGGGTTAACTTTTACGACACCTCCCAAGAGATTGTAAGGGAATGGCAGTTGATGGGAGAGGATACACTAGAATTTGAGGCTGCTAAGAAGGCGTTGGCTGAGGAGAGGGAGAAATTCAATGCTGAAAAGAAGGGTTTGGCATGGAGGGTTGCGGATGCGAAGACAAACTTGCTAAGGAGAAGCATTTTAATGCTAACAAGCAGAAGGAATGGGAGATTTCCTGCGAATGAACCAACCGAGAAATGCAAACCCAGCGTGATGCAATTGTTAAGTTGAAAGGAGAGAAGACTCAGGTAAGCGAAGAGGTTGAGCAGGAGCGTGCTTCGCATTAGAAGAGAGAAAGCGAGTACCTCCAACGGATTGCCAAATTGCAACAGCTTGTTACTGAAAGATCTGCAGAAGTCCGGGCTTCTGAGATTATAGCGGAGGAAGCTAATGCTGACAGCAAGTGGTTGCTTGCGCGTGGCGTTCCATTGGTATGTTTTTCCTCGCTTCTTTTATCTACTCTACTTTGTTTCCTATTCTGTATGCTTATTTTGTTTTCTCCAGATTACTGAGCGCATCGTGAAGTCGGAAGAGCTTGCCAAATATATGTTCGAGCTTGGTGAAGCTGCATATGATCATGGTCGCAAGGATGGTTATGGCGAAGGTAGGGCGGCTGCTGATGCGAAAGAGGTGGTGAGTCATTTTGACTTGTATAAAACTGACTGTGCAGCTCGTCATGCTGAGAAACGGCAGGAGTATGAGTTTCTCGAGTTCGCCATTGTTAAAGCTGTTGGGAAATTGTCTCGAAAGCCGGACGGGATTGAGTTGTTGAAGAAAGCCCTTGGTGATCAGAACCCTGAAGCTGAAGGTGCTGGGCCTAGTCATCAAGGTTGAAGATTACCGGCTTGCATGCCGCGTATTGGCCTGATGGCCTTGTAATCATCTGACAATTTCCTGATTTTCATGTTTGTGAATAATTTACTTTTACCTTTGTTATGGTGGTTGGTGCATTTTGACATTATTTTGACATATATATGCTACTGACGGCAGGTTGTTAGTTTACCCATTGCGAATTTTATTTTCGTTACAATATGTGCATGTGTAATTACCTTGATTAGGTATTGCGAATGAATGATGGCCGTGACATGTCGTATTGTGTTGGTCGCTATGGCTTCACACTGTGGTGTGTTATGCATAAGTGACTTTACAATGTTTTATCTATCGTTATGCGCATAGTTTTATTTGTTTATACAAAGTGATCGTTTTAACAGGTTATTGTGTTGACCCGACTGTGTTTAGCCTTGGAGGTCTTACAATGTTCGTTTTACCATGCTTACGATTTTTTTGTGTGGATGTGGGCATGAAGTGGCATTTGGCTTAACAGGCTTTGGTTGTGTGTACTTGACCTGGCCGTGTACTTAGTTGCCATGAGCCTTAAAGGTCTACAACGTTTCCCGTGTCTAAGCCATTGATGTTTTCGTGTATGCCCAAAGTAATATATGCAGTTTTAACAAAAATTCACAGAAGATAAGATAACCAACACTTCTTGTATTAAAGTCTACTGTGTTGGGCGCATAGCCATTCATTACAAAGGACGGTAAAAACTATTGCTGGTTACATATAGCATCTTCTTAATTGCTGAGCATTCCAAGTTCTTGGGACTTCTTTGTTTTCAAGCATGCGCAACTTGTACGCTCCTTTCCCGAGGACTTCATCTATGACGTAAGGTCCCTCCCACTTGGGAGCTAGTTTTCCCGGTCTTCGGCGTTGGACGCCTCGTTGTCTCTCAAGACGTAGTCTCCAGGGTTGAATGTGCAGATTCTGACCTTGCTGTTGTAGTATTTTTCCAGCTTGGTTTTGTATTTTGCCTCGTTGATCGCTGCCATCTCTCTTCTTTCTTCTAGAAGGTCTAGATCCAACCTTCTTTCTTCTTCATTATTGACAGCATTCATCGACAACATCCTTGGAGATGGCAAACCTATCTCTGCTGGTATCATGGCTTCTGACCCATAGACTAGACTGAACGGTGTTTCACCGTTGCTTGTCTTTGGCATAGTCCTATGGGCACATAGTATGCTGGGCAACTCGTCAACCCATCCTCTTCGCTGCGTCCCGAGCCTCGCTTTAATACCATCCATGATACTTTTGTTTATTGCTTCGACCTGACCATTTCCTTGTGGGTGTGCCACCGAGGAAAAGGTATATTCGATGTTCAGCTCTTTAAACCAGTTCTGGAGGTCTTCAGCGGCGAAGTTTGTTCCGTTATCAGTTATGATTCTCAGAGGTAGCCCGAAACGACAAATTATTTGTTCCCAGATGAACCTTCGCACCACAGTAGATGTAGTTGATGCTAGCGCCTTTGCTTCCACCCATTTTGTGAAATAGTCTACTGCGACTATGATAAACTTCACTGCTCCTGGGGCTTCCGGAAAGGGACCGACCATATCTATTCCCCACTGCTGGAACGACCATGCCGTTGTTACGGGGACCAGTTCATTTTTTGGGCGCATTGTTTTTGGAGCGTGTCTCTGACAACCACTGCATTTCCTCAGGACCTTGACCGCATCTAGGTGCATCCCTGGCCAGTAGTAACCCGCGTTCATTACTTTTGCTACCACCATTCTTGGTCCGGCATGAATGCCACAAATGCCTTCGTATACTTCGCGAATTAAATAATTGGCATCTTCTGGATCCACACATCGCAGCAATGGTCCGAGGTACGACTTCCTATAGAGAATGCCATCAGACATTTGATAATGTTCAGACTTGTACTGTATTTTTCTTGCTTTGGCTTTGTTCTTTGGCACTATTCCGGACTGAAGGTACATGATGATCGGAGTCATCCAGGATGTTCCCCCGAGTTGGATGACGTTCACTTGCCTAAATGGTACCGATGGGTTGCTTAGAACTTTAATGCGCACGTCTTTGGCCAGATGTTGGAAGCTGGTTGATGCGAGTTTGCTCAGTGCGTCTGCTGGTTTTGTCACACCCCCAAAATCCACACGCGGAGTACCACCGCTTGGGAGCGTGACATGACCAGGATCAAGCCATCAATCATATCAAACATAGCATTTAATAATCAAAGTAAGTAACGTAATTCATCATGACATGATTGATGTTTCAAAACCAAACATTGTTTAAGTAGCGGAAGCATTGTTGTAAACCCAAGTTAAAATACTGAAATGTCATAAGTGCCTAACAAAGTAATACGAACCTTGTCCACAACGACCGGCTCCTCTTTGTGCAAGCTCCATGTACCTAACGATCTGCAAGGCATGTAACAGAATGATCAACAAACTAGTTGAGCGAGTTCACAGTAAGTAAGTGCTTAACAGTAAGTAACGGGTGGCTCTACTGGGCCGATAGCAAATTGTATAGGTGGGGGCTTCCCATGTTATGTAACCACTAGACTATTCGTATCAACTACTCGTATCATCCCTGTTCTTCTTCCGAGAACAGTAGCGCGTATGGGGTGTACGTAGGTTTTACGCACGTATCCTTCACAACCGAGGATAGGAGACGCGGGGGTGTATGTGGGTTTCACGTACGTATCCTTTGTACCGAGGATAGGAGTAAGTAATGCGTACACGTAGGTTTTACGTGCGTGCCTGACATCCGAGGCAGTAATTGGCATATGACCACGTAGGTGTTATCCTAACCTACGGAACCGTCCTGACATCCGAGGATCATGGTAGGTGATAGTCTAGGAAAAGCATATGTACGTTCTTAATAAATGGTAACCTTTATCCCATTCCCACGACCCGGGAATCCCATGCCTTAGTAGAAGTGTGAACTCACCTGGGTTTGCTCGGCAGACAATAAAATGCTCAAGTATACAAGTAAGGAATCAACCACGTCCTATCATGGTTACTTATGCAAGTTAGGTTCGTACAAAACTATTGCACGTATAAGCTACACGTATGTATACTCATATAATCATGGCAAGAATCACGTATGCATGTGAACAGGTAAGAGCATAGCATTAACATTCATGTGCGATCCAATGTCTAAGCCCGAAATACAAACAGCCCAAATATCATGTCGGCCCAACCGGATAAGCAGTCCAATAACATAACAGTCATAAGTCCAAATCATTTGGCCCAAACGATTGGGCCCGTGATAGTGGAAGTCCAAAACAGTACACGTGCAAAGGTGGTCTCGAGTCGCAACCAGCGATCTCGAGTCGCAACAGCTGGTTACGAGTCGCAACAGGTGGTCTCGGTTCGTCATGGTCCGGTTACGAGTCGCAACGGGACTCGCAACCATGGTCTCGAGTCGTCATGTGCTGGTTACGAGTCGCAATGAGACTCGCAACCATGGTTTCGACTGATGTTGCTGTGTGGTCTCGAGTCGAGACTGTGGGTTTCGACTCGCAATCCAAGTCGCAATCACGTGTGTAACTGATTTCCATAATCATTCCCAACAATCATTCCGTAATTTATGCAAACAACTAAACAGTTTCACAATTCAGATCAAACCTGGTAATTAGCAGATTTTTATATCATATTCAACGTGTTCATCTTTAAACAAATGCATAACAGTATCAAGAATAAACAATCGGATCATAATCAAACATATAACAATCGGTTGGTTTTAAGTCTTGCAACCCTATCATGCATCCTAACCGATTAACACATACATGCAACCGATTTACAATCAACATCACGAATCACTGTTAGGCTTCTAGCATACAACCCGGTTTGTGTGAACATACATAAGAGCCGATTTACATACAAGCAGATTGGTTATGATAACCTATGTCACTTAATCAGTTTAGCTCGATAACATAACTCATCCGATTACAATCATATGGTGAACAAACGATTTGCAAGAACACAAACTAAACCACATAAATCGTACAAGAATATAATCAATCATACTAACCGGTTACAAGTAAAGGAGTATGATCCGAATGGGAAGTTGGTTCTTGTGCCGTCGGTTTCCAAGCAACGAGAGGGAGAGGTAGAGAGCAAATAGGGTTTGTGTGTGTTATAAAAATTGTAACAACAATGAGGATCAAACCCTTACCCTTGGTTTTGGTGTTTGCGAGTGGGGAGTGGGCCGAGCCCAACTCGGTTATCTAATGGGGTCCGATTTCAAAGTGTGGCCCAAATGGGCTTGTGTGACCAGTTAGCCTTGTGCGATCGGGTTTTAGTGTGTGGTTTGGGCTCGTGCAACACATAACATACATACCCACATAATGCACAAAAACAAACATTCATTCAATCCAAACGTATAATTTCGTTCACATATGCACATAGCGTTACACAAAGCAAGTCTAAAGTTCGAGTTGTCACATTATCCCCAACTAATTGGAAATTTCGTCCCGAAATTTGGTATGCACTCACTGAGGAAGCTAGGTAAGTTATAGCGTTCACTGGTTTTCCTGGGGTGTCACATCCTCCCCCCGTTGATCTGGAATTTCGTCCCGAAATTCCGAAGTAGTAGCTTCAGCCTCAGTAGTGGTTGCATTGGTTTCGAATAACTGGGGGTACTTTTCTGTCATCCTGTCTTCGCGTTCCCAGGTGTACTCTGGGCCACGTTTGGAGTTCCAACGAACTCGAACAAGAGGGATTCTCTTGTTTTTGAGGACCTTCACATCCCGGTCCGTGATTTCTACTGGTTCCTCGACGAACTGCAACCGCTCGTCGATAGTGAGTTCCTTAAAAGGAATGATGAGGGTTTCATCTGATAAGCACTTCTTTAGCTTCGACACATGAAAGACATTGTGAACTGCTCCGAGTTCAGCTGGTAGGTTCAACTTGTAGGCTACCTTGCCAATCTTTTCTAAGATTTCGAATGGTCCGACGTACCGCGGATTCAGTTTGCCCCTTTTGCCAAAACGTACCACACCCTTCTAGGGTGAGACTTTCAATAATACCCGGTCCCCGACCTGAAATTCCAAGGGCTTTCTACGCTTGTCCGCGTAGGCTTTCTGACGGTCGCGTGCTGCCGCCACGCGTTGTCGTATCTGTGCTATCTTTTCTGTGGCGTCCACTACAATCTCTGGACCCGTAATCTGACTATCCCCCACCTCTGCCCAACAGAGAGGTGACCGGCATTTACGTCCGTACAATGCCTCGAATGGAGCGGCTTGAATGCTGGTATGGTAACTGTTATTGTACGAAAACTCCACCAATGGGAGGTGCTTTTCCCAGCCGTTGCCGAAATCGATAACGCATGCCCTAAGCATGTCTTCAAGTGTTTGAATCGTTCGCTCAGACTGCCCATCGGTCTGAGGATGATATGCTGTACTCATGTCTAACCGTGAGCCGAAAGATTTGTGCATCGCTTGCCAAAGCTTTGACGTGAATCGTGCATCGCGATCCGAAATAATAGAGGTGGGCACTCCGTGCCTCGAAACAACTTCTTTAAGATAGACGTCTGCGAGAGTGGAGAACTTGTCCGTTTCCTTAATCGGCAGGAAGTGTGCAGACTTGGTGAGTCGATCAACTATGACCCATATTGTATCGTTCCCACGCTGAGATCTAGGTAAGCCTGTAACAAAATCCATGGAAATTTCTTCCCATTTCCATTGAGGTATCATAGGCTGCTGAAGTAGACCAGCTGGTTTCTGATATTCAACCTTGACTCTCGCACAGGTCAAGCATTTTCCAACGTACGTAGCGATGTGGGCCTTCATGCTAGGCCACCAATAAGTAGTGCTGATGTCGTGGTACATTTTATCTGACCCTGGATGTACCGAGTAGCGAGACTTGTGAGCTTCATCCATTACAAGTTCGCGTAAACCGCCATAGAGAGGGACCCAAATCCGGCCCGTTACATAGTAGGCGCCGTCTTCCTTTTGTTCCATTTGTTGTCGTGAGCCGCGTAAGGCTTCAGCCTTGACGTTTTCGGGCTTCAATGCTTCTACCTGAGCATTTCGTATCTGTGCTGGAAGGCTAGACTGAATCGTAAGCTGTAGCGCTCGCACGCGCCGTGGTAAAGTGTCTTTTCGACTTAGAGCGTCAGCCACCACATTGGCTTTGCCTGGATGATACTTGATGGCGCATTCGTAATCGTTAAGTAACTCGACCCATCGTTGTTGACGCATGTTCAAATACTTCTGCTTAAGGATATGCTCGAGACTCATGTGATCGGTGTAAATCGTGCACCGGGTACCGTACAGGTAGTGTCGCCATATCTTAAGCGCGAAAACAACAGCTCCCAGCTCTAGATCGTGCGTCGTGTAGTTTCGTTCGTGAACCTTGAGTTGCCGAGAAGCGTAGGCTATCACTTTATCACGTTGCATCAACACACATCCAAGACCCTGGATGGATGCATCACAATATACTACGAAGTCTTCTGTGCCTTCCGGCAATGAGAGAATAGGTGCGCTGCAAAGCCTATCCTTTAGATACTGAAAAGCAGTTTCCTGCGTGTTGCCCCAACGGTAGGTGACACCCTTCTGTGTCAGTAGTGTAAGTGGTTGCGCGATCTTTGAAAAGTCTTTGATAAATCGTCTGTAGTAGCCTGCCAAACCCAAGAATTGGCGTATTTCTGTCGGTGTACGCGGTGCAGGCCAGTTTCTGATCGAATCTACCTTGGATGGATCGACATGGATCCCATCCTTGTTCACCACATGGCCTAAGAAGTGGACTTCACGAAGCCAGAAGTCGCATTTAGAAAGCTTGGCGTACAGCTGTTCCTTCCGAAGGAGTTCCAAAATAAGGCGAAGATGTTGCTCGTGTTCCTCCTGACTCTTGGAGTAAATCAGAATGTCGTCGATGAAAACAATGACGAACTTGTCGAGGTAGGGTTTGCACACCCTGTTCATAAGATCCATGAATACCGCAGGTGCATTCGTAAGTCCGAACGGCATAACCAAGAACTCGTAGTGACCATAGCGAGTTCTGAATGCTGTCTTAGAGACGTCCTCCTCGCGGACTCTCAGTTGATGATATCCTGACCGTAGGTCGATCTTGGAATAGTAACACGACCCTTGCAACTGGTCGAATAAGTCGTCTATGCGTGGAAGAGGATAACGGTTCTTCACCGTCACCTTGTTCAGTTCCCTGTAGTCTATACACATCCTGAACGTACCGTCTTTCTTTTTCACGAATAGCACTGGAGCTCCCCAAGGCGAAGAGCTTGGGCGAATGAAGCCCTTTTCCAAGAGCTCTTGTAGCTGCTTTGACAATTCTTCCAATTCTGATGGAGCTAGACGATATGGTGCGCGAGCTATGGGTGCTGCTCCTGGAGCGAGCTCGATCTGAAATTCAACCTGACGATGAGGCGGTAAGCCAGGTAAATCTTCAGGAAACACCTGAGGGAAGTCACGTACGACTGGTATATCCTCCAATTTCTTTTCCTTTACTGACGCATCTGAAACAAGAGCCAAAATGGTTGTGTGACCTTTTCGTAAGCACTTCTGAGCCTTCAAGAAGGAGATGATTCCGACCACTGCACCACTCTTGTCACCTTGAACTTCGAGAGGTTCCTGACTAGAACGAGGAATACGAATGATCTTCTCACTGCATAAGATTTCTGCCTGGTGTTGGGATAACCAATCCATCCCAATCACGACGTCGAAACTTCCCAAAACTATGGGAATGAGATCAATAGAGAAGGCTTGACCAGCTAGGATAAGATTACAACCCTGAACTACGTGCGTGGCTTCTAGACTTTTACCGTTAGCTAACTCTACTACGTGCTTGGTGGGTAAAAGTGTTGGTGCACGTTTTAGCAGTTGACACATTTTCACAGACATATAGCTTGTATCCGCACCTGAATCAAACAAAACAGTAACGTAAATATTGTCGAGGAGAAACTTACCCATAACAACGTTGGGATCGTTCACTGCGTCGCCTCGACCTAGCACAAAAGCGCGACCCCGAGCTTCATTGCCGTTGTTATTTCCTCCGTTGTTGTTGCCGTTGCCCTGGTTGTTGTTGTTGTTCTGGTTCCTGTTGAGCTGTGGGCAGTGTCTTTTGATGTGGCCTTCAGCACCACAATTGTAGCATCCCTTGTTGCCCTGTTGTTGGTTAGGCTGGGCATGAGGCTGCTGCTGATTTTGGTTCGCAGGACGAAGGCTTCTACAGTCTTTGGCCTCGTGACCCATCTTGAGGCATCTTTGACAACGACCCTTGGTACACTAGCCGTTGTGGTGCCTGTTGCAGTTGTTGCACTTTGGAAGATTTCCGCGATATCCACCCTGCCTGTGGCTACCTGACGACTGCTGGTTAGGGCTTTGATAGTTGTCAGTCTTTCGCTGCTGATTCTGGGACTGAATTGAAACTGATGCTTTGCTTGAATCCCCCTCCCATTTCCTCTTGTTGTCACTGAGGGTAGCGGGAGTAGTTGAAGGAGTGACTGTAGCAGTAGCGCTGACACGCTTAGGCAGTTTATTCTGATCCACTGCCTGATCGGTGATGCGATGAGCGAGACGCTGGATTTCCTGGATGTTGTCGAGGTTAGCCGAGGTAACGTGGCTCTGGATTTCTGGTGCCAACCCCTTGAGATACATCTCGATACGCTTGTATGGAGGGTCTACCATAGTTGGACACAGGACGGCCAGCTCGTTTGACCGCTTGGTATACGCTTCAATCTCCGACCCAACCATTTTCAGATTATACAGCTCGTCTTCTAGCTTGTGAATATCTTCACGCGTACAATACTCACGCTTGATAAGCTCCTTAAAATCGTTCCAGGGTGTGGCGTTAGCGGCTGCCAACCCCAGAATTTGTACCTGCGCGTTCCACCAGGTTAGCGCGATTCCTTCCAAAGTGCCGGTGGCGTACTTCACCCTGCGTGCCTCAGGGCATTCACACATTTCGAATACTGATTCTAGCTTCTCGAACCAGTGGAGGAGTCCAACCGCTCCTTCTGTGCCGCTGAACGTGCCGGGACGGCAGTCCATAAAGTTCTTGAATGTGCAGACAGGCTGCTGCGCGTGTTGACCTATTGTGTACGAATAGGACGAAGTTAAATACGAGAGTTAATGTAGGATCTAGAGATCCTAGTGTGTGCCTATACTGCAGGATATACTACCTGCTTGAGCTGCTGCAACTGCCGCAGCAACTTGGGCTTGAACAAGAGCCTCTAACTGGGCTTGTGTCATGTTAATTCTTCCAGCCATTGATCTTCATGTCAAAGGCGAAATAGGTGAGAAAAGTTCGCGAATAGTGCGATGACAGAAAAGTGTAAGCATGTAAGGGTTCTTAAGCAATAGCAAATAGTGAGCATTGTAGTCTAAGCATACCACGAGCAAAGTTCCAAGTAATTCTAGCAAGTAGGCAATAAACATAAACCTTATTACCTAAAATGTCGAGTCTTGCACGTGGAGCGAAGCGTCGTTGTGGATCGTTGAGAGCACTGTTCGGGTTATAGTCTGGTTTTAATAAAAACGTTTTTCCCATATTAAAACCAAGTTCTCTATAACCAATGGCTCTGATACCAATCTGTCACACCCCCAAAATCCACACGCGGAGTACCACCGCTTGGGAGCGTGACATGACCAGGATCAAGCCATCAATCATATCAAACATAGCATTTAATAATCAAAGTAAGTAACGTAATTCATCATGACATGATTGATGTTTCAAAACCAAACATTGTTTAAGTAGCGGAAGCATTGTTGTAAACCCAAGTTAAAATACTGAAATGTCATAAGTGCCTAACAAAGTAATACGATCCTTGTCCACAACGACCGGCTCCTCTTTGTGCAAGCTCCATGTACCTAACGATCTGCAAGGCATGTAACAGAATGATCAACAAACTAGTTGAGCGAGTTCACAGTAAGTAAGTGCTTAACAGTAAGTAACGGGTGGCTCTACTGGGCCGATAGCAAATTGTATAGGTGGGGGCTTCCCATGTTATGTAACCACTAGACTATTCGTATCAACTACTCGTATCATCCCTGTTCTTCTTCCGAGAACAGTAGCGCGTATGGGGTGTACGTAGGTTTTACGCACGTATCCTTCACAACTGAGGATAGGAGACGCGGGGGTGTACGTGGGTTTCACGTACGTATCCTTTGTACCGAGGATAGGAGTAACTAATGCGTACACGTAGGTTTTACGTGCGTGCCTGACATCCGAGGCAGTAATTGGCATATGACCACGTAGGTGTTATCCTAACCTACGGAACCGTCCTGACATCCGAGGATCATGGTAGGTGATAGTCTAGGAAAAGCATATGTACGTTCTTAATAAATGGTAACCTTTATCCCATTCCCACGACCCGGGAATCCCATGCCTTAGTAGAAGTGTGAACTCACCTGGGTTTGCTCGGCAGACAATAAAATGCTCAAGTATACAAGTAAGGAATCAACCACGTCCTATCATGGTTACTTATGCAAGTTAGGTTCGTACTCAACTATTGCACGTATAAGCTACACGTATGTATACTCATATAATCATGGCAAGAATCACGTATGCATGTGAACAGGTAAGAGCATAGCATTAACATTCATGTGCGATCCAATGTCTAAGCCCGAAATACAAACAGCCCAAATATCATGTCGGCCCAACCGGATAAGCAGTCCAATAACATAACAGTCATAAGTCCAAATCATTTGGCCCAAACGATTGGGCCCGTGATAGTGGAAGTCCAAAACAGTACACGTGCAAAGGTGGTCTCGAGTCGCAACCAGCGATCTCGAGTCGCAACAGCTGGTTACGAGTCGCAACAGGTGGTCTCGGTTCGTCATGGTCCGGTTACGAGTCGCAACGGGACTCGCAACCATGGTCTCGAGTCGTCATGTGCTGGTTACGAGTCGCAACGAGACTCGCAACCATGGTTTCGGCTGATGTTGCTGTGTGGTCTCGAGTCGAGACTGTGGGTTTCGACTCGCAATCCAAGTCGCAATCACGTGTGTAACTGATTTCCATAATCATTCCCAACAATCATTCCGTAATTTATGCAAACAACTAAGTAGTTTCACAATTCAGATCAAACCTGGTAATTAGCAGATTTTTATATCATATTCAACGTGTTCATCTTTAAACAAATGCATAACAGTATCAAGAATAAACAATCGGATCATAATCAAACATATAACAATCGGTTGGTTTTAAGTCTTGCAACCCTATCATGCATCCTAACCGATTAACACATACATGCAACCGATTTACAATCAACATCACGAATCACTGTTAGGCTTCTAGCATACAACCCGGTTTGTGTGAACATACATAAGAGCCGATTTACATACAAGCAGATTGGTTATGATAACCTATGTCACTTAATCAGTTTAGCTCGATAACATAACTCATCCGATTACAATCATATGGTGAACAAACGATTTGCAAGAACACAAACTAAACCACATAAATCGTACAAGAATATAATCAATCATACTAACCGGTTACAAGTAAAGGAGTGTGATCCGAATGGGAAGTTGGTTCTTGTGCCGTCGGTTTCCAAGCAATGAGAGGGAGAGGTAGAGAGCAAATAGGGTTTGTGTGTGTTATAAAAATTGTAACAACAATGAGGATCAAACCCTTACCCTTGGTTTTGGTGTTTACGAGTGGGGAGTGGGCCGAGCCCAACTCGGTTATCTAATGGGGTCCGATTTCAAAGTGTGGCCCAAATGGGCTTGTGTGACCAGTTAGCCTTGTGCGATCGGGTTTTAGTGTGTGGTTTGGGCTCGTGCAACACATAACATACATACCCACATAATGCACAAAAACAAACATTCATTCAATCCAAACGTATAATTTCGTTCACATATGCACATAGCGTTACACAAAGCAAGTCTAAAGTTCGAGTTGTCACAGGTTTGTTCTCGCTCCTATTGATGTGATGAACCTTGTAAGAATTAAAGCTTTGAAGCAGGGTTCTTGCTTGCTCTAGGTACAATGCCATGACGTCTCCTTTGGCGTCGTACTGGCCATTGATCTGTCCTGCTACGAGCATGGAGTCTACAGGCGCTTCTATGTGTTTGACTCCCATTTTGATTGCTAACCGTAACCCAGCAAGAAAAGCTTCATACTCGGCTTCATTATTTGTGCTCTTGAAGTCTAACCGGATGTCGTATGTGAACTCATGTTTTTTCTGGACTTACCAGCCTAAGTCCTGCGCCTGCACCATCTTCGTTGGATGCGCCATCCGTATATGGCAGCCATGGTTCTTCTGATTGTTGCTTTTCGGCCTTCTCCATTGCCTTGCATTGTCTGTCTTTTTCATCGGGCACCTCTATCAGGAAATCAGCCAACACCTGACCTTTGATCGCTAGCCTTGGTCTAAAAACCACGTTATGGCCTCCCAATTCTATAGCCCACTTTGCTAACCTTCCGGATATCTCAGGTCTCGCGAGGATGTTGCCGATGTTGTAGTTCGTCAGACCATGAATGACATGGTTAGCGAAGTATCTGCGTAATCGCCTGGACGCGTGGATCAGTGCGAGGACCAACTTTTCCATTATGGCATATCTTGTTTCTGGGTCATTCAAGGTGCGAGATACGTAATACACTGGCGTCTGCACGCCTTGTCGGTCGACTAGTAGAACTGCTCCTACCGCTTTTTCTGACGCTGATAGGTACATTACCAGCGGTTCACCTTTCATCGGTGCTCTCAGCGTTGGCAATCATATGAGACATTCTTTTATTTCTCGAAATGCATGCTCGGCTTCCAGGGTCCATTGGAACTGATTCTTCTTTACACAGTTGCGGAGGGTTTTGATGAATGGAAAAGATTTTGCTGCGTGATTGGCGAGGAAACGGTTGAGTGCTGCTAACCGTCCAGCCAACTTCTGCATTTCTTTTATCGTTGATGGTGAAGGCATCCGCTCTATCGCTTGCACCTTTTCAGGATTGACCTTGAATCTATCCTTTATAACGATGAAACCTAGGAACTTCCTTTCTTCCATCCCGAAGGAGCACTTCGCTGGGTTTAGTTTAATGTTTACCCCGCGCAACGTATCGAACGTTTTTTGGATGTTCACCAACATCATACTTTCTTCCTTACTTATGATGACCAGGTCGTCCATGTATACTTCGATGTATTTACCGATGGCGTCACTGAATGTTTTGTTTATCAATCTCTGGTAAGTTTCTCCTGCATTCTTTAGACCAAAGGGCATTTTCGTATAACAATACAACCCTATTGGTGTGTGGAATGCAGTTTTGTCTTCATCCTGGATAGCCATCTGCACCTAATGGTATCCTTTATAACAATCGACGAAACATTTCCATCTAAAAGACGCCAGTGAATCGATTTTCTTGTCAATCTCTAGTAGAGCATAATAATCACGTGGGCATGCTTTGTTCAAATCTTTATAATCCACGCACATTCTCCAACCACCATTTCCTTTAGGGACCATCACTGGGCTGGCTACCCAGGTTTGACAACGAACTTCTCTAATGATACCAGCGTTTAATAATTCTGTGATCTGTTCCTGCATGGCATCGTGCTTTATGTCTCCCAGATGACGTTTTGTATGTACCACTGGTTTTGGCGTTTTCAGAAACATTCAGCCTGTGTTCTGCTATGTGCTGTGGAACGCCAACCATATCAGCTGGTGTGTAGGTAAACACATCCATGTTTTCGAATAACAACTTCTTTAGCGCTGCGCGCGTGAGATTGGACATTGTTGGGCCCAGGGTGACAATTTTGTTCTAGACACTTGTTGTTTAGTATCCATTTTTCAGGTTCCGCGCAAGGTGTGGGCTTGCTTGTTTTTGCTGGTCTGATTTCATCGGTCGTGAGGACCTCTTTGCTGGCATAAATTATGGCTATCCCTATTTCTGTTGGGAATCCGATAGCTGAATGTGGTCCAGAACAAATCATGCTAAAATCCCCTTGGGACTCCCTTCCTAAAAGGATATCATGTCTTGAATTTGCTGGTAATACTATGAATGTGACTTCTTCCGTTCTTGAATTCTTTCCGTCAGAGAGCAGCAACGGGAATGATATCTGACCAAGTGGAAAAACGGCCTCATTGTAGAAACCAGTGAGTGGGTAGTCCACTGGCACTAGACGCGCTTTGTCTACTTGGTCGAGTTGGTTAAAACATTGCTCGTAAATGATATCCGCAGTGCTCCCTGGATCTATAAAAATGTAGTCAGTCTGGTAACGGCTGAACACACCAGGAATGACTATAGGTCTTCATTCTCTTGGACCTCCTCGTACCACAGGGAAGATGACTTGTCTTTCGCGCCAAGAATCATCTTGGGCGTGCCTGTTGTAGTTCTTCCGTGGTCTTATTTGGCCACCTTGAATCATGTGAGTTTCCAGTTTTCGAAGCTTCTTGTTATCTGGACCTTCTTCCCTTCTCTAGATCTGTCGATTATCTCTTTTTCCACCTTTTACTAGGTGTGTGAGCTTGCCATTTTTCAAAGAGCGTTCTATTTCTTGTCTGAGGCTGATGCAGTCATCTGTGAGGTGACCTGTGTCTTTATGGAACTCGAAGAAGAGGTTTGGGTCTTGCCCCCTCTTGTTTCTCATTTGCAACGGAGGTTTGAACTGATGATTTTCTGTTGACAGGACCTCAGAAGGGGTTTTCGTCAAAGGTGTCCATTGCTTTTCTCTATTCTCTCTTTTAACTTCTTTGCGATGACTGATCTGATTGATCGTGGCGCGCGCGTCCTCAGCTGGCGGACTCCGTTCTCTATAACCAGATGTTTTCCAGGGCTGACCCTTGCCTTTCTTGTTTCGTCTATCATGCTGGTTATAGCTATGCTGACGGCTATCATCGTCGGTCAGTTGTTTATCAGTTCTTGCAATTGTTTTCGCTGCTTCGATGAAAGTATCCCAGTCTTTGTGACCTCCATATCTTCCTTTGACTCTTTTGATCAGGTCATCGCATTTAACGGCCCTCATAAAGTGTGAGCGCATCATTTTCTCCCCTACCTCCCCGATTTCTAGGCACTCTTTGTTGTATCTAGTGATGTAGTCTTCAACGCTTTCATGGTCTTTCCTCTAGATGTTCAGACAATCTGCTGGATCTCTAGTGTGCCTGCGTTGTTGGGAGAAATGTGCAAGAAACTTGTCGCGAAAATCCATCCAGGATTTAATTCTTCCTGCAGGTAGACTGTCAAACCAGACGCGCGCCGCGCCGACAAAGGTTTGCGCGAAAAGATGACACCAAGTTGGTAACGTCCAGCCACCTGTTAAGCTTGCGCCGTTGAAGACTTGGAGGTGGTCAGTAGGATCTGTTAAGCCATTGTACTTGCCCACATTGTGTGGCAGTTTTGTCTTGTCAATATCAGCTGTTGCGATCTCTCTAATGAACTTTGACTTTTCAGCTATGCCTTCTGGGCGGTAGCTTAACGAATAATCATGTTCTGCATTTGGATTGTATCCGACGCGCTTGTGGGGTTTGTACGCCTCATGGTTTGGTGGTAATCTGCTGAATACCGTGCTTTCTCTCTTGTACGTCGTGTCATCGTCTTCATTATAACTGTCCCATTCATCGTTTATGTTGCGCGGGCCCAGACGGATGTGTACTGATTTTTTCTGCTGGTGAGTGTGTTGCATATAGTTGCTTTCGGTTTCACCATAAGTGTCGCGGGTGTCATGTGCACTTTGCCTTCTTATGTTGGTTGTTTTCTCAGGTTATTGATTCCGCGCATGTGTCTGCTGAGGGATATGGGTGCTTGGTGGCTTTTGTGGTGGAGTTACAAAAGCGGACTGATTAGCTTGCGCTTGGAGCAAAGCTTGTTGTGCGCTAAGTTGTGCATAGACAAGGTTCAGAGACGTTGTTTGCTTGGCATACCAGGAGGCCGGAGTTTCTCCTTCAGGTAGCCCTAAGAGTGTTGAGAAGTTCAACTGTGTCTGACCCGATGGTGCTGAAGGGCCAGCCCCATGGTTTGGTGTTGGAACTTCTTGAGGTGTTTGGTTAACTACTCCGGGTGGAGTTTGGAAAGCGGCTCCGTTTATAGTTTGATTGATAACTCTGGAGGTGCTCCCAAAGATATCGAGTAATTCATTGTTTACTTGCCCCTCTCTGACGGTCCCGCTCCCTTGATACCTTTGGATGTGAGCGGTGTCCGTAATCAGTTCAAAGGAAGAGATCTCTCCGTCCATGTGAGGGGAAGGGTTTGGTTCAGTCATTTAGAGAGTTTTTTTGAAGAAAAAGGAGATGAAAATGGTTTGCAAAAGATGCGGCAGGCGCCAATGATGAAACATTGGTTAACACCAAGGTTAATTAGCTAGGTCGTCTCTTATGTGGGTTCAATCTCCTTCTCTACTCGCCTAAGACTGAGATCCTGCAAAACAGCAACACCGTTAGCTCGTTAAAAGGGGAATATGGGGGTTTCCCTCTTAACCGGGCTCCGGCGTGAGAATATGTCACACCCCCAAAATCCACATGCGGAGTACCACCGCTTGGAGGCGGGACTGACCAGGATCTTAGCCACCAATCACATTGAACATCATGAGTATATTCAAATAAACTTTCATTTATTAACAACAGTGTACAATATTTCCTAGTTTACAGCGGAAGCATATTCAACTCAATAAGTGTTTATAAAATCACATGTAAGCTCTTAGTCTTGTCTTGCGTTTCCTTGTGTCCCAACCCATGACCACTCCAGCTTCCCAGACAGCAAGTTCCTTTGACATGCACCTAAAGGCCTGCAAGGCATGTAACAACTAGTCAACAACAATGTTGAGCGAGTTCACAGTTGGGTGTTCGTTTTAAGTGTTTTACGAAAACGTAGTTTGTCTTTAGCTGGCTCACTTGCCGTGGGGGTTTCCCATGTTGAATATATGTTTAACCAGTTTACTCTATTTCCCAAAACATATCCATAGACGGTGGGGGTTTCCCACGTAAAATAAAAGTTTACCCTGTTTCCCAAACATATCCATAGATGATGGGGGTTTCCTATAGTTAAAAATATGATTAACCAGTTTACCCTGTTTCCCAAACCTTTTTACGATATTTAGTGGGGGCTTCCCATGTTGTATGTTGCTAGACTAGTTGTAACCATGAGTGTTCTTCTTGACCCGAGAACAGGAGTACGTACGAGGTTTACGTAGGTTTTACGTAAGTGCCCTTGTTAACCTGAGGACAGTGGTACGCGTGTGGTTTACGTAGGTTTTACGTAAGTGTCCCTCGAAACCTGAGGACAGTAGTAAGCACAAGTATACGTAGGTTTTACGTATGTGTCCCTCGAAACCTGAGGACAGTAGTAAGCACATGTATACGTAGGTTTTATGTATGTGTCCCTCAAAACCTGAGGACGATGGTAGATAGTCTAGCAGTAGTAACAGTTCGAGTAATTGTTCAATCTCATTCCATCAATACCATTCCCAACCCACCGGGAATCCCATGCCTTGGAAGTGTGAACTCACCTTGGTTTGCTCGGTATGCTAAGATAAGTGCTCACAAATAATCAATCAAGTCCTATAGTATGCACGTATACTAAATCAGTTCAACTTTATAAAGTTCCACATGAAACCGAAATCTCTAAGTGTACGGGATAGTTAACAACAAGTAACACGTAAACAGATAGTCACCTTCGTATCATTCATGCTTCACATAATTGTCTTTCATAGTTTGTGCTAATGTGGTTATTAAATAACACAATTGTGAGTTATCAGTCATAACGAAGTTAATAACTTAATAACTCAACAGGGTTTATAAACATACAGGAATAATAAACTAACAATGTAGTTAACTAACAGAGTTAACCAACAAATAAAGTTAACCGCTTTACAACTTAACAGGAGTGTACATGCTTAGCAAAATGTGTATATTTAACAGAGTTGACACTAACTGAACCAACAACAAACTCGGACCTTTCAAGCATTAACAAAATTCGGACTATATAGCATTAAATCAAAACTCGGCCCAAACACCCCTTATAAACTCGGACTATATATATCATTCAATCAAAACTCGGACCAACACCCCTTATAAAGTTCGGACTATATATCATTCAATCAAAACTCGGACCCCATATCATTCAAAAAGTTCGGACCATACATCTTTGGTGAAATTCGGACCTTATAATAATCAAAAACCCAGACCCTGTGTTATCTTTATAAAATTCGGACTCAAGGAATCAACTAAAATTCGGACATTTTAAGCATTGCAAACTCGGACTATATAAGTATTAACAAAACTCAGACTATGTGCATTCCATAAAACTCGGACATGTGTTTCCCTTCACAAAAGTCGGACCATGTTTTCTTTAATAAAAACCAGGACTTGTGACTTCACCCTCCGGACTAACAATCATACGAAATACTCAAAACCTAATCACAGACTCCAATGGAACAGTTACAGGTTACGATCAAAACCCTAATTTTCATTCATTGGCAAATGCTGTAACTAATCAACAATCAACCAATTCTAACATATCAGGCATCCAATTGTCAGGCATTTTATTACACAGCTACTCACAAACTATTGCAAAAACAATCAGGTTTTTCAATAAACATAGAGTCATTGTTCGTAGAACTAAGGTTTTCCATGAATCACATAATCAAGGATTAACAACAAATAATCATTAAACGTTTACCTTAGATTGATTCTAGATGAAGAGAGAGATCAAAAGTGATGATTGAGAGCTTGTGCCACCAAGAATGATGAAGAAGATGATTGTAGGAGATGATTGTAGATGAAAGACTGAAAATACGTATGATGATTTGTGAGAGGGGTTAGGGTTAGGAGTTATTAAGGTTTCACTAACTACTCTACTCACCCTTAAGTATCATCTTTTACATAAAACACACACACCACATATAATTTACAGTTAAGCACAAAGTTCTCATGTAAGTCAGATAGTACATAAAGTAATGCATAGTTCCATGCAATGCTAAAGATTGTGTGACCAACTTAATTGTGTTAAGTAAAAGCATTAACCTGAAGTTAAGGGTTGTCACATTATCCCCAACTTGAAAGAAATTTCGTCCCGAAATTTAGCATGCAGTTACTGAGGAAGCAAGTTAAGTTGTATCGTTTACTAGTTTCCCTGGGGTGTCACATCATCCCCCCGTTGATTTGGAATTTCGTCCCGAAATTCTGTAGTAGCTTCAGCCTCAGTAGTGGTTGCATGGTTTCCGAACAACTGGGGATACTTGAGTTTCATTTGGTCTTCTCGTTCCCAGGTGAATTTTGGGCCACGACAGGAGTTCCAACGAACTCGTACAAGATGTATTCTAGTGTGCTTGAGGACCTTAACATCCCGGTCCGTGATTTCTACTGGTTCCTTGACGAATCGCATCTGCTCGTCGATAGTGAGCTCCTTCAAAGGAACTATGAGGGTCTCATCTGACAGACACTTCTTCAGATTCGACACGTGGAAAACGTTGTGAACTGCACCGAGTTCAGCTGGTAGGTTTAGTCTGTAGGCTAGTTTGCCTATTCTTTCAGTGATTTCGAACGGTCCGACATACCGCGGATTGAGTTTGCCTCGTTTGCCAAAACGAACCACACCCTTCCTGGGTGAGACTTTAAGTAGCACTCGATCCCCAACTTGGAACTTGAGTGGTTTCCTGCGCTTATCAGCGTAACTTTTCTGACGGTCGCGAGCTGCCGCCATGCGTTGTCATATCTATGCAATTCGTTCAGTAGCATCAACTACAAGTTCTGGACCTGTGATTTGACTATCCCCCACCTCTGCCCAACAGAGAGGTGACCGGCATTTACGTCCGTACAATGCCTCGAATGGAGCGGCTTGAATGCTGGTGTGGTAACTGTTATTGTATGAAAACCCCACTAGAGGGAGATGCTTTTCCCAGCTGTTGCCGAAATCAATAACACATGCCCGAAGCATGTCTTCTAGGGTTTGCATCGTGCGCTTAGACTGCCCATCCGTCTGAGGGTGATATGCTGTGCTCATGTCTAGCCGTGAGCCAAAAGCTTTGTGCATTGCTTGCCATAGTTCTGAAGTGAATCGTGCATCACGATCAGAGATAATAGAAGTTGGCACTCCGTGCCTTAAAACAACTTCCTTAAGACATATGTCTGCGAGAGTGGAGAACTTATCCGTTTCCTTAATAGCTAGGAAGTGTGCAGACTTTGTGAGTCGATCCACGATCACCCGAATAGTATCGTTCCCACGCTGGGATCTAGGCAGGCCTGTAACAAAATCCATGGAAATTTCCTCCCATTTCCAATGCGGTTTCTTGGGTTGCTGAAGTAGGCCGGATGGTTTCTGATATGCAACTTTGACTCTCGCACAAGTCAAACATTCGCTGACGTACGTTGCGATGAGAGCTTTCATGCTTGGCCACCAATACGTAGTTTTAAGATCGTGGTACATCTTGTCCGACCCTGGATGTACCGAGTAGCGATTTTTATGTGCTTCATCCATCACAAGCTCGCGTAAACCGCCATATAGTGGGACCCAAATACGCCCCGTAACATAGTAGGCGCCGTCTTCCTTTTGTTCTAATCGCTGCCTTGAGCCGCGTGAGGCTTCAGCCTTGACATTTTCTGGTTTCAATGCTTCTATCTGAGCATCCCGTATCTGTGCAGGAAGACTGGTCTGAATAGTAAGTTGCAATGCTCGCACGCGTCTAGGCGTAGTGTCTTTCCGACTGAGGGCGTCAGCCACAACATTGGCTTTGCCTGGATGGTACTTGATAGCGCATTCGTAATCGTTCAGTAGTTCAACCCATCGACGTTGACGCATGCTCAATTCCTTCTGCTTGAAGATATGCTCGAGACTCCTATGATCGGTGTAGATGGTGCACTTGGTACCGTACAGGTAATGTCGCCATATCTTAAGCGCGAAAACAACAGCTCCCAGCTCTAAATCGTGCGTCGTGTAGTTCCGTTCATGAACTTTAAGTTGCCGCGAAGCGTAGGCAATGACTTTATCCCTTTGCATCAATACACAACCAAGACTCTGAATCGACGCGTCGCAATAGACCACAAAATCGTCTGTGCCTTCTGGCAATGAGAGAATAGGTGCGCTGCATAGTCTATCCTTTAAGTGCTGAAAAGCGGTTTCTTGTGTATTACCCCAACGATAGGTAACACCTGTCTGTGTCAACAATGTAAGCGGTTGTGCGATCTTTGAGAAGTCTTTGATGAATCGTCTGTAATAACCCGCCAAATCCAAGAATTGGCGTATTTCCGTTGGTGTATGTAGTGCAGGCCAGTTTCTGATTGAGTCTACCTTGGATGGATCGACATGAATCCCATCCTTGTTTACCACATGGCCTAGAAAGTGGACTTCACGAAGCCAGAAGTCGCATTTTGAAAACTTGGCGTACAGTTGTTCTGTTCGAAGGAGCTTCAAAATAAGTCGCAAATGCCGTTCGTGTTCCTCCTGACTCTTGGAGTAGATCAGGATGTCGTCGATGGAGACAATCACAAACTTGTCTAAATAAGGCTTGCACACTCTGTTCATAAGATCCATGAAGACCGCCGGTGTGTTTGTTAACCCGAATGGCATGACAAGAAACTCGTAGTGGCCGTAACGAGTTCTGAAAGCTGTTTTGGAGACGTCCTCATCCCGGACTCTCAGCTGATAGTAACCTGACCTCAGGTCTATCTTGGAGTAGTAGCTCGACCCTTGCAACTGGTCGAATAAATCATCAATTCGTGCAAGAGGATAGCGGTTCTTCACTGTCACTTTGTTGAGTTCTCGATAATCGTTACACATGCGGAACAACTTCTCTTCTTGAGTATAACGGGGCTCCTTAAAGCGAAAATTAGGTCCGACGAAGCTCGAGTCCAATAATTCCTGGAGTTGATTAGACAGTTCCTGCAACCTTCCTGGTGTAAGGTAGTAAGATATACCAATAACGAGGGTTACTTCTAGCATGATACAGGTCTGACATCCCACCTGTCGATGTGTAGATAAACCTGACAGTTCTTCGGGCAACATTTAGGGAGAAGTCACGAATAATTGGTGGATCCTCGATCCTCCTTTCCTTAGTCTTGACATCCATATTGAGGGTTAACATTGCGGGGTAATCCTTCCGTAGACACTCCTGGCCCTTCTTGCTGAAATGAAGTTAACCGTTGTACCACTCTGACACGCTGCAGTAGGTAACATTTCTCCGCACAAGGTTTTTTCCTCATTGGGTGTATGCATACGATATCTGGGTAGCCAATCCACACGACTACTGCATCAATTCTATCAAGGGTAGCAGAAGGATGGTCGACGTTGATCACTTGTCCCACAAGGTCGAGTTTGCATTCCTACACCCATATGAGGTTTCAATAGGCTCGCCATCTGCCGTTTCCAAAGCAGGTTCGGTTTCGAGATGTACCAGGGTTGAGCCGAACAGTGACGAAGTGATTTATTACTAAGAGCACGAAGGCCACCATGTTGTTACAATCTTGGCGTTGTCCACAGCAATCCTAAATGCCCATCGCGAGTACCACATCCAGTGTTGTTGCTACTGCTACTAGAGCTCCCAAAACTGTCATTGTTCCTTGGGTTGATGACCTTTTAACTTAACCCGTACCGAGGTCGGTAGGGTGCTACGCTCATCCTCCTGTCCATCGTCGTTACGAGTGGTTCAAGGAGTTCACTGTCTGATATGAGAGTGTTGCGGAAGTGATCACACTTCGGGATCAGAGACGTCAATCCATGAGTTTCAGAAGACGAGGAGGAGTAGGAAAGGTATCGTTCAATCATTCGACGCGGGGACATCCAACTCAGGGACGTTTGTATAAGCACCTAACATTCTACGCGGTTCGCTAGGTGTTCTGATGGGGGTTTAGGTAACACTCGACAGCATCGAGTTTCGAAAGGATCCAACTATAAATGAGAAGTTCACGTTTAAGTTTGAGTATGGAGACAATTACTGCTATGGCCCCTATAGGTTGGTTATGTTTCATATTGATCAAATAACGAGACAAAACCCCTTTTCCACTTGTTAAGCCTTACTGGGACTCACATGCACCCCACATTATTATTATGTGTGCACCCACAATAATATTGTGATTTGCATGTTCATCTCAGCTCCTCTTAACTCATGTCAAATGGTTCCTCACACTCGAGTAGGAATCAAAGAGTATCACATAGCGTAGGTTATGAAGGTTTAGGGAATGACCACCCTATCGGTCACTTATTACGTGAAAATGTACATGAATTCATATCGGTGTGCTAAACGTGCAATCACATGCAATATCGTATGTAGGTGTTCACTAGTTATGTAGTACAATGAGTATAAGAGAGACGAACCTTGCAATCTGGAGCTGAGTGTCATGGTCGTATTCTCGTTTTCAGAACTGTCCGGTTATAGTCTGGTTTTACAAAAACAGTTTCCCCTTTTTAAAACCAAGTTCACTATAACCAATGGCTCTGATACCAATCTGTCACACCCCCAAAATCCACATGCGGAGTACCACAGCTTGGAGGCGGGACTGACCAGGATCTTAGCCACCAATCACATTGAACATCATGAGTATATTTAAATAAACTTTCATTTATTAACAACAGTGTACAATATTTCCCAGTTTACAGCGGAAGCATATTCAAATCAATAAGTGTTTATAAAATCACATACAAGCTCTTAGTCTTGTGTTGCGTTTCCTTGTGTCACGACCCATGACCACTCCAGCTTCCCAGACAGCAAGTTCCTTTGACATGCACCTAAAGGCCTGTAAGGCATGTAACAACTAGTCAACAACAATGTTGAGTGAGTTCACAGTTGGGTGTTCGTTTTAAGTGTTTTACGAAAACGTAGTTTGTCTTTAGCTGGCTCACTTGCCGTGGGGTTTCCCATGTTGAATATATGTTTAACCAGTTTACCCTATTTCCCAAAACATATCCATAGACGGTGGGGGTTTCCCACGTAAAATGACAGTTTACCCTGTTTCCCAAACATATCCATAGATGATGGGGGTTTCCCATAGTTAAAAATATGATTAACCAGTTTACCCTGTTTCCCAAACCTTTTTACGATATTTAGTGGGGGCTTCCCATGTTGTATGTTGCTAGACTAGTTGTAACCATGAGTGTTCTTCTTGACCCGAGAACAGGAGTACGTACGAGGTTTACGTAGGTTTTACGTAAGTGCCCTTGTTACCCTGAGGACAGGGGTACGCGTGTGGTTTACGTAGGTTTTACGTAAGTGTCCCTCGAAACCTGAGGACAGTAGTAAGCACAAGTATACATAGGTTTTACGTAAGTGTCCATCGAAACCTGAGGACAGTAGTAAGCACAAGTATATGTAGGTTTTACGTATGTGTCCCTTGAAACCTGAGGACAGTAGTAAGCACATGTATACGTAGGTTTTACGTATGTGTCCCTCGAAACCTGAGGACAATGGTAGATAGTCTAGCAGTAGTAACAGTCCGAGTAATTGTTCAATCTCATTCCATCAATACCATTCCCAACCCACCGAGAATCCCATGCCTTGGAAGTGTTAACTCACCTTGGTTTGCTCGGTATGCTAAGATAAGTGATCACAAATAATCAATCAAGTCCTATAGTATGCACGTATACTAAATCAGTTCAAGTTTATAAAGTTCCACATGAAACCGAAATCTCTAAGTGTACGGGATAGTTAACAACAAGTAACACGTAAACAGATAGTCACCTTCATATCATTCATGCTTCGCATAATTGTCTTTCATAGTTTGTGCTAATGTGGTTGTTAAATAACACAATTGTGAGTTATCAGTCATAACGAAGTTAATAACTTAATAACTCAACAGGGTTTATAAATATACAGGAATAATAAACTAACAGTGTAGTTAACTAATAGAGTTAACCAACAAATAAAGTTAACCGCTTAACAACTTAACAGGAGTGTACATGTAACATTTGTGCTTGTAATCATTGTGAACAGTTCAGATGTTTTCCCTGTCGTTAACTAATAGAGTTAACCAACAAATAAAGTTAACCGCTTAACCAACAAGGCAAGGGTAAGACTATTTCAGATATTCCTGTCGTTCGGGATTATTCTGAAGTTTTCCCTGAAGAGTTACCCGGTCTACCTCATGCACGCCAAGTCGAGTTCCGTATTGATCTCGTACCTGGTGCAAATCCCATTGCCAGAGCTCCATACCGTCTTGCACCATCAGAGATGCAAGAATTATCTAAGCAGCTTAAGGAGCTCTCTGACAAAGGTTTTATCCGACCTAGCTTTTCACTTTGGGGTGCTCCCGTTCTTTTTGTCAAGAAAAAGGATGGATCTTTTAGGATGTGTATCGATTATCGTGAGCTTAACAAGCTTACCATCAAGAATCGATATCCCCTACCTCGCATTGATGATCTCTTTGATCAATTGCAAGGCGCTTCTTATTTTTCAAAGATTGATCTACGATCTGGATATCATCAACTTCGTGTGCATGAAGAAGATATTCCCATGACAGCGTTCCGTACTCGCTATGGACATTATGAGTTTACAGTCATGCCATTCGGTTTGACTAATGCTCCTGCTGTTTTCATGGACTTAATGAATAGGGTCTGCAAACCTTATTTGGATAAGTTCATCATCGTTTTCATTGATGACATTTTAATATATTCTAAGACGCAAGCTGATCATGAGCAACATCTCCGTCTTACTTTCGAACTCCTAAAGAAAGAGCAACTTTTCGCCAAATTCTCCAAGTGTTAATTCTGGCCTAAAGAAGTTCAATTCTTGGGACACATTGTCAACGAACAAGGTATTCATGTAGATCCCTCCAAGATCAGTGCGATTAAGGATTGGGATACGCCTACTACTCCTACTGAGGTTCGTTCTTTTCTTGGTCTAGCGGGTTATTATCGCCGCTTCATTGAGAATTTCTCGAAGATTGCAGTTCCTCTAACTGCTCTAACTCAAAAGAACAAGCCATTTGATTGGGGATTCAAGCAAGAGGAAGCTTTTCAACACTTGAAGCAGAAACTTTGTGACGCGCCTGTCCTAACTTTGCCCGAGGGCAATGATGATTTCGTCGTTTATTGCGACGCATCTAAATTAGGTCTTGGCTGCGTCCTGATGCAAAGGAACAAAGTCATAGCATACGCATCGAGACAGTTGAAGATTCATGAGAAGAACTACACCACTCATGATCTTGAGTTGGGTGCAGTTGTCTTCGCTCTTAAGATTTGTAGACACTACTTGTACGGTACAAAATGTGTGGTTTTCACAGACCACAAAAGTCTTCAGCATATCTTCAATCAGAAAGAACTCAACATGAGACAGCGACGTTGGGTTGAACTTCTAAACGACTATGACTGCGAAATTCGCTACCATCCTGGTAAGGCGAATGTCGTAGCCGATGCTTTGAGTCGCAAGGAACGTACTAAGCTTCATTGTGTTCGTGTCCAATCTGTTGTTCAAGCTCAATCCGATATCCAAGCCCGTATTTCTCAGGCTCAACAATCTTGTGTTTCACAAGGTTTGATGGATAAGGAATTTCCTTATCACATAACACCTGCTCTAGAATTAAAGGACAATGGATCGTACTACTTCATGGACCGTTTGTGGGTCCCAAGCCAAGATAATCTTCATACCTTGCTTATGGATGAAGCCCATAAGTCTCGTTATTCTATTCATCCTGGCTCAGATAAGATGTATAAGGATCTTCGTATTCAGTATTGGTGGCCTGGTATGAAGAAAGACATTGCCTTATACGTATCAAGATACCTTACTTGTCTTAAGGTTAAGGCTGAACATCAGCGTCCTTCTGGTTTATTGGAGTAACCAGAGATCCCAGTTTGGAAATGGGAAAACATTACTATGGATCTCATTACTAAACTCTCGCGCACAAAGAAAGGTCATGATGCCATCTGGGTAGTCGTTGATCGTCTTACTAAATCAGCGCATTTCTTGCCAATCCGTGAGGATTTTTCGGCTGACAAACTTGCTCAAATCTACGTGGATGAAATTGTAGCTAGACATGGTGTTCCTTTGAACATCAATCTTGACAGAGATGCTCGTTTCACTTCTCATTTTTGGAGAACCATGCAATCTGCTATGGGGTCCCAACTTAATCTGAGCACAGCTTATCATCCGCAAACGGATGGTCAATCTGAAAGAACAATCCAGACACTGCAGGATATGCTTAGAGCTTGTGTGATCGATTTTGGTGGTAGTTGGGATTCACATCTTCCATTGATTGAATTCTCCTACAACAACAGTTATCACTCCAGCATCAACATGGCTCCTTTCGAGGCTCTCTATGGTCGAAAATGTCGTTCACCAGTCTGCTGGAATGAGATCGGTGAGGCTCAGCTTTCTGTCTAAGGCTAGAGTGTTCGTACAAATCCACATAATTGGACCACTCACTCTTACCTGGGAACTCTTGGGGTGAGTGTTCACTTATAGGCGAACATGTCTTCGCGATACATTATTTTTGACCCACTTACTTTGACTAAGACATTTCGTGTCGCTTGTTTGCTTTGCGATGCGTAACCACCATCTTTGCTTTTGTTGATTCTGTTTCATCTCATTCTCTTCATCCAATCATCTCACTCGTTTCCTTTCATGTTTTTCCTCTTTTAGAATGCCTCCTCGACGCGAACACCAGATAGCAACTGCAGAGCTGGCAGAAATTATTGCGAAGCAGATGGCTGCTCAATTCCCAAATCTCTTTGCTCAATGGAACCAAGCCAACAACAACAACAATGGTACATGTAATTTCAAGAACTTTAACTCGGCTAAACCACTCAAGTTTAGTGGTTCTTAGGGAGCAACTGGGCTTCTTCAATGGTTCGAGAGCATCGAGAATACTTTTCGCCACGTGCAGTGTCCGGATAATCGCAAGGTCGAGTTTTCTTCGAGCGTGTTTCAGAAGAGGGCTCTTACATGGTGGAATGGGGTAATGAGAGACCGTGGTGCAGATGTTGCTCTAGCACAGACATGGGCTGAACTGAGAGCTCTTATGATGAGGGAGTTTTGTCCTCGTCATGAGCAACGAGCGTTGGAGAAAGAGTTTGATGATTTGAAGCAAGATAGTGGCGAGCACAGGGCATATACTGACAGGTTTGAGGAGTTGAGTCTACTTTGCCCGACTATGGTTGCCCCACTCGACAAGGCTATCGAAAGGTACATCGACGGCCTTCCTGACTCGGTACAAGACATTATCACTGGTAGCAACCCTACCACACTCCGACAGGCAATCGAGTTATCAGCGACATTGACTGAGTCGCAAATTCGGAAGAATAAACTACACAGGAAGGGTGACAAGGGCAAGAAACAGTCGGCTGACAAGGAAGATAGCAAGAAAGGTCAAAACAAGAAGGGAAAGGATTCTGGTTCCTCAAGGGGGTCAAAGAAGCATAAGGCTTCCCAAAACTATGCTGTCACTGCCCAAGCTAACCAGGCAGCTCCCAACCAAGCCGCACAGCCTCCAGCAAAGAAGCCCTATTCAGGAAGTGCACCTTTGTGCAATCGGTGCAACAGTCACCATCAGCCGCGGCATCAGTGCCGTTTCTGTAGTAACTGTGGGAAATCAGGTCATCTTGCCGATGTTTGTCGGTTTGCTCAAAATCGCGCAGTTCAGAACCCTGCTCAACAATTTACTCAGCCTCTTGCGCAGCAACAGGGTCAAGCTGCACGACCACAATACCCACCAGGTGCTTGTTATAACTGTGGGGATCTGACCCACTACAGAAATCGGTGTCCAAGACTAGCCAACCAGAACCAGAATGCAAACCAGAATCAGGCTCAGGCTCGAGGGCGAGTCTTCAACATGAATGCTCAAGAGGCACAAGCAGACAACGAAGTGGTGAACGGTACGTTCTTTATTAATAATCAGCCAGCATCTGTTCTTTTTGATTCGGGTGCCGACAAGAGTTTTGTGTCATTGTCTTTTGAGCCAATGCTTCGCGTGTCTAGAACGAAACTAAGTAAACCTTTGACAGTAGAGGTTGCCAGTGGTGAACCCATTGTTCTTAATTCTGTTCTACGCAACTGCCAGTTGAACCTTAACGACCATATTTTTCCTATTGACCTCACGCCAATGCAACTTGGAAGCCTCGACGTTATTGTGGGTATGGATTGGTTATCTAAGCATCGCGCAGAGATAGTTTGTTCTGAGAAGATTGTTCGTGTGCCGCTGTCGACAGGCGAGATCCTACAGGTTCGTGGTGAGAAGCCTGCCGGTGGTCTCAAACTCATGTCTTGTTTTAAAGCACGGAAGTATCTATGGAAGAACTATGTGGCTTTCTTAGCACATGTTACAGCAGATAAAGGCAAGGGTAAGACTATTTCAGATATTCCTGTCGTTCGGGATTATTCTGAAGTTTTCCCTAAAGAGTTACCCGGTCTACCTCATGCACGCCAAGTCGAGTTCCGTATTGATCTCGTACCTGGTGCAAATCCCATTGCCAGAGTTCCATACCGTCTTGCACCATCAGAGATGCAAGAATTATCTAAGCAGCTTCAGGAGCTCTCTGACAAAGGTTTTATCCGACCTAGCTTTTCACCTTGGGGTGCTCCCGTTCTTTTTGTCAAGAAAAAGGATGGATCTTTTAGGATGTGTATCGATTATCGTGAGCTTAACAAGCTTACCATCAAGAATCGATATCCCCTACCTCGCATTGATGATCTCTTTGATCAATTGCAAGGCGCTTCTTATTTTTCAAAGATTGATCTACGATCTGGATATCATCAACTCCGTGTGCATGAAGAAGATATTCCCAAGACAGCGTTCCGTACTCGCTATGGACATTATGAGTTTACAGTCATGCCATTCGGTTTGACTAATGCTCCTGCTGTTTTCATGGACTTAATGAATAGGGTCTGCAAACCTTATTTGGATAAGTTCATCATCGTTTTCATTGATGACATTTTAATATATTCTAAGACGCAAGCTGATCATGAGCAACATCTCCGTCTTACTTTCGAACTCCTAAAGAAAGAGCAACTTTTCGCCAAATTCTCCAAATGTGAATTCTGGTGCAAAGCAACAAAGTCATAGCATACGCATCGAGACAGTTGAAGATTCATGAGAAGAACTACACCACTCATGATCTTGAGTTGGGTGCAGTTGTCTTCGCTCTTAAGATTTGGAGACACTACTTGTACGGTACAAAATGTGTGGTTTTCACAGACCACAAAAGTCTTCAGCATATCTTCAATCAGAAAGAACTCAACATGAGACAGTGACGTTGGGTTGAACTTCTAAACGACTATGACTGCGAAATTCGCTACCATCCTGGTAAGGCGAATGTCGTAGCCGATGCTTTGAGTCGCAAGGAACGTACTAAGCTTCATTGTGTTCGTGTCCAATCTGTTGTTCAAGCTCAATCCGATATCCAAGCCCGTATTTCTCAGGCTCAACAATCTTGTGTTTCACAAGGTTTGATGGATAAGGAATTTCCTTATCACATAACACCTGCTCTAGAATTAAAGGACAATGGATCGTACTACTTCATGGACCGTTTGTGGGTCCCAAGCCAAGATAATCTTCGTACCTTGCTTATGGATGAAGCCAATAAGTCTCGTTATTCTATTCATCCTGGCTCAGATAAGATGTATAAGGATCTTCGTATTCAGTATTGGTGGCCTGGTATGAAGAAAGACATTGCCTTATACGTATCAAAATGCCTTACTTGTCTTAAGGTTAAGGCTGAACATCAGCGTCCTTCTGGTTTATTGGAGCAACTAGAGATCCCAGTTTGGAAATGGGAAAACATTACTATGGATCTCATTACTAAACTCCCGCGCACAAAGAAAGGTCATGATGCCATCTGGGTAGTCGTTGATCGTCTTACTAAATCAGCGCATTTCTTGCCAATCCGTGAGGATTTTTCGGCTGACAAACTTGCTCAAATCTACGTGGATGAAATTGTAGCTAGACATGGTGTTCCTTTGAATATCATTCTTGACAGAGATGCTCGTTTCACTTCTCATTTTTGGAGAACCATGCAATCTGCTATGGGGTCCCAACTTAATATGAGCACAGCTTATCATCCGCAAACGGATGGTCAATCTGAAAGAACAATCCAGACACTGGAGGATATGCTTAGAGCTTGTGTGATCGATTTTGGTGGTAGTTGGGATTCACATCTTCCATTGATTGAATTCTCCTACAACAACAGTTATCACTCCAGCATCAACATGGCTCCTTTCGAGGCTCTCTATGGTCGAAAATGTCGTTCACCAGTCTGCTGGAATGAGATCGGTGAGGCTCAGCTTACTGGACCTGCCCTCATTTTAGAGACAACAGATAAGGTAAAGAAAGTTCGTGATAACCTTCAGACAGCTAGAAGCCGTCAAAAGAGTTACGCGGACCTAAAACGCAAGCCCTTGGATTTTCAAGTCGGTGATCGTGTATTACTTAAGGTCTCACCTTGGAAATGTGTGATCAGATTCGGAAAGAAAGGAAAACTTGCACCTAGATACGTTGGACCATTCAAGATCGTCGAAAGAATCGGTAAGGTAGCCTACAGACTTGAGTTACCTCCTGAACTTGGAAATGTTCATCCAACCTTTCACGTGTCCAATCTCAAGAGGTGTTTAGCTGATGAGAACCTCCACATACCGCTTGACGAAATTCGTGTTGATAAAACACTGAAATTTGTTGAGAAACCAGTAGAAATCATGGAACGTGAAGTCAAGTGGCTTAAGCGCAAGCGCATTCCTTTGGTTAAGGTTCGATGGGAATCTAAACGTGGACCCGAGTTCACTTGGGAACGTGAAGATCAAATGAAGGCAAAGTATCCGCATCTTTTTCCACGAGTTTCCTCTAAATAAATTTCGGGACGAAATTTCCACAAGTAGGGGAGACTGTAACATTTGTGCTTGTAATCATTGTGAACAGTTCAGTTACAATAAAACAATGTTATTTTATCCCAATGTTTGTTGGGTTGTGTTTTACATTTTTCATGTTTTGACTTTTGTTCAATTTCAAACTCTACATCGCTTTCTGGAGAATTATACGCAAACTGGTGCATAAACGTACTCAGTTTAATGCGAAAAATACTCTGGAACATCAACATATACTCAACATACCTTAAATAACCTTTACATAACTTAGAAATAAGTTTTGAAGGCTTTGGTATGGCAAAAACAAGTTAATTCGCTTACAGGGACTAAAATTGACAAACTGCGAAAGTATGCCAATTCGAACTGTAACGAACATTCCGCAACATGTCCATAAGTTAAACATATCATAAATATCCTTTACATAGCTTAGAAATAGGCTTTGAGAGGTTTGGTAGGCTAAAACAAACTTTTGGATCATTCAGGGACTAAAAGTGTCAAAAAGTGCACAAGTTTGCACTTTCGCGCATAACTTACGTTCTGAATACATCCGGACATCCAAAAATTTATGTAAGCATCCTAATATTATGCCTTAGTGTTTTGCATGAGAAAAATCCATTCGTCGCGTCATTTGGATCGTTTTTCGCGCTTATGCGCATTCCGTCGTAATTAAGCGAACATCGCGTTTGTACGGCCAAACGAACCAACATCCGACATATTTTTGAGCATGTTTCATGTCCACAATGTTTAGGCATCATTTTAGGGCCTTAAAGTTGGCTTTACGGACCTTAGAAGTGTCGGAAATGGCTTAAACATGCAACAGTGACCAAAACTGCCAATTCTAAAACTTTGTGCAGATCAGACATAGCCAGGCGGCCCGCCTGAGTTTTGTCAGATCCTGATGCGGGCCGCATGGCCCCTTCAGTAACAAAATTTTTGTCTTTCTTGCAAATCTGGCCTTTCAAACACACCAAAGGGCAATGCGCTTTCACCATTTCAGGAGCTAAGGGTCATTTTGAGCCACCACAACATTGTGACAAGTGTACGCTTAAGATCGTGGCACGATATTCAAGAAACGATCCTAACGGCTCTACTTTTCCTATAAATTCCCCCCCTTTGGTGTAAAACCCAAAAAAATCTGATCAAAATGCTCCGTAAGTATTCTTTCGTTCTTTTATTCGCTTTTCGAGTCAGAAAGTCAACGTTTTGTTGACTTACTGCATTGACCAGCCTGTGGTCAACCCGAAGTTCATTAGAACTTCATAACGTGAGCGTGATCATGATGGTAATAGTCCGTAGTGACTATACCTACTGATTACCACGTTATCTAGGCTCAGTGACGAGTCGTAGTTTCGGCCAAAATGCGCATTCTTGCGTATTTTGTAACCAAACTACTCGTGAGCATCAAAGCCGTTTGTTTTGATGCCAAACCTGTTTTCTAAACTTAGTTAAGCATGTTCTATCATGCTTAGCTCGTCACTTTTAGTATAGTGCTTATATAGGGTCGTAAGGTAAGCGATCTAAACAATCGCTTATACTTTCGAACCCGACCCATTTGGTCGATCATTAGGATCCGACCAAACACATTAGGTGACCATAGCTATAACCTTCCGAGGTTATACCTTGTGGTCATGATGTTAGGCGTTCCAAACGCGTTCTACGCGAACGACGTGTTATGGTAGCATAAGCTACCTAAACGGGTCGTAATGGGTCGCAAGCACTTAGGTTAGGTTCCATTTTAGTATGTAGGCTTTGTTAAACCATATTTCACGAGTCTCCATACTCGTTTGGTTTACAAACCCGCATACTATCCGATCCTTCCGATTTTGGTCCGGTATATTAATATAGCTACCTATTAGGTGCCGTTTGATATTCCGTGATCTCTAGCATTATCTGGTTATTATACAAGAACTCCAAAGCAATCTCAGGTGAGTACATTGAACCCCTCTTTTACTGTTTTCCAAACTATTTTGGGGTGAAACACATGTGCCTACTTGTTACTTTCATGCTTTCCATGTTTTCACATCATATATCTGCTATGTTCATTAGTACATTATAGTACATGATTTCATTACATTTCATGCTATGTATGCCCATTGTGTGCGTACTTAGTACATTGCTTTACATTACATTTCATGCTACGTATGCCCATTGTGTGCGTACTTAGTACATTGTTTCACATTACATTTCATGCTATGTATGTCCATTGTGTGCGTACTTAGTACATTGTTTCACATTGCATTTCATGCTATTTATGCCCATTGTGTGCGTACCTAGTACAATTGTTTACATCACATGCCTTCATTTTGGTACAACATTTGGTTTGTTTAACATGGAACAATACGTTCATTAACATTAGCTACGCCGTTCGTTAGTAGGTAGTGGTACCATAGGAATTGACAACTCCCGTTCCTGAAATCCTGGGTTTGTTTGGATTGGAAGGAATGACCGAATTCGATATACATAACTTAGATAAACCTTTAATTTGTTTAAGGGTTTATCGCCACAGTCTCAAGGCTTGGATGTATGCATATTTCACAATACCGCATAAATGTTTATATCAGTAGAGCATGCATTGTTCCACGAAACATAACATTGATTTAAACTATGTCTTACTTCAACACCTTGTTTTGTGCATTTTACATATGGTTGAGTTGATACATCTCGCTTACCATACAAGATATATTTTGGGTACACATTACATTATCTACATTGAACATAAACATTTTGACATTGATACACATACTTGGTGGTTTACATTGAACATAGACATTTCGACATGGTTTACACAATAACACTTAACAATTGATTTATACATGAACAATTTACATGGTGGTTGGTTTTGGGTAAATGGTTGGAGTAACGTGGCGTATGTAATATGATACAAACATGGTGGATACGCCGCTGGTACTTCCTATATATAAATGCTTGTATATTATTATATATCGTTATCTAAGTCATTTCAGTTTAGACACATTACATTTTACACAAATAACATACTTTTCACAAGACATTAATTTTTACAAACAACTTATCTCATTCAACTCATTTTACTTGGTTACTCGTTTAACCTTACACTTATCTATACATATCATCTGATATTATCGTTTTTCAAATGGTTTACAAAGCAAGACAAATTACAAGGTTCATGACTGACTGTTATTAAACATTTCTTTAAACTCAAGTCATGAATCCCATTTTCACAAAACCTATGTATCTCACAGGCATTTTTATGCTGACGTACCTACTTTCACATGTGTTTTCAGGAGCTGTTCCATAGGATGATGATCATAACACTAGGGCAGACTTGTGCCTTAGAGCCTAAAAATGAAGATAGACTAGTTTAATTATGTTATAAACTCCCTGTTTCCTGTTTAAGATTATGTAACACTTCTGTTTAATAAATAAAATGTAACTTTGATTTCCATGGTTATGAAACAATTAATTCTGTCCACAACACTCCCCGGCGTTTCCGCCGCGGTTGCACGTTACACGCGGCCGGGGTGTGACAGTACATGCTTAGCAAAATTTGTATATTTAACAGAGTTGACACTAACTAAACCAACAACAAACTCGGACCTTTCAAGCATTAACACAATTAGGACTATATAGCATTAAATCAAAACTCGGCCCAAACACCCCTTATAAACTCGGACTATATATATCATTCAATCAAAACTCGGACCAACACCCCTTATAAAGTTCGGACTATATATCATTCAATCAAAACTCGGACCCCATATCATTCAAAAAGTTCGGACCATACATCTTTGGTAAAATTCGGACCTTATAATAATCAAAAACTCAGACCCTGTGTTATCTTTATAAAATTCGGACTTAAGGAATCAACTAAAATTCGGACATTTTAAGCATTGCAAACTCGGACTATGTAAGTATTAACAAAACTCAGACTATGTGCATTCCATAAAACTCGGACATGTGTTTCCCTTCACAAAAGTCGGACCATGTTTTCTTTAATAAAAACCCGGACTTGTGACTTCACCCTCCGGACTAACAATCATACGAAATACTCAAAACCTAATCACAGACTCCACTGGAACAGTTACAGGTTACGATCAAAACCCTACTTTTCATTCATTGGCAAATGCTGTAACTAATCAACAATCAACCAATTCTAACATATCAGGCATCCAATTGTCAGGCATTTTATTACACAGCTACTCACAAACTATTGCAAAAACAATCAGGTTTTTCAATAAACACAGAGTCATTGTTCGTAGAACTAGGGTTTTGCATGAATCACATAATCAAGGATTAACAACAAATAATCATTAAACGTTTACCTTAAATTGATTCTAGATGAAGAGAGAGATCAAAAGTGATGATTGAGAACTTGTGCCACCAAGAATGATGAAGAAGATGATTGTAGGAGATGATTGTAGATGAAAGATTGAAAATACGTATGATGATTTGTGAGAGGGGTTAGTGTTAGGAGTTATTAAGGTTTCACTAACTACTCTACTCACCCTTAAGTATCATCTTTTACATAAAACACACACACCACATATAATTTACAGTTAAGGCACAAAGTTCTCATGTAAGTCAGATAGTACATAAAGTAATGCATAGTTCCATGCAATGCTAAAGATTGTGTGACCAACTTAATTGTGTTAAGTTAAAGCATTAACCTGAAGTTACGGGTTGTCACATTATCCCCAACTTGAAAGAGTCCCGAAATTTAGCATGCGGTTACTGAGGAAGCTAGTTAAGTTGTATCGTTTACTGGTTTCCCTGGGGTGTCACAAAATAAGATGTAGGCGCCATGTAGGACGAGAAAAGTGGTGTGGTCCCTGCCGTGTGTGCATGGAATTGGGACCATACCTCTTCATCTTCCCACTTGGACTTGCACAATCATTATAATGAGTACCACCATGCTTACAATTCTTTGATACTGCAAGACAAGGTTTTAGTGGGTGCACCCAACAATAGACATAGATAAGTCAAAAAAGTAAAAAATAAAACCCATCAATTATACCCAAAATTTTATTTAAATCTAACGACTACCCGTTTTTCCTCAAACTTCGAGAACGAAACATGTAAAATTCTACCAGAATTACAATTCGTTAAAAGCAAAACAAACTAAATCTGATATTGTGCAATCTAGCTTCTGGAAATCACTGCACTTGGCCCCTGTAATTGACAGTACCACATCTGCATTGCCGCCCTTCGCCAGGTGGCGCCTTGTACATGTAATCAAAGCTCAATTCTTCGCCTACTGAAATCTGTTATAGAAAAACAAAGCAGAGAATAGAGGCATTTGTTAACCACGGTTAATTATTATTTCAATTATGAATGTATGATTACAAAAAAATTGATATTCTTACATCTCGACTTACATATAGACCAATGTGTGATAGCTCAGAGTCCAAATTTTCAATAAGAACTTGATGATTCTCAAGATTTTGAAGATTTAGGGTTTTTAATTTTGTGGGAGAAGATGAAAGGAGAGATCATGATGAAGATTTAGGGTTTTTTTAGTTTTGTGGAAGAATATGAAAGGGATAGCTTTATAAAGGGATAAAGGGGGTTAATAGGCATAAATGGACGAAAATACCCCTCACGTGGATTGCACGTGGGGGACTTAACAGCAGACTTAACACACATCCAAAAAATGGACTCAAATGGTTAAAGAAAATGCTTATAGGGACTCAGGTCGTTAAATTTTTTGCTTTTGGACTCAACTAGTTAAAACTCATAAAACACAGGGACGCAAAAAGTAATTTACCCTTGGTTTAATATTTGAGATTGTATAGGTTTTTGTTTGTAAAAATAGTGGAGTAGAAGTGTGTCTATATATATATATATATATATAGGTGAGAAATGAAAAAAGAAAAAAAATAAAAATATTACCGTTGCTTTTTGACCGTTGCAAACTGTCTGATTGGCCAAACTTTTCCCCGAAAGCGTGATTTAGAAAACGCCAAAACAAAAAAAAACTAGCCAAATACGCCTAGGGGGTGGTTGGTCGACGTGTTTGGGCGAGATTGGGCAAAAAAATCGCTCCCTCAGGAGCCACTACAGGTGGTCTAAGGCTGCGGGGTGTGGGGCTTGGGTTGGGAGCTTTGCTCGACACATGGCACTTGTGGGCTCCACCAGTCCATACCCAAAAAAGTGGGGTGTGGAAGGGGCGTAGGGGTGCCATGTGGATAGATTTTTTTTGTTTTTTTATATTAATCATAGAATTTAATAAAGTAATTTTAAATTACACTAAAATAATACATTACAGCAAAAAAAAAAACAATCAATCATCTTCATCTTCAATGGAGTCAAATCTAGGAAGTGTCGAAACATGTTGTACCAAATCTGCTCAAAGGTTTGAATTTATTTGTCTTGACTCGATTAGATTTTGGTTTTGCGTTCTCTCTTCGTTACTAATGTCTTCGTTATTTGATTTGGTCTCCTCGCCATAATATTCAACTATTGCACACCCTTCATCCTCTAAAATCATGTTGTGTAGAATGATGCACGCGTACATCACGTTTCTTATTTGATCTTTTTCATACAATCTACAAGGCATGCTCAAAATGCGCCACCTTTTCTGCAAAACACCAAATGCTCGCTCGACGTCTTTGCGTGCCGCCATTTGAACTTTGTTAAACTTTATTCTTTTAGGATCTAGGGTTCCCTCTCTTGAAAATGATTTACAAAAACAGCCCACTCAGGGTAAATTCCATCAACAAGATAGTACCCATACTTGTATTCAATGTCATTTACAATAAATGTTCCTTTTGGTCCAACACCATTTTTAGATCATTGAAAAGGGTCGAGTGATGTATAATGTTTATGTCGTTATGTGAACCTGGCATACCAAAGAATGCATACTAGATCCAAAGATCTTGTGATGCAACAACTTCAAGCATCATAGCCTGCATTCCATGATATCCGCTTGTGTGAGAGCCTTTCCATGTAGTTGGACAAAGTTCTCACTCCCATTTCATACAATCTAAACTACCTATCATCCCGGGGAGACCATGATATTCAGCGTGATGTTCCAAAAGTTGTTGCATATCACTAAATGTTGTTTTTCTCAAGTATCTTTTCATATATAGTTCAATGATATACGCACAAAAATTGTGAACATTTTCCCTAGCCACTTGTAACATCTGTGCTTGAAATCATTGTGCACAGTTCATGTATCAATAAAACAAAGTTATTTGATCCCAGTGTTTGTTTGTTTATGTTTGACATTTTTCATGTTTTGACTTTTGTTCAATTTTAAACTCTATATCGCTTTCTGGAGAATTATACGCAAACTGGTGCGTAAACGTACTCAGTTTAACGCGACAAATACTCCGGAACATCAACATATACTTAACATACCTTAAATAACCTTTACATAACTTAGAAATAAGCTTTGAGGGGTTTGGTGTGCTAAAATAAACTTTTGGGTCATTCAGGGACTAAAAGCGTCAAAAAGTGCACAAGTTTGCACTTTCGCGCATAACTTACGTTCTGAATACATCCGGACATCCAAAAATTTATGTAAGCACTAAAATATTTTATTTTAGTGTTTGGCATAAGAAAAATCCATTCGTCACGCAATTTGGATCGTTTTTCCCGCTTATGCGCATTCCGTCGTAATTAACCGAATATCGCGGTCGTACGACTAAACGAACCAACATCCGGCATATTTTTGAGCATGTTTCATGTCCACAATGTTTAGGCATCATTTTAGGGCCTTGAAAATGGCTTAACGAGCCTTAAACATGTCAGAAATGGCCTTAATACACAACGGGGACTGAAATGAAAACATTGGAAAGTGTTTGCTGATCAGGGGGACCTTAGCGTGACACCTAGCCCCCTTGGCGTCACGCGAGGCCCCTTCTGATCAGCAAAAGTCATTTTTCAGCTGTTAACAGCCCTTAGACACCCCCAAAGGCCAATGCCACATGTCAAACTCTTGTGGTGGGGGCAAAATGAGCTACCACAACATTCCAACACATGTACGGATGAGATTCGATCACGTTATTCGAGGAACGACCCTAACGGTTGTCCATTTACTATAAATACCCACCTCAACTTCACTCATTCCTCACAAATCTGATCAAAAGTGCTCTAAGTTGAAGCAAATCACTTCATACCTGAGCTACTCGATCAAGATTTACTAGCGGGGACCCTTTGTAAGTGTTCCTTCGTTCTTTTATCGCTTTTCTAGTCCGAAAGTCGAACTATGTTTGACTTTCTGCATTGACCAGTTTATGGTCGATGCGAAGTTCGTTTGAACTTCATAACGTGAGCGTAATCACGATGGTTATAGTCCCTAGTGACTGTACCTACTGATTACCACGTTATCTAGGCTCAGTGACGAGTCATAGTTTCGGCCAAAATGCGCATTCTTGTGTATTTTGTAACCAAATCTTAGGTATCAAAACCGTTTGTTTTGATACCAAACCTGTTTTCTAAACTTAGTTAAGCATGTTCTAACATGCTTAGCTCGTCACTTTTAGTTTAGTGCTTATATAGGGTCGTAAGGTAAGCGATCTAAACAATCGCTTATACTTTCGAACCCGACCCGTTTGGTCGATCATTAGGATCCGACCAAGCACATTAGGTGACCATAGTATATAGGGAATAACCTCCCGAGGTTATACCTTATGGTCGCTTCGTTTAAGTAGTTGTATGATAGGTAGTTTATATGCCTTAGGTAAATTACCAAAATGCCCTTTTTACGCCAAAATTTATATTAAGCATATGTAACATAACTTTTGATATCTAAACTGATTTGGCAACAATATTAGACATGTTAAGGCATATTTTACTTATCATAGGGCTAGTTAGGCGGTCCGAACGCGTTTTACGCGAACGACGCGTTAAAGTAGCATAAGCTACCTAAACGGGTCGTAATGGGTCGTAAGCACTTAGGTTAGGTTTCATTGTAGTATGTAGGCTTTGTTAAACCATATTACACGAGTCTCCATACTCATTTGGTTTACGAACCCTCATTCTATCCAAATCCTCCGATTTAGGTCCGGTATATTAACATAGTTACCTATATTAGGTGCCGTTTGATATCCGTGATCTCTAGCATTGTTTGGTTGTTACTCAAGGACTACTAAGCAATCTCAAGTGAGTACATAGACCTCTCTTTTACTGTTTTCCAAACCGTTTTGGGGTGAAACACGTGTGCCTACTTGCTACTTTCATGCTTTTCATGCTTTCATATCATATGCTTGTTATGTTCATTAGTACATTATAGTACATGATTTCATTACGTTTTATGCTATGTATGCCCATTGTGTGCATACTTAGTGCATCATTTTACATTACATTTTATGCTATGTATGCCCATTGTGTGCATATTTAGTACATCATTTTACATTACATTTTATGCTATGTATTGCCCATTGTGTGCATACTTAGTACATTTATTCATCACGTGCTTACATTTTGGTATGACATTTGGTTTGTTTAAATAAGACAATGTACATTCATTAACACCGATCATGCCGCTCGTTAGTAGGTAATGGTACCATAGGACTTGACAACTCCCATTCCTGAAATCTCGGGTTTGTTTGGATTGGAAGGAATGACCGAATTCGATAAACATAACAACAAGATAGACCTTTAAATTCGTTTAGGGGTTTATCGCCACAGTCACAAGGCTTGGATGTATGCATTTTCACAATACCACATAGATGTTTGTATCAGTATAGCATGCATTTGTTCCACAAAACATAACTTTCATTTAAACCATGTTTTACTTCAATACCTTGTTTTTGTGCATTTTACATATGGTTCAGTTGATATATTTCACTTACCATACATGATATTTTGGATACACATTACGTGATTTACATTAGACATAAACATTTTGACATTCATATACACCATTCATGATCTTCATTAGACATAGACATTAGATATGGTTTTCACACAAACATTTTGACATTTAATTATACATAAACATTTTACAATGGTGGTTTGGTTTGAGCAAGTGATTTAAGTAACGAGGCGTGTGTAATATGATACAAGCATGGTGTATACGCCGCTGGTACTTCCTATATATAAGTGTTTGTATGGTATTACATATCGTAGCGTTATTTGAATCATTTCAATTTGAGACATGTAACATTTTATACAAATAACATACTTTTCACAAGACATTGTTTTACAAACAACTTATCTTATACAAACTCATCTTACTTGGTTATTCATTTAACCTTACATTTATTTATACATATCATCTGATCTTATCGTTTTTCAATTGATTTACAAGACAGAGCAAATTACAAGGTTCATGACTAAACATTTTCTCAAACATAAGTCATGAATTCTATTTCACAAAACCTATGTATCTCACAGGCATTTTTATGCTGACGTACCTATTTTCACATGTGTTTCAGGATATGATGCATAGGATTTATCAAGATACACTTAGGCGGACTTGGGCCTTAGTGACAATAAAAGATGCAAGACTAGTTATTTATGTTATATTTCTTTGATTGTCAAGACATTGTAACTCTTTTATTCAATAAAACAATATTTCAATTTCCATGTGTTATGAAACAATGATTCTGTTACAACACTCCCCGACGTTTCCGCCACGTTTTGTTGTTCCATGTGGTCGGGGTGTGACACTACTCGTGCCGACATTCTTAAATAGTCGTCCATTATGTCGGAAATATGGTCATAAGCCAATTGTCTTAGGGCGACCGTGACCTTTTGCCATGTGGTAAATCCGATCTTACCATGCGCATCGGGTCTTTGTTGGAAATAAGGATAATTATCCTCTAAATCCTTTGATATTCTTAAAAATAATTTTTTACTCATACGAAAACGACGCCTAAACATGTTTTCATCATACGTTGATTCGGGTGAGAAATAATCTCTTACCAGCATATCGTTTGCGGTTTCGCGTTCACGATCTATGTACTTCCTCCGTTTGTGTTAGGGTTGGGAAGTCCCTTCATCTGAATCTTCAACAATAGCTTTTACGACCGTCGCCACTGTTGATAATAATATTTCTGCTCTGTCGTTGGATGAGGATGACAAAACAAATCTATCATACGAATCGCTTGAACTTGAAGAATCCATTAGAGGTTGGTAGTGGTTTTTGAATTTTTTGATAGTAAAAATGGTAAGTATTGTTTGATATATATAGATTATAAATAAAAGATTTTTTTTAAATAGCCGTTGGCCAACGGCTATGCCAAACGGCTAGCCCAACGGTCATATGCCACCAGCCACTACTAGCCAGCCAGGTCAGCTCCCCCCCACCCCCCACCCCCCCCGCCCACGGCGAGCTTTAAAGCGACGCTAGCAGGGCAACAACGTGGCAAACGCTGGCACAGTGTGGGTTAGCCAACGTTGCCTCGCATCCCCGCCCCATAAACGCCCCCACTCCCCGCAGCCTAAGATTAAGATAATATTATAACATGGTAGATCGAGGTTTGAAGTTAATTTATTATCTTTTTTTTAACAGCAAATTCGGATAACTGACAGACCATTGGAGTATCTCGTGTCACCAGCAGAACCACCCGATCATATCCATCTCTACTAGGCAATAATGCATACATACTAATTCAAGAGAAAACCCAATAAATCTAGGAAAATCCCCTTTAGAAATCGAACTCATGACCTAATGGTCACAAACCTTATCCCATCAAAGATGTCACTAGGCTATAAACTACTCACATTTTTGATCTTTGGATAGTTTGGTTGCGACTTTGGATAATAAGACTGGTTTCACTAAAATGGACAAGTTAATTTATTATTAGTTTTCATTCTATTATTATACTATTTTTAATAAGATTACCTTGAAATATCAATTCGTTACAAGTTAATTTATTATCAGTTTTCATTCTATTATTATAACTAGCGGTAAGACCCATGTGCAAACACGGGTCGTTTCTTAGAAAACCATGCATAACAAATATAAATGATGAGTACAGTTATATTTATATAGACTTATAAATAAAATAAATAAATAAGTCAGTCGGTAAATACTTAAAGTTTAGAGTATAAAAACTTAAAGTTTAGATTGTGTTGAGTCTTGTTTTTCTTCCATAAGTGTCTGAAGAACCATTTTGATGATGTATTCTTCTTGAGCCTTGTCTTCTTTTGTTAATTCATCCATCTGCTTTTGTTTCCTTCTTTGATAAGGATGGTAGCATGTGGAGCAGTGGGTCTCCTGATTGGCAATTTTTGTTGTTTGACTGGAACCACTGCTTCCGGATAATCAGGCTTTTTAGGAGCAGTGGGATCTCCCTTCCTTAACTCTTCCAACCTTTTGTAGGTAGCTAACACCTTTTCTTCTTTCCACCTTGTAACCTGGTTCCTTGACCCATAATCAACAGTTATCAGCTCTTCTTTCATTCTTTTCAGTTTCAAGGCCCTTTCTAATACATTTTTCTTGTAATTGGCCCAGACTGGAGGAGTTTGCTTTACCTTGTCTTGAATCATCTTTTGAATTCTGGCTGTCTCCTCTTGCAGTTCACTAATGGTCCATTCTTTGTATTGCTACTTTTCTGCCCTATACTTCTTGTATACCATGATGTATTCAAGATAGTCATTTCTCATGCTTTCATCATCTTTTTCTGATAATTTCTGACAAAGGACTTTTGAGAACTGCTCTAAAATTCTATCTTTGGTGAGCAGGTATTGATAATTTCTTTGAGTCTCTTTGTCAGACTTTCCCTCTGTGTCTTTTTTAGATATATCCTCTGCTTGTTGGGCCTTTATTTTGATATATTCTTCTATATTTCTTGGCAAAGGATAACCTTGAACAGATGGGAGTTTCCTCTTTTCAGGATCATCTTAAGAGTAGAAGGATTTGATTTCCTCCCTGACTGCTGGAAGATCTAGAGGATATTGTACTCCTGCAGGGACAATGGCAGTGTTTTGATTGAAGGGTTGAACTGAAGATAACGGAACAGGGTTTGGAATGGTGACAAGGGATAGTGGTTGTGTAGATGTTAGAGTTGGGGAAGTGTCATCTTCCAGTACAATGTTTGTTATCCTTCTCCTTTTGTGATTTGGAGAAGTTGGTGGTGTATTTGTGGGTTGAGTGGCAGTGATTGAAGTAGTGGGTATCTGACTAACAACTGTTGAAACAACTTGTGTTTCAACCACTGTTGTCACTACAACAGTTGATGTGTCAACTGTTGTTTTCTGCTTTTTGCCAGGTGGTTTTTGTGGTGGTGATATTGTTTTTGGTATAGCAGTGGATTGAGTGTGGGTTGATGTAGTAGTGATGGCAGTTGTTGAGATAACATCTGTTGGTTTGGTGGTTTGATGAGAGGAACTTTTAGGGATTTGAGGAGTTTGTTTGCTGGTTTTGGAAGGTGTGGTTTTGGGTTGGCTTACTTTTCTGGTAGGCTGTCTTCTTTTAGGTTTAGAAGTACCCTGCTCTTCTTTTTCCATCAAAACTGTCTTCTCCTCCTCAAACCTTTTAGACCCTTTTATTTCCATTGACTCTTTCATGTTTGCCTTTAATGCAGCAAATTCATTTTGAGTCTCATCAACCTTTTTGGAACCATCTGTCCTTGGGATTTCTACCACAAGTTTGGACATTCGTTCTGGTGGCATGTATAAACCATCTTCTTTTCCCTTCTTCCCTTTAATTTTCTCCCCCTTTTTGACGTCATCAAGATTTTCAACATAGATGATTGAAGGAGGAGCAGTGCCAGTGGTTTGAAGCAGATGAGCTTTAATGGCTTTGATATCTGCTTGAGTATCTTTGTACCTAGCTTACATGACATTTCTGACCATTTGAAGTTGAACTTCATGCTGTTGATCTGCATATTGTCTTTGTTTGTGAAGCAGAGGTTGAAACAGATGCCATAGCTCAGCAGGGGATGGAGCAGATGTTGCAGATGGTGCAGCAGTGGGTGTAGCCTTTTGAGCTTGTAACAACTGTTGCAACATAGTTTTGATTTCTGCAACAGATGTGTCAAGTTTATCAACCCTCTCCGTCAATTCTTTGTATTATAAATCATCACCTAAGTTAATGGGATCATCTGATTTCCAACCAGTGGTGGTTGTATCAGTGGTTGACTTAGGAAAAGTTTCCCAAAAATAATCCACTGATGCCCCTTGTTCTCGGTACTGGGGGCTTCTTTCTTCAGCAGAGCTTACCATTTTAAGGTTACCAGTGTATAATGAAAACACACCAGTGGACACTTTGGTTCCCAAAGAAGAAATTGCCTTCAAGGGAGTCTCACTAATGAAACTACTGTCCAGGTGTAAACCAGTGGGTTCAACACCTGTAGTAGCTGCTCCACTTGAACTACTGACAGGAATTACTTGTAATTCCTGCAGTGTAGTCTCCTCAACTGTTGGTGGGTTAGCAGAGATAGAGACACCAGACTCAGTCACTTGTTGTGGCATATTCTCATTGTCAGGTGATTAAGAAGAACTGATTTTTATCTAGGCTATATCTAGTGCATCCAACAGAGGTATCATTGATAGTGGGAGTTGTGCAGTGAAGATAGGGGTAGAAAGAGAATTTGCCCCGAGAGCTGGGCTGTCGAAGATAGATTCAAGTGAATCCATTCTTTCATATTGTGGTCTCCCTGTTGATACAACCTGATCCTTTTGAGAGGATGCAAGAGGACTTTTAGGCTCAGGTTGAGATCTTTCTTCCATCTGCTGTGAGGAAGTAGCAGCAGTGGTTTCAGGTGACTTTTGTGTTGTCACAGGTGTTACCTCTGGGATCTCATCTTCCAGAGTCACCTTTTTGGTGGGTTTGGGGGGCTTTTGGATAATTTTCTTTTTGGTCTTTTTGGTGATTTTTGGCGTGGGTTTCACAGCAGGGGTTGTGCTTCTGTGATCACCAGGAGCAGAGGGCTCAACAGCAGGGGCCTGAGGAGCAGTTGTTGCTGCTAAATTCTGCTGAGGTACCTCTGTTTGTGTTTTTGAAGGTTTTGACAGCCTTGTGAATGTTTCAGAAGTTAGACTGTTTATTTGAATAGGATTTCCTTGGATAAGCACATGTGCATTATCCTTTGAAAATTTCTTTTGAAGATAAAAACTTAAAAACCTTGGAAATAATAAAAATGATTTTTTATTAACATTCTTAATCATATCATTGAAAATCTCCTGAGAGTAGTTAAAATTTTCTTCAGCCATGATAGCATAGCCCAGGTATTGGATTTTCAGTGGTATTTCATTAAAAGCTGTTGTCTTATTTGACACACACATGAGGATGGTATAGAATAAAAACCTCGGAGCAGGTGGAAAACTCCCCTTTTGTAAAGTATCCTTTTTCATTTCTTCTTCATACCCTCTCTCAATGAAATCAGTTTGGTACTCTGTTTTTGGGAAAGAGCTTTTACCTTTAAGATCATTGATTTCAAAAACCTCTGAAATGGTTTGAGGTGTGATGGTAACCGGAATTCCCCTTATTGATGAAGTAATAGCTAAGGTCTTTTCGTCCTTAGTTTCAAGCTTTGCATTTTTCCAGAACTCTCGTTGGGTATCCAGGTAGATGGTTTCATTTCAGGTCAACAAAGTTTTGTACTTTGAAGATGAAAGTGCATCAATCACGGAATGAAAACCTGTGTTTTGACTTGTTTTTGCAAGTGTACACACGTAGTTATGACGGGTTTTGAATGGAAGATCCATGATAAATCGAAGGTAGTTAAGAACGAAGGAAGAAGATGAGTGATTTGAGAGAATTTGGTGAAAACTACTTTTGAAAGGAATTTTGAATTCGACTCGACAATCAAAACCCTGTTTGGGGTTTTGATCAGGGTTTTATTGGTGGAAAAAGTGAATGCTGACGTGGCAGCGGTTACAAAAGATCTGACGGCTAAGTACTGTCCACGTGACAACCTCTGTAGAATAATGGATGACAGTTGTTAGGAAACCACTGATGAATCAATATCAGTGGTTTACAGTGCTGAAAATGAAAACAGTAGCTGACTATAACTATCAGTGGATTAAAACACTGAGCTTTAACAACAGTCATTAACAAAGAAAATGAGAGAACAGAGGTTGACTTTCAGCAGTGGATAATATTCAGCAGAACAGATGTTTGAAACAAACAGTGGTTATGGCAGACTTTTAAGGATTCAATGAAAATTTTCATTTTTAGCTATTTTTTAAGGATGAATTTTTGATTTTCTGAAAACATTTTAATGCTTTTATTCATAGAAAAACAGGCTTTTGCCTGTTATTCCATGTTCAGCATGCCAATCCTAGAGATCAAGTTTTCAAAGGTAGATGTGTCTAAAGCCTTTGTTAGCACATCTACCAGCTGATCTTTAGTTGGAACATGGTGCAGAGAAATCAAACCTTTTTCATAGCAATCCCTCACAAAGTGATGTCTAATATCAATGTGCTTGGTGGTTGAACGTGAAACTGGATTTTTGATGATATTTTCTGCTGCCTGACTGTCCAACATGAGTGGTGTCTTTAAGGCAGTGATAGCAAAATCCAGTAGTTGATGTTGAAGCCATAGCAGTTGGGCTGTACAGCTTGCAGCAGCAATATACTCTACCTCAGCAGTGGATGTTGAAACAGCTGCTTGCTTTTTGCTTTGCCAAGACACTAAGAAATTGCTTAGGAATTTCCTTTTTGCTTTTCCTTCAACCTCCACAAAACACTATTTTAACCCAACAACAGTTTCAACCATAGTTTTCTCAAAAATAAATACATTTAACCCAATTGCGGTTTCAAACATCTGTTGACCAAAGTCAACAGATGTATTAACTACTGTTTTATTTTCAAGCATTGTCACACCCCATCTATCACACCCCAACCAATGGCGGAAACATCGGGATGAGACGAAGTGTGAAGATTGCTCGAGACATCATAACGCTAATAATTGTGACAAGTATTTAAATAATCATTTCATTTCATTTCTAAAGAATCAAGTACAAGGTTTTGAAACAAAGTACAACAACATGAATACTAAAATGATACAATACAAATACAATTCTTTCTTAGTGGGTATCTAAGCATCCTACTAGATTCCATGCATCATCAACATCCACCTGTAACATGTTAAAATAAAGTTCAATGCAAAAGCAAAGGCGAGTATACAAGTTTGATACGTACATAGCAAAAGATAAGTTTTGAACAATTCCTCATAGCAAGCATGTGATTCAAGATAAGCCTTTAAATATGGTATGTGTCTAACATATCAAACCAAGGAAACGCAATATGCTCATGACATAACCGAGATAAAGGGGCGGGTCATTAATCCTATAGCTCTAAAATTGGCAAATGTTACAGTCTCCCCTACTTTAGGAGATTTCATCCTCGAAATCTACGATTAACGTATTTTCATAAAAATTTAGAACAATCCACATGCCATACTTAGCTAACAAGATTAACGTATCCCTGGCATGTGAATACACAGGTCAACCCATCGTGTATGTTAAGGTGTGGCTTCTTACGAAGTTAATGACAAGTTTATCACATAAAGTTTCACCCAAGTAACACGAATCCAGTATAACATATTAGCATGCACGTGAAATAAATTCCAAATTTTTTTTTGAAAAGGGACGTTCAATCATTTGAGAACGAAGAAAAGTTGGTAACTACCTCCGAGGTAAGGGAATCACCCCTAGCTCATTGGTGAAGTTGGAAAGTGAGCGGAGCTAATCATCAAGGTTAGGGAATCACCCCTATCTTGATGATAAGTTTCCATTTTTTGGGAATATGAGTATTAACAAGCATCAAGATGTATCAAAGTATTCATATATAATGTATTATTTTGTGCATTGCATAAGAATATGTTCATGTGTAAGTTTTTGATAAGTAAACATGTTACACCCCAAAAGTGGTAAAAGTAAAAAGGGGGAAATACGAGTATACTCACAAAGTTTGCATATGTTTTCCGACTATCCAATGTGACAAAGTTGACGAGGTTGGAAGGTTGAATGCGTAAAGGTTTAAGTTCAAGCATGTTTAGAGTCGAGATTCGGAATGAAAGTGACATGAAAATATTATATCAAAATATTCATCTTCACACATAACACTTGTATGACACTTGGTAACCACAAGGGTTATAATGATTTCATGAGTTGAACACCCATAAGAATCATAACAAGGTTTAGGTCCTTAGATGATAACCTACTACTTTGACAAATGAATATGATTTCAACATCAATGATTCGAGTGTACATAGATAGTATTTAGGTTGTATAATATACACATATTATTAAGTCCAAATGTTCAAGTATTCAAGTAAGAGGTAGAAGATTACATCTTCATTTAGGTACCTCAAGTTGAGTCATGGGTGTCATGGATGGGGTAGGAAGACAAGGCTTCCATTTAGGTACCCCTTTGATGTTCACCACTACACTTGATGTAAAAACAACCAAGGAGGGTCATGAACTAAGGTCTTTACATGTATGTAAAGTAAACTAACTAATAGAAATCATCAAATCATGTGAGGATTGTATGTTTGGACAACCCAAGTTGTTCCATAATCACTCATGTATCAAAGACTATGTTTGACATGATTTGTGGGTTGAAACCCTAGACAAAACACCAAGTTTATGAGGTTTAATCCTCTGATTTCAAATGTCTCAACCTTGTTTTTAAGCTTAACCAACCATGGGATAAGTTGTAAGCATTAGGACATAGGCATGAGATGTGTTAGACACAAGTTGCATAGGTTTAAACAAGTTTTGAAGAACATAAAAATCAAACATAAAGTTTATGGACTATTTCGGGGCATTTCCAGGTCTGATTTCTCCAAGGAGAAGTCTAGGAATCGAACCCCATGATTATCCAAGCAAGTAGGAAAAAGAATCAAGTGAATCGGATAAGAATTGAGTGAGTTATGCTCATTTTCGTGAAGGGGTGTCAATCTGCTCGAACCTTTGCTTTCAGCTACGGTTTGGAGGATGTTTTGAGAGTTTTTAGTGTTGCAAAAGTGGTAGGGAGGCTGGTTATAAGTGGTATTTATAGGGGGGAGGATTAGGGTTTCAATGGGTTGGGCTTTGGAAGTGTTTAGAAGGGGTTACACCTTGAAACTAGCCCACAAAGCCCAAGTATATGGGGCTGAATTTTGCTGAATTGGGGCTGCCATATTTCTTTATTTATTTATTTTTTTAAAACATTATAATGAGTAATTTTGTTAATTAAGTTGTGTAATAATATGCAACAATGTTTCCCCTAACTTGTAACAAGGTGAAATATGAAATAAAACATGATTTAACTAGGTAAAAAGTGTAATGTACAAGTATGTAACATGTTTGTAAGTGACAAGTATATGTCACATATTAGATGATTAACCGTTGTATAAATAAGCATATTATTAGGGGTTTTTAGGTAACAATTTGAGGACAAGCATGGACATGCATCGTGAATAAGTATCGTATAAGTATGAATTACAAATAAGGATTCGATGTACAATGAATTCCAACGTATGAACATGTATGAATATGTAGATGGCGAATTTAAAGAAATACGAATTTTATTTATGATCCAAGTCTCGGATTTTACAACGAAAAGACGACTACAATAATACAAGATTTCCAAAAATAGCATTACAAGGCGAGATTTCTAATTATGGAAAGTATGAAAAAGCAGGGCGTTACAGTCTCCCCTCCTTTAGGAAATTTCGTCCCGAAATTTATTTAAGAGGTAGATTTAAAGAGTTTTGGTAACAGTTCGAGACTTGAGATTTTGAAACGTTTTGAAAAGTACGAGATTTTGGGAAGATAAAGATAAGTTTGTAAAATGATTTGTCGAGCCGAAATGGGTTTGAGGCATAAGCAGGGGTAAACAGGTATAGGTAAAACGATTTGAAATGGCTAAAAATTACAAAGTTCTAAGGGTAATAAGATAAGTTAGGATTTGAATGCTTAAACGAGCTTGATTGTGAACGAGGTTCGTATGAAAGGAAGGAAATAGGAGCATGGGGCGAACAATTGACACTAAATGAACGCAAGTATACGAATGATGTGGGCATTAGATAGATGAAAGTAACATGTTAAGGATGAAGTCTCGTCATGGATAATCGGACATAATGTGTTTGTGAGTTGCTTAAAGCTTGTATTAGGTCCAAGAGGTCTGTAAAACACTGAATTTCCCATGGCACGTTTTACGAAATTTTGGTAACATGGTGAAAACACTTATATATAGGAAGTACCAGCGGCGTATCCACCATGTTTTGACCATGTTACGTCCGTTTCGTCTTCGGTGTCATGTTACATTCCGTGTATTACCATACACAGTAGTACACTCTATGGTTCTCATACGCCTATCACTATAATCCCGTGTGCACCCGTGATTATTTTGATCGTCGCATGATCCGCATAGCTTGTACTAGTTGTGTATGAATCGGGGTATACATAAAAATTTGGAATGTGCACGTACAAGGATATAGTATATAAGCAAGTCCATGTTTAAGTATGTGTGGGGCCCACGCAAGCGAATCCCTCGGGTTACGCTCGCGTATAGGTACGAATGTATGAATCATGAGTAAGGATGAAAGTATGAGCATAAGTTTAAGTATGAATATGCATGTATGTATGAGCATAAACATAAAACGTGTAAGTAGTATGTGTACAAGTAGAAGCGCAAAACGTATCAGTAGTATGCGTATAAGTACAAGCATAAAACGTATGAACATAGGTGTAGGTATGAAAAATAAATATTGCGTATATAGTGTTTGTTGGGACACCACAGATTTAAGTGTATAAAACATTCGAAAGGTTGAGTATGTAGATACGAATGATATAAATGATGTTATCGCGAGGTATCGACCAAAATGTGTACGATGATATGCATGTATAGTTGTTTAAACGAAATGTTGAGTTTATTGAATCAAATTTAGATTGAGCTTGGTTTAAAAGGGTAGAATATAGTTTGCATATGTAAGAGGATATAAAGTACTTATTGGTCATGCATATCGCATTTCGTAATGAATGAAAATGCTAATTTTGTTTAAAAGGGTTTACGTAATCCGAAAAATGGTCGGTCCCTATGAAGTCTTCTTGCCCACGTGTTTTGTAAATTGGTGTAGGAAAAAAGGTTTTCGTTAAAAAGTAAGTTCGTTTCATCAAATAAGAAATTATGAATTTAGGAGGTCCTTGTGAAAACTAGGATCTTTAGAAGGGAAATTTAGCAAAAGGACTTAGAAATAAAAATAAAATAACAATTGATTTGTTGGTGTTGGAAAGGGTATTTGGTAAAACAATCATATAACTTCTATAAGTTCTTATAAGTATTCGGGAAAGGTTGGTTGGATTTTGATTAAAAGTAGAAGGTGGGCGTGTTTTAGTGATTAAGTCGAATATGAAGTTCATGGGCAAGAGTTTCATTGAACCGATTAAATTGATAGGTAGCATTTCGTAAGGTTTTGAAGTTCGAGCAATAAAACGTTTTAAGACATGATTATGAATTTCGCGTATATGAGTTGAGTGAAAATAGATTGTAGAATAAAAAGTACATTTGATAAAACAATGTATTTCGAAATCTGTATGAGTGGGTATTTTTAAATAACATTAAACAATTTGGGTATAAAGTATGATCGAGTTTGCATAATAAGATATTTCGAAAGAGAAGTTTTGGTAACGGTCACCTAAGTAAGGTAATCACCCCTAACTCGTTGGTGAGGTCGTTTTAAGGAAAAGGGAGTGGAGCTAATCGTCAAGGTAAGGAAGTCACTCCCATCTCGATGATATTTCTCCACTTGTCGTTACAAGGAAAACGAATTTAAATTATATGAAATCATGCATACGTATAAATGTATGGAAAAGATCCAATATGTTATGTGTGTGAAAAGAGAAATCGAAAGTAAACTCGAGTTTGAAAGATTGCATCGTATAAATAAATAATAGAAACACATGTTTGACCAAAGTTTGGAGTGTTCCAAACGGAACTTTGACTAACCAAAGTGGTCAAAAAGTCTTTTGAATTTGAGGAGCATGCTTTGGCCTAATAGGTAAAATACTCTCGTCGACAAGTCGGTTAACGGTATTTACCCTTCCGGTTACTACATGTCCCAAATCAATCGAAATTTCGAGACTTGGCGGGATTTATGAAAAAATCAAGGAGTGGAACTAGTCGGCAAGGTGCGGGTTTCACCCCTATCTTGACGATTTCGTATCCTAAGTGTGGTTGGTACTCGTCGGGTCAAAATTTAATTTCAACACTATGACGAGGGTCCACTAGAATTTGAAATTCGAATTTCTCCATCAAGGTGAGGATTTCACTCCTAACTTGGTGGTGAATTCCGTGTAAAAAGAAAGGTAGAAGGATTGAGAGTCATTCACCAAATTGTGGGTTTCACGCCTATTTTGGTGGACTCGTCTCGTTTGTGCAATATGTGTGTTGTCGGATTTAGAATAGTCGAGTAAAAAGCGTGAGGAAAAGTGTATATTAAAGATTAAACAAACAAGTATAACATGTCAAGAATATCACAATAAAAGTGAAATGATGAAACGAATATTAATGCATAAAAAGTATGTCAAGAACACACATAAAGGATAAGACGATGAAACAGGTATTAACACATAATAAAAATAAGTATAGCATGTTAAGTGTTAACGCATAAGTGACACATATGCTTACAAGATCAAGAGAATAAATAAAAGCAAATAAGATAGCATGCAAGTAGTTTTTAGTAAAACGTACGAATAAGGCTCTAGAACTATAGACTAGGTTAAAGCATTCCTACTTTTCCTAATTCCCTATAGTTATGGCTCTGATACCAATCTGTCACACCCCAACCAATGGCGGAAACATCGGGATGAGACGAAGTGTGAAGATTGCTCGAGACATCATAACGCTAATAATTGTGACAAGTATTTAAATAATCATTTCATTTCATTTCTAAAGAATCAAGTACAAGGTTTTGAAACAAAGTACAACAACATGAATACTAAAATGATACAATACAAATACAATTCTTTCTTAGTGGGTATCTAAGCATCCTACTAGATTCCATGCATCATCAACATCCACCTGTAACATGTTAAAATAAAGTTCAATGCAAAAGCAAAGGCGAGTATACAAGTTTGATACGTACATAGCAAAAGATAAGTTTTGAACAATTCCTCATAGCAAGCATGTGATTCAAGATAAGCCTTTAAATATGGTATGTGTCTAACATATCAAACCAAGGAAACGCAATATGCTCATGACATAACCGAGATAAAGGGGCGGGTCGTTAATCCTATAGCTCTAAAATTGGCAAATGTTACAAGCATGTTCCTTCTCCAAAAAAACAATATTTTAACCCGACGGTCGTTTCAATCCCCTTCAACCTCCACAAAACACTATTTTAACCCAACAATGGTTTTAAACCAGCATTTTAACCAAACAGCGGTTTCAACCACAGTTTTCTCCACAACACTTTGCTTTATCTCAACAGTAGTTCCAAACATCTGTTTTCATCCATCTGTTGACCAAAGTCAACAGATGTATCAACCACTGTTTTATTTTCAAACATCTGTTCCCAATTACAGAGCTTTGATCATTTAAACATATCTTTGCCAATATTACAAGCTTTTACACTCTCAAACCAAAATATTTATCTACTTAATTTAAATAACAAACATTGTTAATAATTTTAATACAACTAATTATATAAAAACTACAAGTCTCAAACAGAGGTAACTATATAATAAACAAAGTTCAAAACAACAAACAGCAATCAATAGAATACAGCATACTAATTCCAAATCAATGGGTGAACCAGCATACAAAGTTCATCCACCTGTTGACCCAAGTTAATAGATGTATCAACCACTGTTTTATTTTCAAACATCTGTTCCCAATAACAGAGCTTTGATCATTTAAGCAGACCTTTGCCAATATTACAAGCTTTTACACTCTCAAACATAAATATTCATTTACTTAATTTAAATAAAAAATATGGTTAATAATTTTAACACAACTAATTATATAAAAACTACAATTGTCAAAACAGCAAACATCATTCAATAAAATACAGCATACTAATTCCTAATCAATTGGTGAAACAGTAGTCTCGATAAGTAAAGCTCCTTTCGGACCATTGTAGTTGTCAACATGTTGGAGGTATTTCAGAAGTTCGTTGCTCAGATCAACTTCAACCATATTCCCCCAGATGCTTGTTATCAGCCACTTGTTGTCATCATTTATATTAGTCCTTCGGCGCCTATCTACATAATCAACTACACGAGGATTATTGAAAACAAACACCTTCATCCGACCTTCTTCTTCATATCTGAGCAAATCAGCAGTTAGCTCAGCAGAAATAACAATCAAATGCAGCTTCTTTGCGATGGTCAAAAAATGCCCTTGGCAAGGATTGACTACAATACTCTCTGGAAAACGAAGCATTCTGAAAGTCTCACTCAGAACATCAAAAGCAACGATGTTCCTCTCACCTAGTGGATACCAATAATTTGAAACCATAAAATATATGGTTTTATCAGCATAAACTCCTGTAGACCATGAATAACCACTTGAACCATAATTGTTTACACTACCGAAATTTATTGTTCTCTGTGACTCACGACGTCGTGAGTAAACACGAGCAGCAGCTACATTACGGTAACCTTTGATGTTCAGCACTTTCATATCATTGAACTGATCAAAATAAATTCCACCAGTATCAGAGTTTCGATCATGATTGTAATTGAAGTAGTCATCATACAAAACCTTATAGCGCCTGGTAGTTGGATTCCAAAGAATCAGCTCACAACAAATCCCTTCATTGCTGTCACACCCCAACCAATGGCGGAAACATCGGGATGAGACGAAGTGTGAAGATTGCTCGAGACATCATAGCGCTATTTGTGACAATAATTTAATAATCCAAATTTCATTTCCAAAATAAATGTCAAAACATTACAAGAAAAGCAAATAACAACATTGTTCAACATAACATAAACAAAATTGATACAACACTTTAAACCTAAACGTCTAAGTGAGTATTTAGGCATCTTTGCTATCCGTTTTCATTTCATCATCATCAACCTGTAACATGTTTAAAAATACAATTCAATGCAAAAGCAAAGGCGAGTATACAAGTTTGGTACGTACATAGCATAAGTTAAAAAGTGTGATCAATTCCTCATGGCAAGCATATGATTCAAGATAAACCTTAAATATGGCATGTGTCTAACATATCAAACCAAGAAAACGCAATATGCTCAAGACATAACCTCAAGTTTACGGGCGGGTCGTTAATCCTATAGCGCTACATATGTCAAGGTTTGGCTCGTACGAAGTTAATGATAAGTTCAACACATAAGAATAACCCAAGTTTAAAGTATCAAGTCATCACGTATACAAGCATGTTATAGGAACGTTCATGTGTTTAACAAAGTGTTCATGTGTAAGTTAATAGGTAAACATGTTACACCCCAAAAGTGGTAAAAGTAAAAAGGGGGAAATACGAGTATACTCACGGTTTACAAGTGGTGACTTGAAATTCCGAGAGCAAGTTTGTAGATGAATTAGTTCGGAGTACCTTGTCCTTCTACACAAGGAAACGTAGGTGTGTGAGTTTGGCGTATAACGGAAGATTATAGATTCGGAGTTTTTAATATATAGAAAGTAACATAGGTGAAAATAATCATCTTGTACGCATAACTCTTGTTCTTGACACTATTGAAACTCAAAAGAGTTGGTATGATTTCATGGATTCTAAGATCCATTAGAGTCGTAACAAGGGCATGGTCATAGATGATGTAACGTCCACTTAACAAATAACTATTAAGTCATCATCAAGTCTTAGTTACTTAGATGTATACATATAGAATAACTTAGATATTATATAGTTTACAAGTCTTATGATTCAAGCATGAGGTAGGAGATTAATGTCTCCATTTAGGTACCTCTTTGTGTCATAGAATACATACATGAGGTAGGAAGAACAAGCTTCCATTTAGGCACCTCTATTGTTCACCACTACACTTGTTGTTATAAACAACAAGGAGGGTCATGAACATACAAGTATCAAGGTATTAACAACAACTAATCTATAGCAAAACATCAAGTAATGAGTGGATTCTTATGAAGGATAGCCCAAGCTAATCCAACCATCACACATTCAACAAGTTTCACACTTGAACATTACTTGTGGGTAAAACCCTAATTAAAAACAGAAAGTTTATGAGGTTTTAACCTCTGATTTAGATGTCTCAACCTTGTTTTTAAGCTTAACCAACCATGGGATAAGTTGTAAGCATTAGGACATAGGTATGAGATGTGTTGGACACAAGTTGCATAGATTTAAACAAGTTTTTGATGAACATAAAAACAAACAGAAAGTTTATGGACTATTTCGGGGCATTTCCAGGTCTGATTTCTCCAAGGAGAAGTCTAGGAATCGAACCCCATGATTATACAAGCAAGTAGGAAAAAGAATCGAGTGAATCGGATAAGAATTGAGTGAGTTATGCTCATTTTCGTGAAGGGGTGTCAATCTACTCGAACCTTTGCTTTCAGCTACGGTTTGGAGGATGTTTTGAGAGTTTTTAGTGTTGCAAAAGTGGTAGGGAGGCTGGTTATAAGTGGTATTTATAGGGGGAAGGATTAGGGTTTCAATGGGTTGGGCTTTGGAAGTGTTTAGAAGGGGTTACACCTTGAAACTAGCCCACAAAACCCAACTATATGGGGCTGAATTTTGCTGAATTTGGGCTGCCATGTTTCTTTAGTTTTTTATTTTTTTTAAAACATTATAATGAGTAATTTTATTAGTTAAGTTGTGTAATAATATGCAACAATGTTTCCCCTAACTTGTAACAAGGTGAAATATGAAATAAAACATGATTTAACTAGGCAAAAAGTGTAATGTACAAGTATGTAACATGTTTGTAAGTAACAAGTATATGTCACATATTTACAAGTTCAACATATGTTTGTAAGTATCACAAAGAAGTATCAAATGATCTCATGATTAATCGTATTATGGTGTATGTATAGTATGTAACAAGGAAATGCAAGTTTTCATTCATGATCAAAATCTCGAGTTTACAACGAGTACTAGAAGGAACGAGTACAATGATACAAAGCTTCCAAAATTAGCAACACGAGTAAGACAAGCTATAAATAGAAAGTACAAAACACAGGGCGTTACAGTCTCCCCTCCTTTAGGAAATTTCGTCCCGAAATTTAGGAAGACTCAGGGAAAAGATGAGGATATTTCGATTTCATTTCGCTTTCGAGCTCCCAAGTAAATTCAGCGCCACGTTTTCCTTCCCATCGAACTTTGACAATAGGAATTCGACTGCGCCTCAATTGCTTGGTTCCTTGGTCCATGATTTCGACCGGTTTTTCTACAAAGTGAAGTGTTTCGTTGACTTGCAAGTCTTCGAGAGGAACGTGGAGTCCTTCGTCAGCTAGGCATTTCTTTAAGTTGGACACATGGAAGACAGGGTGTACATTGCTGAGTCCTTCAGGCAGGTCCAGTCTATACGCAACCTTGCCAATCCTTTCGAGAATCTTGAAAGGACCAACGTAGCGAGGTGCGAGTTTCCCTTTCTTGCCAAATCGAACCACGCCTTTCCAAGGGGATACCTTGAGAAGCACGTTGTCACCTGTCTCGAATTCCATAGGTTTGCGTCCTTTGTCAGCGTAACTCTTCTGTCGGTTCCTGGCTTTCAATAAGTTGTCTCGAACCTGTAAAATCTTGTCCGTAGCCTCTTGTATAAGCTCGGGACCGGTGATTTGGGCTTGACCAATCTCGTGCCAAGAAATAGGCGAACGGCACTTGCGACCATACAATGCTTCGAAAGGAGCCATTTGGATACTCGTGTGATAGCTGTTATTGTACGAGAATTCAGCCAAGGGCAAGTATGAATCCCAGTTGCCACCAAAATCTATTACGCATGAACGAAGCATATCCTCTAAGGTTTGGATAGTACGCTCGGTTTGACCGTCAGTCTGAGGATGGAAGGCGGTGCTAAGGTTAAGCTTAGTACCCATAGCAGATTGAAAAGTTTCCCAAAGACGAGACGTAAAACGAGCATCACGGTCAGAAATGATATCAATGGGCGTCCCATGACGACAGATGATTTCCTTCATGTAGACCTTAGCCAATTTCTCGACTTTGAAGTCTTCACGAATGGGGAGGAAGTGAGCTGATTTGGTCAATCGGTCAACGACGACCCATATGTTGTCATGACCAGCTGTAGTGCGAGGAAGCTTAGTGATGAAATCCATGGCAATGCTCTCCCACTTCCAAACGGGAATTATTGGTTGTTCGAGCAAGCCAGAGGGACGTTGATGTTCGGCTTTTACTTTGGAACACGTAAGACATTTAGAAACGAAGGTGGCTATATCCTTCTTCATTCCAGGCCACCAATAGGAAGTACGCATATCATGGTACATCTTATCGGCACCAGGGTGAATAGAATATTTCGTGTTATGGGCCTCCTTCATCAGGAAATTGCGAAGATCGTCACGATTGGGAATCCAGATGCGATTGAGATAGTATAGAATACCATCGGGTTTGGACACAAGACTATTCTCAGCACCACATTGCATTTCGTTGTAGAGGTTACCCTCATTAACGGATGTATACTGGGCGTTACGTATGCGATTTTGAAGATCGTGGACGAGTTGGAAACAACGGATACTTTGGACGTGAGTTTTACGACTCAGGGCGTCGGCTACTACATTCGCCTTACCCGGGTGGTATTTGATTTCGCAGTCATAGTCGTTTAACAATTCCACCCAACGACGTTGACGCATGTTTAGTTCTTTTTGATTGAAGATGTGTTGAAGGCTCTTATGGTCGGTGAAGACTACACATTTAGTACCATAAAGGTAGTGTCGCCAAATCTTCAATGCAAAAACGACCGCACCAAGTTCAAGGTCGTGAGTAGTATAGTTTTTCTCATGAATTTTGAGTTGCCTCGATGCGTAAGCGATAACTTTGTCACGTTGCATAAGGACACAACCAAGACCAAGGTTTGAAGCGTCGCAATACACGACAAAATCATCGTTACCATCAGGAAGCGTTAGGATAGGAGCATTGCAAAGCATGTCCTTGAGCGTTTGAAAAGACTCTTCTTGTTCGGGACCCCAAACAAAAGGTCTCTCTTTTTGAGTCAAGGAGGTCAAAGGAACAGCGATTTTCGAAAAGTTAGAGATAAAACGACGGTAGTAACCAGCAAGACCAAGAAACGAACGGATTTCGGACGGAGATTTAGGTGCGACCCAATTTTTCACAGCTTCGATTTTTGCGGGATCAACGTGAATACCAAGTTTGTTGACAGTGTGACCAAGGAATTGAACTTCTTGTAACCAAAATTCACACTTGGAGAATTTGGCATATAGGTGTTCAGTACGAAGGAGTTCAAGAATAAGGCGCAAGTGTTGCTCATGCTCTGCTTGCGTCTTGGAATAGATGAGGATATCGTCGATGAAGACGATCACAAAACGGTCCAAGTATGCTTTGCACACGCGGTTCATTAAGTCCATAAAGACAGCAGGTGCGTTGGTCAAACCAAAGGGCATGACCACGAACTCATAATGACCATAACGCGTACGAAAGGCGGTTTTAGGCACATCTTCTTCGAGTACTCGAAGTTGATGATACCCAGAACGAAGATCGATCTTTGAAAAGCAGGTTGCGCCTTGCAATTGATCGAAGAGGTCATCAATGCGAGGAAGAGGGTATCGATTCTTGATAGTAAGCTTGTTGAGCTCACGATAGTCAATACACATACGAAAGGACCCATCTTTCTTCTTGACGAATAAAACGGGAGCGCCCCAAGGAGAAGTACTAGGGCGTATGAAGCCTTTGTTAAGAAGCTCTTGAAGTTGACTCGAGAGCTCTTGCATCTCAGAGGGTGCTAAACGATAGGGGGACTTAGCGACAGGCGTAGCGCCAGGCACTAAATCGATGCGAAAATCGACAGAACGAGCAGGAGGAGGACCAGGAAGGTCTTCGGGAAATACATCCGGAAAGTCACGTACAACAGGAACGTCACTTATGCTTGGGCCTTTATCCTTCTTTTCCACGATGTGGGCGAGAAAGGCGAAGGTACCCTTGCGTAAGCACTTGTTTGCCTTGATGCATGACATAAGCTTAAGGCCTTGAGAAGGCTTTTCACCATAGACGTGTAGAGAATCACCATTTGGAAGAGGCAAGCGAATAAACTTCTCAGAACAGACAACTTCAGCACGAACTCGCCTAAGCCAGTCCATACCTACTATGACGTCGAAACTACCCATTTGCATAGGTATGAGATCGATTGAGAACGTATGATCGTTAAGGATTAGAGAACAATTGGAGAGAACAGAATTGACATTGACGGTTTTACCATTAGCAACTTCGACAGCGAAAGATTTTGGCAACTTAGAGCGTTTACACTTGAGCAAAGACTCGAATTCTAACGACACAAAACTTTTATCGGCACCAGTATCAAATAGGCATGAAGCATAGACATGGTTAATGAGAAACGTACCAGTGATGACGTCGTTTGCATTTTGAGCCTGAGCTGTGGTGAGAAGGAAAGCTCGACCCCTAGCGGGTTCTTGAACCTGTTGTTGTTGTTGGGGTTGTGGCTGTGGTTGTTGCTGTCGAGGTTGTTGTGGTTGATATCGTTGAGGACACACATTGGCCATGTGGTTGGTATCACCACACGTGAAGCATGCTCGCACAGGAGCGACTTGATTTGGAGCCAAAAGAGCTTGGTTTTGGTAGGCCTGTGGGGGGATACGACAGTATGGCGAGAGATGCCCATACCGGCCACACTTGTCACACTTTCGACAATGAGCGTTTGGGGGGTGATGATATCGGCATTTGTCGCACTTTGGGTGCGTTCCAGTATAAACCTTGCGTTCACCATTGAAAGCAGGCACAGTTTGAAGGGGTTGTGGGTTTGGCGGAGTGACGACCGCGCAGTTTTGGCTTGAAGCCTTCCGCTTCTTGCCTTGGTTTCTCTTAGATTGCTGGGAGGGTTTAGACTCATTAGGAGAGTCAATGGTGGCTTGGTGAGCATTCTTTGTTGAAACCTTGTCAAAGGTTCCATGAAGAACACAATTGTTGTTAAGTTCGGTAGCTATGCGGTACGCGTCTTCAATGGTTTGAGGGTTGGCAGATGCAAGATGGTTTGTTAAGGAAGGTGCAACACAACGAATGAACTTGGCCACGGTTTTGGGGGCGGTTTCTACTTGACCAGGGCATAGAACACTAAGCTGTTTGAAGCGTGTAATCAAACCATCCATGTCACTCCCTTTTTGCGTGAGGTTCCAGAATTCATTTTCCAACTTTTGGAGTTCGTGAGGGGGACAAAAGTGATCCTTCATAAGTTGTTTGAGATCGTCCCACGGCATAGCGTGTGCGACCTCGTTTCCTCTCTTGTTACGCTCAGTTGTCCACCACTCAAGTGCCTTTTCACGAAACACACCGGTTGCATTCAATGTTCTCAACTCGTCAGGGCAACCACTTTGTAAGAAGGTAAGCTCGATGGAGTCAAACCAATTCATCATGGCGGTAGCGCCATTCTTGCCGGTAAATTCTAAGGGTTTGCAAGCCATGAATTGCTTGAATTGGAAGGTGGCTTTGGGTTTGTCGGCCTTTGAGTCGACCGAACCATGTGGTGAATCGGTTTGGATCTTGCTAACAATGTCGGGTAGGACCTTTGCAAATTGTTTAGCCATAAACTTCATACAATCCTTTTGGGACATGGCGGAGGAGGTCGAACCCTTCTTTGACCTTTGTCTCTTGGATGAACTAGAAGACATCTAAAAGATTTGAAAGAGAAGGGAAAGGATGAGACTTTGATCATTAATTGAAAACAAGGTTCGTGTATGCAACGCAAGTAGATGTTCAAGTACCAAGTAAAGTTCACATAAAGCATAGGTTCCCAACACACATTCAACATGTATAGCACATAAGTTGCGAATAGGAAAATATAAATTTAGTTGGTTCATGAGAATTATTATTGTTTGTGATTGCGATAATGTGCGACATGATTAAAACGACATTTCGAAATGAATGAACGTTCAAGTATAAAATCACATATAAATTGAGATACATAAAAGAGAGGCTCAATAAAACATAGGAATGTTTCGGGTAGAGAAACGTCGACAATTCCAAAGTGGGTCGAAAGTCCTTTCGATTTAGAGATATTGTGCTTTGGCCTATAAGTAAGATACTCTCGTCGAGAAGCGATTAACGGTATCTTACCCTTCCGGTTACTACACATCTCTAAATGATTGGAACATTCGGGACTTTGGCGAGAATAAAAATCAAGGAATGGGACTTAATCGACAAGATGCGGGTTTCACCCCTAACTTGACGATTTCGTACCCTAAATGTGGTTGGTACTTGTCGGCCAAAATAAAATTTTGACACTTTGACAAGGGTCCACTAGAGTTGAAATGGAAATTACCATTAAGTTGTGGATGTCACTCCTAGCTTAATGGTGAAATTTCGTGCAAAAATAGATTAAAGGTAGAGTGAGAGTCGTTTACCAAATTGTGGGTTTCACGCCTATTTTGGTAAATTCGTCTCGATAATGTATCAAGAATATATAAAAATATAGCATAAGTGTATTTGTGTTTGCCTTAGGAAAGGCACATAAATTTATTAACAAGAAGTGTAGCTAGGAAGCATGTAAGATAGAGCACAAATGTTTTAAACAACAAATAAGAGACAAAGTTCCTAAAACTATAGACTAGGGCAAAAGCATGGCAATTTTCCTAATTCCCTATAGTTATGGCTCTGATACCAATCTGTCACACCCCAACCAATGGCGGAAACATCGGGATGAGACGAAGTGTGAAGATTGCTCGAGACATCATAGCGCTATTTGTGACAATAATTTAATAATCCAAATTTCATTTCCAAAATAAATGTCAAAACATTACAAGAAAAGCAAATAACAACATTGTTCAACATAACATAAACAAAATTGATACAACACTTTAAACCTAAACGTCTAAGTGAGTATTTAGGCATCTTTGCTATCCGTTTTCATTTCATCATCATCAACCTGTAACATGTTTAAAAATACAATTCAATGCAAAAGCAAAGGCGAGTATACAAGTTTGGTACGTACATAGCATAAGTTAAAAAGTGTGATCAATTCCTCATGGCAAGCATATGATTCAAGATAAACCTTAAATATGGCATGTGTCGAACATATCAAACCAAGAAAACGCAATATGCTCAAGACATAACCTCAAGTTTACGGGCGGGTCGTTAATCCTATAGCGCTACATATGTCAAGGTTTGGCTCGTACGAAGTTAATGATAAGTTCAACACATAAGAATAACCCAAGTTTAAAGTATCAAGTCATCACGTATACAAGCATGTTATAGGAACGTTCATGTGTTTAACAAAGTGTTCATGTGTAAGTTAATAGGTAAACATGTTACACCCCAAAAGTGGTAAAAGTAAAAAGGGGGAAATACGAGTATACTCACGGTTTACAAGTGGTGACTTGAAATTCCGAGAGCAAGTTTGTAGATGAATTAGTTCGGAGTACCTTGTCCTTCTACACAAGGAAACGTAGGTGTGTGAGTTTGGCGTATAACGGAAGATTATAGATTCGGAGTTTTTAATATATAGAAAGTAACATAGGTGAAAATAATCATCTTGTACGCATAACTCTTGTTCTTGACACTATTGAAACTCAAAAGAGTTGGTATGATTTCATGGATTCTAAGATCCATTAGAGTCGTAACAAGGGCATGGTCATAGATGATGTAACGTCCACTTAACAAATAACTATTAAGTCATCATCAAGTCTTAGTTACTTAGATGTATACATATAGAATAACTTAGATATTATATAGTTTACAAGTCTTATGATTCAAGCATGAGGTAGGAGATTAATGTCTCCATTTAGGTACCTCTTTGTGTCATAGAATACATACATGAGGTAGGAAGAACAAGCTTCCATTTAGGCACCTCTATTGTTCACCACTACACTTGTTGTTATAAACAACAAGGAGGGTCATGAACATACAAGTATCAAGGTATTAACAACAACTAATCTATAGCAAAACATCAAGTAATGAGTGGATTCTTATGAAGGATAGCCCAAGCTAATCCAACCATCACACATTCAACAAGTTTCACACTTGAACATTACTTGTGGGTAAAACCCTAATTAAAAACAGAAAGTTTATGAGGTTTTAACCTCTGATTTAGATGTCTCAACCTTGTTTTTAAGCTTAACCAACCATGGGATAAGTTGTAAGCATTAGGACATAGGTATGAGATGTGTTGGACACAAGTTGCATAGATTTAAACAAGTTTTTGATGAACATAAAAACAAACAGAAAGTTTATGGACTATTTCGGGGCATTTCCAGGTCTGATTTCTCCAAGGAGAAGTCTAGGAATCGAACCCCATGATTATACAAGCAAGTAGGAAAAAGAATCGAGTGAATCGGATAAGAATTGAGTGAGTTATGCTCATTTTCGTGAAGGGGTGTCAATCTACTCGAACCTTTGCTTTCAGCTACGGTTTGGAGGATGTTTTGAGAGTTTTTAGTGTTGCAAAAGTGGTAGGGAGGCTGGTTATAAGTGGTATTTATAGGGGGAAGGATTAGGGTTTCAATGGGTTGGGCTTTGGAAGTGTTTAGAAGGGGTTACACCTTGAAACTAGCCCACAAAACCCAACTATATGGGGCTGAATTTTGCTGAATTTGGGCTGCCATGTTTCTTTAGTTTTTTATTTTTTTTTAAAACATTATAATGAGTAATTTTATTAGTTAAGTTGTGTAATAATATGCAACAATGTTTCCCCTAACTTGTAACAAGGTGAAATATGAAATAAAACATGATTTAACTAGGCAAAAAGTGTAATGTACAAGTATGTAACATGTTTGTAAGTAACAAGTATATGTCACATATTTACAAGTTCAACATATGTTTGTAAGTATCACAAAGAAGTATCAAATGATCTCATGATTAATCGTATTATGGTGTATGTATAGTATGTAACAAGGAAATGCAAGTTTTCATTCATGATCAAAATCTCGAGTTTACAACGAGTACTAGAAGGAACGAGTACAATGATACAAAGCTTCCAAAATTAGCAACACGAGTAAGACAAGCTATAAATAGAAAGTACAAAACACAGGGCGTTACAATTGCAAACTAACAGCAAACCATTAAATGACGACATAATACGTAAGAAGCTAGGGTGGACATTGTTAGGAAAACTTAAGGTTTTGCTTCTAATAACATCCGAATTACCAGTAACTATGTCGTCAACGACAATTGACGTGTCTTTAAAGGAGAGTAGTTTCTTTTGTACTGAATCTCCACCTCGGAGAGCATGCATCGTCTGAAATCCATGACTTGACAATTCCCTATAAAAATTCTTGGAAAGACATTTGAAATGGTCAATATCTTCTGCAGAGAGCCTTGTGAAAATCTCGTCAACAATCACTTGAAACCCAAATTTTTCCATTTTGCAGTGAACCACTGCGTCTTTGAAAGTAAAAGAAATTGTAATGATATTGATAAACAAAAAACTTTTGAAGATGATTGAGTAGATGGATGAAAACAGTAATGATCAAAACCTCTGCTCAATGTATTTTATATACCCAATGAAGGCGGTTATGACTAAATACATCGTCAGACGAAAGAATATGATGCGACACTCGTTAGGCTTTTAATGCATTTCCATGGGAAAAAAATATAAAATTAAACACGTTATTATAATTACAATTAACCTCTTCATTTACCACAAGACGCCTTTACCATAAGACAGAACTGATTGAGTGACGTGCATTAATTGCAAAGTACATATCCCAAGGCATTTTGAATTTAAAATTACCAGCAATTTCAAAACCACTGCTAAGGTATATGTTTGCCAAAGGAAACATCTGCTAAGTTATACTTTCTTGGCGATGGGTAGTAGTTTGCACTCTTGAATGTGGGCCAGACCTTTGACATTTAAATATAGAGCAGTAGTTTGAAATTAAATGTATTTTAACTCAGATAAAAAATCTCAGATAAAAAATTGACACATCAGCAATCATCATTTAGTCATAACTCAGATAAAAAAATCTATTCATTTGCAATACAAAGATATTGCGAACATCTGTTAAAGTAGGAGATGTTCGCAACAGTAGCAAGTCAAACAGATATTGGCAACAACAGATGTTGTATCAATTGATAGGAGAAAATTCTTCAAAAAGCTCTATTAGGCAACAACAGATGTTGGCAACAGTTGCAAGTCAAACAGCCGTTAGATCAGCATATGATGATTTAAAGCAGATGTTCTCTTTTGGCAAACTTTAACTTTGATCGATCTATACACTAACAGAAATTGATACAACATCAACATAATCTATTTAAACTCAAAGACAATTTCACTCCTACATCAAAAGTACCGATCTGCAATAATCAGATGATATTAAAAATTACATAATAATACTTATTCAGCTTAAGATTACAACTTAAGATTACAACGAAACTTTAAAATCTAACAACACCAAGAAATTTACGAACCTAACAGCAAAAATTTAGTGCTTTTAGCTTAAAATTTAGTGCTTTTAGCTTTAAACTCCATCAGTGTATATCTTCGACAATCGCCATGAACTCCAGGGAAGTACTGAATGCATCAACATCAGGTTTCTAGAAACCTGATCTCTCGTGAACAGACAAAGATGCAGTACATGAAAACACTTCTTCAGCTGTTGAAGAGTAGCCCTGTCCTCATATACTTAATCCTTAACTTGCTTCATAAAGAGCTGCTTTAAAGCAAACTTTATGCTTCTTTTAATACAAAAATGTTGGATCGTCGTATGACCCGAATGAGTCAATCAGAAGAGTTTTACATCAATATCAAAGGAGGAATCAATGATATAGACGTGATTACAGCTTGATTCTCCCTAATTATCTTCTTTTATTGATTCAAAGCTTTTACAGATCAATTGACAAATCGGCAGCACCTCGGCTCTGAAATCGAAAAGCTACAAATGACATCACAAGCTTGGTATTTATAGACTTGCTATTTCGCACGAAACAGGTAGAGTTCATTTCATGCGAAATGAACAGTTGTTCATTTCGTACGAAATACCTATCTCATTTCGTGTGAAATGACTCCTAAACATACAAAACCTAATTTCTTAAATACCAAGCTCCATTCTATCCTATCTAGACACAAGACTCGATAAAGACAAAGTTAACAGACATTAGTGCACCAACAGACTCCCCCTTGGATGTTGACGAAGTCTTCAAGATCGAGTCTTTGGATGTCTTCGGTCTTGATCTATCTTCTCACTTTTTCAATTTGTTCTGACACTGAAAGCTTCCTTCAATCTTCTATCTTCAAACTCCCCTTTGAATGTTGATCCAGAATCTAGACTCCCCCTTTCGAAAACTCCCCCTTTCGATCAGCTGGGACTTGAATTCTGACTCAAACTTTAAACAAACTTAACCATGGGGATTTCACTTTACTGCTTTCACACGTTCACAACTGTTACCTGCTTCTCAAAAACTTAACATTAAAATCTAATAACCTTTTTGACTTCTTTTGTCGTTTTTATCAGTTTCTAGAAATCCACTTAAGTCTTCAGGTCCAAATTAATGACCCTGAATACTTAATTTATCTACCAAGTCCAACTTAATGACCTTGGTTGATCTAAGACAAAACAAAACTGACTTTTTGTTAAAAAAAAAATTCAAACATTTTCTTGAAAATTACAAGTTTCAAGTGAACGAACTTATTTTGACTTTTCATATTTCAGGTTTTAGAAGAATAAGCTCCCAACTCATCTTCCAGCTCAGAAACTTCCTGCATCTGCCTCAGACTGTGAATCTGAAGATCAGCTTTCCACTTTGGTTTGTCGGAAAAATAAAGCAGAAATGTAAAATCTTTTTGGATTTTTAATAAAGTTTCTAAACTAGAATGCAATGAAATCTTTTTGAGTTTTTGAATATTAAACAGAAATAAAATGCAATAAATGTAAACTATCTACAAACATATTTTTGGTGAGCGTGTTAGGGAATCATATCAGCAATTAACAAGTTACAAGTACCGTTAAGCTTTAATTTCATACTCAGAATTAAACAATTCACTTAGATTGTCGATATACTGATCCATTTTAAATTTTCACACAAATTTCAATCTGATCAGGATACGAATTAAGTGTTTTAGAGACTTAGCTTATACGTGTGTACCATCTCAGAATATACTCCCATATCCAGACAACTATATTCAGTCTTACAGGTGAGTGCACACTAATGATATCTGTAAAGGGGTAAATGCGAGACCATAAGAGCTCAGGCTAGAACTTCCGTTCGTACAGAGAGATGATGGCTCGTCTTTTGGTGTGTCCCGTTTGGGGATCTTTTTTTTCAACAACACATGATTAGCATTTTGCAATGTTTCATCATTTTTTATGCTGAGTGTGAGCTTTTAAGAACAAAGTTGTGCAGAGCATTATACGAGGACTAGCTAAATTGCTTCCGCAAAATCAGAAGTCCAAGTATAATACCCCAGATATCATCACGTACAAAGACCTAGTATGTCAGAAATAGTGTCTTTCAAACAGGATTTCAGGGGTTACCTATATATCTGAGAGATGTTCCCCACGAAATAAGCAAGTGGTGATTTTAGGTTTATATACCGAACAAACCTACTAAGTGTGTAAAAACCTATCGGCACATCATCAGCGAGACTGTCTAACACTTTTAAACTTTACAATTCTTTAGCATACTGTAACTGTCTAGCTGATGTACTATCATTTTCCCTTTTTACACAAGCTCTTTTTCAGTTTTCTATTGTTTTTGGATTTTAAAATATCTCATGTTTTGGATTTTTTTAATTTTTTACTGTTTTTGTATTTTCTAAAAATATAACCTAACTTCCCCTAAATACCAAAACAAGTAAAAAATCGACAAACCATTGCAGATTGCTTTTCAACATCATCTACAGTGGTACTTTCATCTACACCAATGATCCCATCCGACACCGATAAAAGCTTCATACCGTTCAGTTTTAAAAGATATTTAAAACGGGTTTTATCAAACGCTTTGGTATGTAAATCAGGTTTTTGCTCGTCAGTGTGGATTTTCTTAATTCGTATCAACTTCTTCTCGAAACAATCTCGGATAAAGTGATGACGAATTTCAATGTGTTTTGTTTTAGCGTGATGAACAGGATTTTTTGTAATGTTTATCGCTGCCTCATTATCAACAAAGATAGGGGTATTAAGAAATTGCAAACCGTAGTCGCGCATCTGTTGCTGGATCCACAAGATCTGAGAGCAGCAGCTGCTAGCAGATACATACTCAGCTTCACATGTGGATAGAGCGACAGAGGTCTGCTTCTTACATTGCGAGGTGACCAATCATGGTCCGAAAAACTGATATCCCGCAGTTGTTGATTTAGCGTTAACTTTGCAGCATCCGAAATTAGAATCGGAATACCCTTCGAGCGTGAAATCGCCTTCTTTTGGATACCACAACCCCAGTGATGGAGTTCCTTTCAGGTAGCGCAATATCCTTTTCACAATCACCATATGCGAAGCTCTTGGGTTAGATTGAAATCTTGCTGCGAGGCAGGTAGGATACATGATATCGGGTCTTGAAGCTGTCAAGTACATTAGCGATCCGATCATGGAACGATACATTGTTTCATCTACCTTCTCTCTAGTGAGATCAGGGTTTATCCCATGGTTCGTCGCTAACGGGGTGGAAGCTGGAGTAGATCCTGACATCCCAAATTTCTCTAAGATATCATGAACGTACTTCGTCTGATGTATGAAAATTCCCTCGGGCAGTTGATCAACCTGAAGACCCAAAAAGAATTTCATCTCACCCATTGATGACATTTCAAATTTTTGCTTCATAACTTTTTCAAAATCTTTGCACAAATTTTCATTTGTTGACCCAAATATGATGTCGTCCACGTATATCTGAACTATCAGAAGATGTCCATCGACTAGCTTGGTGAAGAGAGTGGCATCCACTTTTCCTCGGATGAAGCTGTTGGCAAGCAGATGTTGAGACAATGTCTCGTACCAGGCTCTCGGGCCTGGTGTAAACCATACAGTGCTTTATCCAGTAAATAGACTTTGTCTTTGTGGATTGGGTAGGTGAAGCCCGGTGGTTGTCCGACATATACCTCCTCTTTTACCTTTCCGTATAGAAAAGCCGATTTGACATCTTGCTGATATACTTTAAATCCTTTCCACGATGCAAATGCTAGGAAGATTCTGATCGCTTCAAGTCTAGCAACGGGAGCATACACTTCGGTGAAATCTATACCCTCCTGCTGACTGAAACCCTGGACTACGAGTCGATCTTTATTTTGAATAATTACTCCTCGGTCGTCTCTCTTGCACTTAAACACCCACTTGGTGTTGATCTTCCTATGACCATCAGGCAAGTCTACTAACTTTCATACTCCTAGCTTCTCAAATTGACTTAACTCTTCTTGCATAACATTGACCCAAGAATCTTCAGTTAGCACCTCTTTGTATGTTCGCGGTTCGATCTGCAAAATAAAACAACTTAGTGAAAACCCAGTTTGTAAAGGAGCAACTGTAGAATAAAAACAAGTAAGGCCTTGGTCAATTTGTCGTCTAGTGCGAACGCCTGATTGTAATTCTCCAATAATCAACTCCTCTGGATGGTACGAAAGAGTTCTTGGCATCACCTCGCCTGGAACATCTACCTCGCCTTCCAAATTTGTGACATTTTGATTTGCATCTTGTTCACTGACTGGAATTGTTTGACTTGAAATATGGATTTGCTCCCCCTCAGAATCTGAATCACCGTGATCGAATATTGGACTATCATCAGATTCTTGATTATCATTGACTGCCGTCTGATTATCAGGAGCATGTTCATGTTCTGAAGATTGATAAATATCATCATGTTCTCCAGCATTGCTTAGACCGGCTTCATGATCATTTGAAGTTTGCCATTGACGTCTAGAAGACTCAGCTGGGAACCTTTCCTATGATGACTCATACTCTCTTAGAATATCCAACTCGTCAAAGAACTCGGGTTCTTCTTCCATGTCAAACGAATCCCACAAAGTATCGTAATTAAAACGCCATGAGTCGCCGGGTTCTGCGGTGGCATTGTGTAACCTTGGCATTCAACATTATGAGCTTCAATGATCCGCTTCAAACTTGGAACAAAGACTCGTTTTTGTGGACTTGAATAACCCACAAATATTCCTCCGATGCTCTTTGGACCAAACTTTCCAAAAGGATCTAGAACAGTACAAGGATACCCAAACGGTTCTAGATACTTTAGGTTCGGTTTGCGGTTGTTGATCAGCTCGAAACACGTTTTGTTGAATTTCTTCACTGTGAGAACCCGGTTGAGAGTATAGCAAGTGGCTGACACTGCTTCTGCCCAAAAGTTGACAGGTAATTTTGAATCAGCAAGCATCATCCTGGCCGTTTCGATTTGCGTCCTGTTCTTTCATTCTGCTACTCCATTTTGCTGTGGAGTGTAAGGAGCACTAAATTCTTGCAATATACCTCTCTCATCACAATACTCTTCCATTCGGTTGTTCTTAACTCTGTACCGATGTCACTCCTGATTCTTCTGATTCGAGTTTGGTACAAGTTTTCAATCTTTCTGAACAACGCCATCAAACTTTCAAACATTTCGTCCTTTGTTTTTAGAAATGATACCCACGAAAATCTGGAGAAATCGACAGTTACTACAAGACAGTAGAGATCACCAGTTATGCTTTTGACATTCACTGGACCAAAAAGATCCTTATGAAGTCTCTCTAACGGTCTTGAAACTGAGTTAACTTTCTTTTGAGGGTGTGATTTCTTCTTTTGCTTGCCTTTGATGCAGCTAATGCACTCCCCTTACAGATGGAAACCTTTCACATGAACACCAGTTACTAAGTCATTGTGTACTAGGTGATTCATTTTTCGCAGGTGAATGTGGCCCATCTTTCGATGCCACAATTTCGATTCTTTTTCTGTTGCTCTTGACATGAAGCAATGAGCCTGACCCGTGGTAGTAGTAGCTACGCTCATGTCCAACACGTACAGATCATTGACTCTTGGTGCTCTCATGATAACCCATTCTTCGGGAACAACAAATCCTGGTTTCAAAATCAAACATTCTTTGTCTGTGAAGTGCGTTGTATACATACGATCATAGATCTGAGATATGCTCAGAAGATTCTTTTCAAGCTCGGCGATGTAGTTCACTCTTTCAAACGTAACAATGCCATTAGATAGAGTTCCTTCACCAACTATTCGACCACCTTGATTTCCTGTAAATCCCACATATCCTCCATTAAACCCTCGAACATCGTACAATAGGGTTTTCTTCCCCGTCATGTGCCGAGAAGCTCCACTATCCATAATCCAACGTGAAACGGATCTTGGAAGCTCCTGCACATGTCAAAAACACTTAGTTAGATTTTGATACCACCCAAGCCTCTTTTGACTCAGGTAGCTGGACATTGATAACAGTTCTTTTGGTGAACAACGGTGGAAAATTCTTGTCATTCATCTTTAAGCTTTCTTCAGATCCAACCTCAACCTCTTTGTATAAGAGAAACTCATCTTTCTGAGGTTGAACAGATGATTGGTCTTTCTTTGGAACATCCTTCTTCTCAGAAGTAAGCATTTGTTTCTCAAGTTTCTCATAGAAATCCAAAGGAACATTCATCTTTACCGGTGTAGCAGAAGATGATTGTTTTTCCGACTCTGAAACCTTTGGTTTTGGAGAACTTGTTTTCTTTTCAACAACTTTTTGCTTCCATGTTTGTTTGTTGAGATGATGCAACCCGTGTGTAAAACTTGTCATTTTTAGTTACCACATTCTTTACAGGTTCAGTTTTGATTTTTGTGTTTTCATTTTTCAAAACTTTCTTCTCAACAACCATTGGAGCTTTACTTTTTGCATCAACTTTCTTTTTCTGACTTTCAACAACTTCAGACTTAGGCTTTAAGTTGGTGCACTTTCGTGCAATGTGTCCAACTTGATTGCATTTGAAGCATGTTCGGGTATCAACAACCTGACTTGTGCCTTTAGTCTGAGGCTGTGAGGCCTTCTTCTGAAAGAATTCTTGATTTGATTTTGAAAAAATTTCAGACTCTTGCTCAGAAAGTGAGCTCGAACTTGAACTTTTCACAAAAATCTTTTTCTCAACAAACTTTTTGTTTTGAACATTTCTTCTTTGATAATTCTTACCACCCTGATATCCACCCGACCATCTGTTTTGGTTGTTATAGGAAAAACGTGGCGGTACAACAGGTTTTTTATAGTAAGATTTATCTTTTTCAAAATTCATTTGTCTTTCAGAATGTTTCAAGCCTTCGATTTCCTCAACATTGATCTCAATCAACTTGAACACATTTTTCAATTTCCCAACATTCACATTCTCCAAAGGAAATTCAGGATCCGAATACAACTTATCAGATCCCATCATCTTGTACATCACAAGATTAGGTTCTTCACTTAAGTTGTTTTTGGATTTTGATTTCGGAATATATTTGTCCAGAAAGCATTCATCATCCACGGTTATGTCACTGTCAGTTTTCAAAACATTTTCAGCCATGCTTTTAACAATTTCAGACTGGACACTGTCTTCATCGGATGATGAAGTGAATGTGACGTCAATTGTGTCTGGAAGTTCAACTTCATTTACTTCTTCATCATTAACCAACCCGGATTTTTTCTTAGAAAAATTATTTAACACTGGCGGTGGAACCTGATGATACCCAACCCCAGTTCCATCCGAGAATACGTCTTTGCCTACTTTGTTCTTTCCAATTGGTTTAGGGATGATATGTTGAAGAACAAAACTTGCGGAGTTGTAACTATTCAATTTTAGATTGATGCGTTCATTCTCAATCTTAGCTTCTTGAAACTGAAGCTTCAACTTAGCAATCTTATCCAACTGTTGGTTGATTTGCTCTTCTTTTGTTCTAAGAACTCCGGTTAATTGCAAATTTTCTTTGTTTGTTTTACCATTTCTTTCATCAGAATCTTTTACCGTTCTTTTTAACTTCTCATAATTTTCTGAAATTTGACGATTTTCATGAATCAATTTTTCATTTTCTTTCCTGATTCCTTCTACGTCAATTTTATCATGTTCAATTTTCTCAGTTAAATCTTTTAATCTATCATTTGAAGCTTTCAACATTTTGTCACGACTCAAGATCTGATTTTCAACATTTCTGACTTTTTCTGTCAGTTCTTCAGTCTTTTTACCACTGAGGTAAGCAAGTGTACTGCAAACCTTGCAATTTTTCATGCAATTTTTGCAGTCGCTTTTAGTTTTGGCTTTCTTACCTGACTCATTCGTTGCATCATTTGGACTGACCTTGCTTTTAGACTCAGTTCCAGACTCAGACACTACCTCTAGCTCTTTCGCTGCAAGCACTTTGTCAGCCATTTGCTTCAGATTTTCTGCGATGAATTCTTTCGATGTGTCAATAATCTCGTCATCAACCTTCTTTGGCTGCGACTCTTTCTCCTTTTCTTTTTCTTTTTCTTTTTCATCAGCTTCTCCTCCTCCCCACCACATTCTCTTTCTTGCTTCCTCTTCTTCAGCAATTTGATCGGTAAGAGTTTCAACACTGACAGAATCTGGATCAACAGCTATGTTTCCCTTGGGATCTAGGTAACATTCTCTATCAGCATCCCATCTATTCGCCCTTTTTGCTTCTTTCCATGTTTGATAGATTTTACTCTTCATGTATTGAGCTGCCATCTTTCTGTTGATGTATTTCACTTCTTCTGTTCTGGAATCTTTGAAAGGAACAATCTTTGTCATAAACACATAGCCCACTGCGTCTTCTTCTGGTAGCAGTTCACTCCAATCGAAACCCTCGTCATCATGAATAACAGCAAGTGCTCTTGATTTTTCTTTGGGAGTATCTTCTAGCTGCTTCATTCTGGGAGGTTCTGATTTGTTTTGATGGTAAATTGCTCTTTTATAGTAATCCTCTCTGAATGGATTTGCAGTATCATCAGCAGATGCGTTTCGACATTCACGTTTAAAATGTCCTTTTTGTTTACATTTAAAGCATGTGACTTTTGATTTATCAAAACCAAGTTTTGTGGAAGGTCTGCCAATGGAGTGTCTGCCTGTAATCTCCATGAACCTTTGTGCTCTCCTGACCGCACTAGCCATACATCACCTGATATCGATCAACTCCATCTCTTCTGGGTCGATCTGATCATAGTCCTCCTTGGTGAGGTTAGTGTTTCCAATCTTGCCCGCAACAAGGCTCTCGTATGATTCTAAGACAGATGCTAAAAACACCATTTGTTGTTTGGCGGATTCTTCACTAAAATTTTGAGCATTCTTTAGATCCACAGCAATGTTACATTGAAACAGATTCTTTGGAACTGATTGACTTGTAACAGTTGACGATGAACCTCCATGATAACCACTGCTTGAACTTTCTTGATTCGATATGTTAGAACTTTCTGCCGAAAAAGCTATCTTGGGGGACACAGTCTTCAGGATCATTCTTCCTCGATAATACAGCTCAACATTCTGCTGATATGAAGAGTTGTTGACTTTGTTCGATTTTCTGATCTCTAACTCATGACTCTGCAATCTTTCGATTAACAGATCAACCGTCAGTTTAGTTGGTTCTACTGTGTTTTTCAGCATCAAAGCAAAATACTGCCAGTCTTTCTCATCAGGCAGTGAGTCAAATAGTTTGTCAACTAATTCTTCATGAGTATACACGATTCCGTATCTTGCGAGTTCCATCTTCAAATGCCCAAATCTTTCAATCATCTTTGACACAGACTCGTTCTTCAAACATCCAAACAAATCAAATTCTTTTCTTAACAACTTCTTTTTGTTTTTAATAATTTCGGCACTACCCACACATTTTACTTTCAGTTTCTCCCATAGATCTTTTGAATTTGTGTATTCAATCAACGATCTTATGTCATCCCTCACGGACAGATGAAGTAAAGCAATGCATTTTTGTTCAGCAACAAAACTTTCTACTTCATTATCTGCTATATTTTCATAATCCGTTCTTCCCATATCAAAACCATTCTTCATGCTCTTCCAACTGAGATATGCAAAAGCTTATAGCCATTCTTCAAACCTTTTAGCCCATTGGTTGTATTCCTCAATAGCCATTAGCTTGGGCGGTTTGTTGTAGGTGCCATAGGCACTGTCAACACTCAAAGAATCAACAATGGTTTTCTGCGCACTCGACTTTGGAGCATTTTCATTAGTGTTATTTGTTGTATCATCTCCTGTGCTTCCCGTGAAAGCAAAAGCGTCACTGAACGGATTCAGAAAATCATCCATCTTCAAGTACCTGAAACAATCAACAAACACTTAAAAAATTTTTGAATTTTAAACAATTTCAAACGAAATGGTTCACGCGAAATGAGTTTCAAGCGAAATGAACAATCTTCAAGCGGGATGACTTCAAACGGAATGGATTTCACGCGAAATGAGCTTTTACACGAGATGGTCTTCACACGAAATGCCTTTTTGGTGCGAAATAGCAACTTTGGTACGAAATGGATGCCTATTTCATACGAAATGAAGTTCCAAGTTGATTCCATGCGAAATGAAGTCTGATTTCGTACGAAATGAGGAACAATATGCTAATTTCGTGCGAAATGAGAAATAATCTGCTGATTTCGTGCGAAATGAACATCTCAATCTTGATTTCGTACGAAATGATGTTCTCAAGGTTGATTTCGTACGAAATACACTTCACAGAATTGATTTCGTGCGAAATAGATGCTGACTATTTCGTGCGAAATGATGATGACATCAGCATATCGGCCACCATTTTGTCAAATTGATCCGGTTTTTGGTCGATTTTAGGTCCAATTCTTTCAAGGATTTGTTAAAACAGTGTTTTACGTAATATATGTGAAATTCAATCCATTTTGTCCGTTAATTCTGAATAAATTTTGAAAAGAATGAGTAGAAGTGAGAAATTCTGATGAAAACAAGCTGAATCGGTATGAACTCTTCTTCCTGAGCTCTGATGCCACTTGTTGGATCGTCGTATGACCCGAATGAGTCAATCAGAAGAGTTTTACAACAATATCAAAGGCGGAATCAATGATATAGATGTGATTACGGCTTGATTCTCCCTAATTATATTCTTTTATTGATTTCAAAGCTTTTACAGATAAGTTGACAAATCGGCGGCACCTCGGCTCTGAAATCGAAAAGCTACAAATGACATCACAAGCTTGGTATTTATAGACTTGTTATTTCGCACGAAACAGGTAGAGTTCGTTTCGTGCGAAATGAACACTTGTTCATTTCGTACGAAATACCTATCTCATTTCGTGCGAAATGACTCCTAAACATACAAAACCTAATTTCTTAAATACCAAGCTCCATTCTATCCTATCTAGACACAAGACTCGATAAAGACGAAGTTAACAGACATTAGTGCACCAACAAAAAAAGGCAGGAAAGACCATTACTCTAGTAAGATAAAATCTTATTTTACAGCAGTAGCAGATCCTTTCTTGCGTTTAGTAGGAACTATTGCGGGTTCTACATCATCATCATCTGCCCAAAGTCATATATAATCATCATTTAGTCATAAGCAAAAATCAGAGTATATTACTTCAAAGTGTACATTTAATACTCTTTCTTTGTGTTTAATTTAACTTTATGCTTCTTTTAATACAAATCTATAATAACCCGCAACAGATTGTATGAATTTCAAACAACTGTGATTAGACTGAAATATAAAGTGAGAATTAGAGTATATCACTTCAAAATTAAAAATTCAAAATTTCAAAATCAGAGTAGCAAAAAAACATACTTTAAACGATGTTGGAACAATGATGCTGGAAACAACCGTAGAACAATCATCATCATCATCATCATCTGCAGCAGATCATTCACAATCATTATTTAGTCATAACTCAGATAACAAAACTTTAGTAAAAATCAAAAACAAAAACAAACATAATCATATATATCACATTACCATGATCAAGGCAAACCACATATCCCCAAAATTTGTTCTGAAAGTAGGTCAGAGAGAGCTTCAGTTTTCTCTTTCCTTTATGAACAAATGTCGAGTATTGAGAAGAAGGGATTTGAAGGAGAGATACATTAAAAATGTGGTTTGAAAATACAAAAGAAGAGAACACGAGAATGTAAATATGAAGAGTGAAATGAGAATATAAATTAGTTTATATAAGAAGATGATTGACAGAAGTGAGTGAGTGACATGCATTAATTGAAAATTACATATCCCCATGCATTTTGAATTTCAAATTACCCGCAATTTCAAAAAATCTGCTAACATATACGTTTGCCAAAGGAACCATCTGCTACTTTCTTGTAGATGGGCAGTGGTTTGCCCTTTGGAATGTGGGCCAGACCTTTAACATTTGAATACACCAGGCAGTGGTTTGAAATTAAATTAAATGTATTTTAAAGTGATTTATATATTTGGCTTTATGATGTAATAATGACATAAGAAAAGCATTGTTGGACAACCTCTCCTGCTGACACATCAGCTTTTCTTATGTCATTGGGATTTCTCCTTTTATAGAAAGTATATATATTTTTAATAAGATTACCTTGAAATATTAATTCGTTATTATCAACAAAATATTAAATTTGTTATTATCCATTCCTTCTTATTTTAAACAAAACTGGGTTATTTGTCCACGTGTTGCGGTAGTACAGTATCACATGCATACAATTGGTACCGGTTTAGTTCGTTACAGTCATGGTTGTAAAACAAGGTCTCCAAGCCCGAGTACTCTCCGAGTAGTCGCTACAAGGTAGTTTGCCGAGGCGACTTTCTTTAACTCCGCCTAATTACTCGGAATCGATCAAAAGCGGTCAACCTCGGCCAGAATCGGATCTAGTAAGTCAACTCGGGTCGAGTTTAACTTAAAAAAATAAAACATAATTTCTATGCCTATCATATTAAAGAATAAATATCATTTTCACGTATTTTATTATAAATATTAGTAAATTTATGTTATTTGATATATATTTAATTTCCGAAAACTAATTTCTTTACAATTTAACATGTCTAAGTACTCCCCGAGTACTCTCCGCCTAGGCCGAGTGCTCTCAACTCCCTGGTTGACCGACTAGAGAGCGCCTAACGACTTTTGCAACCATGGTTACAGTACAGGTACGACACATGCACTCGGTACAGAAATCAATATATGTTTTCTCGAATTAATTTTTCCAGGTACACCTATTAAAAAAATCCTCCTACAAAGTTTTTTTCCCAAATATATAACAAGGAATTAAATTAAAAAAAAAAACCTATTATTTTAGCAGAATAAAAATTAAGATGATACCTTCTATGGTTTTAGTCACGATGAAAGAACGTATTAAATAACTTTTGGTTTTCTTTTTACATTAAATCGTGTTACATGAAACATTTGTTAAACATTTGATCGAACATGTGACATCACAATGTTTAGGAAGACATGAAACTGCTGAACTGTGGCTTGTGGTTGGGCATCGTGATTGTAGTCACATACAAAAATGAAGAGAAAAAGAGGTCAAACATTAATGACATCACCACCAGCAATGCACCACCATGTTGATGAAACTGTCACCAAAAACGCAAACACCGCCATCCACTAGTTTCCAAGGTGGCCAAGCATGAGAAAAAGGTGCACCTCCACGACAAACACATTATGAGTTGCAACAAAAGCCGACTACGAAGAGGTTGCCATTAATAAATGTGATCGGATTCTATATAAATTCATTCTCTATTTGCGATGGCGAACTTCCTCTTTCTCCTCCTTGTTCACAAACGTAATATTGGCGATCCTCCTTAGCCATGAGGGTGGTGTTTGTGGTTTTGGTGTTAGTTACACCACCATGGTAGAATCGCTAGAAGTGAAGTCATGAATGTTTTACCTCTCACCCTATCAACCTGTCTTTTAGAATGCTCCTCCATTTTTCTTGCCATAAATCTTCGGCTGTGAACATATCAAGTGTGGAAGCGAATCAATTACTATGTATGCAATAAAATAACAATTCAATCAAGAATCAATGTGATTTAGGTCAAACAATGCAAATGGGATAACCAAATTGAATGTCAAGAGTGCAACTACTATACAAAAGAGAACCCCATGCTTAAATCTTAATCACTTATTTAATAACGGATGTAGGTTTGTAAATTATTCAAGAACACATTGTAACTTGTAAGGAATACCTTTCATCGAAATAGGAATTTCAAATTAACTAGTATTCTTGTCCGCCGCGTTGCGGCGGGTCACAACGAATTGAACATGTATCGTATTATAAATCAAATCATTGTGCTTTGCGGCTTCTTTGTCTACTGCTTCCAATTGCAATGTGTCCCTAGCACACAACTGTGCAAAAGTTGTATTTCCCTTTCATCATTGTTTGCGCCCTTTCTTTGGGGCATTTGCTAGTCTATACGGTTAGAGAAGATTGTTACTATAACAAAGCGAAACTCCTAGTTCTCAACTTTTTAGTAGGAAATTCAATTAGATACTTTCATTTAAATGCTGACACGATGGGGCAACAGGCATTGTATGTTTATATTAAGCCTACATTCTTAATAACTTTTTATGATAATGGTAAAGTTGTATAACATTTCCAGTGATATATGCTACACTAAGGTAACATCATACACATTAAAAACACCTAAAGTTAAAAAAGTACATATAACAACCAGGGGAAAAACAAACCTTAAGTGCTCGTTCAGTAGGAACCAACCGACAACTCGAACATCAACAAACAAAGTCAAGCTGCCACACATTAATTATGGCACCAGGTCAGGAAAATACCATAAATATAGCATCAAAACACAATGTAAAACTGAAAATGAGGCAAAACGAAACAACAAATTCGGAAATGAAAATATACCGAAAAAAGGGGACAATACAGTAGCAAATAAAGTGTAAAAAATGAACACCCGAAATCTCAAGGGAAGAAATAGAGAGGCCAACTTTAGAAAACAACATAATGATAAACAGTATAAAAATAATTGCCCTAAAATATGAACCAAAGACAAAATTGCCAACAACCCAAGACACTATTGTAGTTAATTCAAAAGAAAGTTGGATCAGAGAGCATACTGACAACTCAAGATAGTCGACTAAAATCATCATTAGTGGAGAATCAATGCACAACCACTGCATCATGATATTAAAGAATCACATAAGCCGTTAAAATAAAGCCTGTCATACATACAATCCTACAACACATCGGCTTCTTTTTGAAATATCATTTTCTTAATTAAACTTCATGATTTCGTATACAACTGTTGTACATGGAATATGGTTAAACACACGCGTAGACAAAGCTTTAGTAAGGCATTTAACCCACATGACATACAACACACACACAATAAGTCAATAACAATCAGACCGAGAATGAGAGTCATGCTTTCTGTCCCTAAACAATTCTACAATGTCAGCTGCTACGCTTGGATTTCGAGGACGCTAACAATGGATTAAGAAACCAACTTCTAATTCTATAACACTTCTCCAAGTTCATTATCAGTACAAAAGACACATTAAAGAATACAGACGTCTTTCTATAATTATCCATTGGTTTGGCATAAGACATCTTAAAGAATACTCACCTCTTTTCTATAACAATTAAGAACTTACCAACCGGCTATATGCAAAGTATCGAATTCCAACCGGTTTTTTCTAGTGATCGTTTCTTTATTTGAGTACTTCAACAGCTCTTTAGCAAACCTTACGATGCCCCTTTTCAGCAGTAGTGTATAGCGATGTTTCACCCAGCTCATTCACCTCATTCACCACAAACGCCCAAATCTCAGCAACTTTCGCATCGATGACAAGCCACCAATAACACAACAGTACTCCACCTCATCAGACATGTCTAAAACTGCAATAGCCATATAAACAGAGCATTAACAGCAAAACGAAGCACATAAAGCATCAGAGAAGAAAGTGATCCATCTTCCTCTGATGGTGCTACTCTAGTTCTCCAGGTAAAAATAAGAATAACAATAATAAAACTTGTTAAATATACAATCAAAAGTTTGAATATGAAACTTTGACAGTTGAATTTAATCAAGTAGCATGAACCTCCTGCAGCTTGCCCCCTTCTTGCACAAGAACCAAGGATCGCACTACAATACAAATGGCAACACATCTTGCTCTTCTATAAATACTATTTTTCAGGATATAACTGAAAGTTGTTCGTCATTGGTCCCCTGCATTATATGACATATTTGATTAAAGCATAAGAATAAGACCTAATTGGTGCTAGAGGCTCAATTGCTGGTAGTTCAGGTGGGTTCGAAAGAAGAATGTGAATGAACTGTTCCACTCTTGAGTTGCCTGAGTTTGGTATGCCAAAGCCTCAAATTGAGCCGAGCTAGTATATACAAATATCTGTTGACTCCATGACCTGCAAACCCTGATCTGTTTGATAAATTATTCCATACAAATACAGTATGGGAGTAAATCCTAACTAAGGTAAAACAGTAAATCAAAATTAAGCACATATAGTCTTTTAAATCTCCAACTTACAAAATTGTTCTCCCAACCAAGCCTCCTTTCAAGAAATGGAACAACCACTAAACTTATCACCGTTAAAAAATAATCAGCAGATGCAATTATTACAAAAAATATGACTATTCAAAATTGCTAGTCAAATGATAAGAATCACTTTCATGAGATCCATACCCCAATAATCATAAAGCCACTTTGAAATCTCAATGCCATAGACATGAAAATCATATAAAAGTTGACTACTTACAGTGGGTCCATTCTTCATAGTTCATAGCATGTTCCTTATCAAATTTGTAAGCTTGTTAGACGGAAAAAAATCTACACAATCAACCAGTACAATGATATGAATTATGTTCAATAAAAATAAACACAACGTAAACAACAGAGGCATCATAACTTCTACCGTGTGTTCAGCTGTGGTGCTATGCATGAGTCTTTGTACACCACCTCCGACCCACCACTACCTTCTCATGTCGCCATCTACCGGCACCACAAAAATGCTAGAAAATGCCCGTTGTCCCTCTTTCACTGTTTTTTTTTCTTTCTTCTTTGAAACTGAATCGCCGTCACCGTCGTCACTCGGCACATGGAATCTGAATCTATTGTGAGGGGGATTGGAACTGTGAGGAGGATGAGGAACATAAACATACATGGCTGACGATGTGGAGGGCTTTAGACGTGTGGGGTTGGTGCAGATTAAGGCTAAAACTGTTCACCTTTACTATCGCCATCATTGTGTTGAACCACCGTCAGGACCATCCACATCCGCCACCATCGATTGCAGAAGCCGCCGGCGTAGTCGTGGTACGAACACCTACCGCGCCACCGCCAACATCGATTTCTCCGATCTCTCTCTTGCAGATCCCCCTCTCTCTCTCTCTCTCTCTCTCTCTCTCTCTCTCTCTCCTGCGGTTCCCTCTTCTGGATAGACACTGAAAAGTGTGGTGATGAGAGGAGTAATGATGAAGACATGGTAGAAAGACATGTGGTATCAATAGATATGGTCTAATGAATAGATGTCAGGCAATGAGGATGTGCCACGTGTCAGACGTTACTGTTCAAAATCTTCTAAAATTAATGAATTTCCTTACGGACCCCATGGAAGGGAGATCTACTCTGCGACCAGCAGATCTGCTCATTTTTTTGGTTGGGCTAGGGGGAAACACGCTTGTGTTGACCTCACGGGGGTTTCCCCTCTGGTTGGCTTAAGGGAAAACGGGTTTGTAGCTGGTCAAGCAGCAAGAAAGGCAGAATCGAAGAAAGTTGACAAGCACGCTAAAGCTTGTGCAGAGAACCAGCATGTTTTTGTCCCTTTTGCCTTTGACACATTTGGCTCTCTAGCGCCAGAAGCTATCCAATTCCTGACCAGGGTCCAACGGGTCATCCACAACAATTGCTCGGCACCAAGGGGACGAGATTTTGTCTTTGGCAGATTAGGGTTTGCCATTCAGAAAGGGGTGGCGGCGCAGCTTGTTGCCCGTCTACCTTTTGTTTTGATGTAACTTGGCAAATATGAATGAAAAATATCGGGATTTGGTTTAAAAAAATAAAGATGAAATAAAAAATCGATGAATTCTCCTCAAAGCGTACACATGCATATATATCTTTGACCACAACTGATGACAAGATATAATTCATGGGGGAATTTATGAAAATGGTCAAGAATCATGTTGACTAACCAAATTGGCCAACTCATGCGTCCTTGGAACAAGGCTTCACGCATGGGATGCTTCGTGGAATTGGAATTGGAGTTGGACACGTGTCTGCATTTTGAGTCCCATGCGTCTGCACTTGAGCCCATGCGTCTGCAGACGCCTCCGGCTGCAAAGTTGCAGACGTTTCCTTCTCCTGCGAGTTGCAGATCAATGTCTCCTCCGGTGAGTTTGGATGTAGATAATTCAAATGATTCGCCGGAGACCGGAAAATAGAGGACGCATCTATCAGTTGGCCCCACATAACTCCGAGCATTATTTTTGACTCGCCGGAGACGTCTTCTTCTCCGGCCAACTTTAGATTTGTGTTATCATCAAAACATCAGTTAAGAGGAACAAGGATTTACATCCTTTATTTTTATATTATATACAATAGTTGTCAACAAGGATTTACATCCAAACTCACTGGAGAAGGAGACATTGATCTGCAACTTGTCGGAGAAGACGCATCCCATCTTCATATCAGACGCATCCCATCTTCATCTCAATCTCAAATGCTTCAAGTTTTCAGATGCATCTCGTGCATTTGGATATGTGATGCCTCGTTCCAAGGACGCATGAGTTGACCAATTTGGTAAGTCAACATGATTCTTGGTCATTTTCGTAAATTCCCCTAATTCATGCAAAATCAACGACTGTAAGTAACACCTTTCATCCTATACCAAACTAACTTAATAAGATTTTACATATTTAATAACTATATTTCCATATGAGTAATTATATAACCCTACAAAAAGTAACTTGGGTTGCCTCTCTAGAATGAAAAGTCGCGACTTTTAAAACACTACACATACACACCTCTTTGCTTAATTAATATATGTACAATGGTTGCCTCTCTAGAATCAAAAGTCGTGACTTTTTAAAACTTACACATACATACCCCTTTGCTTGATTATTATATGTACAATACATTAACCAACGCACCTTTTGAAAATTATACTATATTATATCATATCCTTATACAATTAATAACTGGAGTTATGTCTTATATGTTTAAAAGTCACATCCTTTAATAACACAACAATTAGCAACACACACCCCTTCAAAAAGTTTCACCCTTTCATGCATTAAGACACGCCCTTTCACAATTATATATATAATACGTGGTAATTTAAATGTACACAAAGATTCTTTTGCAAACCGACGCACTGTTTGATATTTAGTTAAATTAGTGTACAAAGTCACAATATTTTTTTAAAACGACGCATCTTTTTGGCAACAATTCTTTACAAACGCAACATTATATGAAAATCAAAAAGTATATATAACACAAAATACGAACTGTTGCGGTGATTGTCCCGTATTTTCAACACAAACGACACCGGTACGACTCTTAGTTACCCTTTATTTTAATTTTTTTCTTAATTATTTGTTTAATCTAATTACTGCCACATTATATTACAGAATTCAAATTGCCACTTTCTTTCAAATCTCTAAACCCCAAAGCCCTCAATTTAAATTCACTTTTTTTGTCCAATCCCTTTTTCTTTTACATATTAACTTTTGCATGAAATCGTAATTCGATTCAGTTGATTCCGTTCAAAGGTAAGCCTTCATATTACGAATCGCCATCAAAGGTAAACCTTCATAACCCAGAAATTAGTATAATATACAACAAATTAGTATAACCCATAACTTGTTTGTTTAACATTTATTATAATACCCATAAATTGTTTGTTTATAATTTCTCTATTGATTAGTTCCAGGTTATATTTTTTGATTGGATACATATTATTGTTTGCACATACGTAACATATTTAATCGAGGTTTGTTTTACGGCTTTTGATCCATTTATACGATCATTGAGTTGATTGTTGCTGGAGACGATAATGTGGATGTTTTAATGGTGATAAATGCCGATAATTGGTGTTAATTGTTTGTGTTTTAAAGTTTGTTTTTGCCCCCCCCCCCCCAAAAAAAAAAAAAAAAAAAACCCCTTACTCGGTCGCACCTCCTGCACTCTTAAAAAAATCGGCCCTGCTTGATTAGATCCAAATTTTGACCATAAAATCATAGATAGTATAAGATCTTGATCATATTGTGTATGTGAGAGGAATCGAGATCAAGGTTTGCGTCAGTGGCGGAACTAGCCCAAAAAAACAGGGGTATCCTTAACAAATTTTAAGCCATACATTCACACAATCACCCCCCCCCCTCCCCAAACGTTTCGGTTAGAAGGGTAACATTTCGGTCATTTCCAATTTTTCGTCTAAAATTTTTAAAATTATAAACCCCCCCCCCCCCCATAATTATTTTGTCTAACAATCCTCTGCCCCTACCAAGTTTGTAAGGTCTCATACCCAAGGATCTCACTCAAACAACAATCACCAGGTGTGCGGAATCCACCTTGCAATCACTACTGTATGGTATTGGATCAAGAAAGTGTAGAAAAAGAATGATGAATGACGTCACACACAGTAGCCGTCAATTCACACAGTGACAATGATTAGGGTTTCTTGAAGAACAAACTTTCCACAAAAGAAATCACCATGTATAACGTTTCACTAAGAGTTTATATACAATGGGAAGTTCTGTTCTGACTACTAAAGTTAGGACATAGAAAGTCCCAAAGCCCGAGACAATACAAACCCTGACTAAACAACCCACCAAAATTCAGACTACGATGGAATCCTAAGTCCTGACCATGAAACCCTCATAAATTCTGACCAACATAATACTTTTAACAAATTATATAAAAGACCCTTGAGTTTGTGAGCCTACACTTTATCTCCCAAAGTGCATTTACAAAGTTTATTATCCAAAATATTTATACAGTATTTTCGTATTTAGTTAAAAAAATGTGAAGAACAGACTATTAGTAATTTTTTATAATTGTTTATAAACTTTAAGTAAAGTTTGTTAGTTTGTTACTACTATATATATAACTCAAAGTTGAAGGTGATCTTTTTTATGTTTAAGTCAAAGATGATTAAAGTTCAAACATAAAAAATGGGGCACGAAAGTTGTGATTCTTCGTCCGGGTACTTGCCATTTGTCTCGCATCATTATATATATTTTGGTATTTTCTTTTTTAAATAATATTTAGTTTTTTTATATGTGTAAAAACGTGTCTTTTGAATGAATGAAGATTATTTAATTATATTTGGAATTATTATGGTTTGACCCGGCCCGAATCGAATAGCCGTCCCGAACATATAACCCCAAACATAGCAATTGGAAATTTTTTTTTGGGTCCCATGACCCCCCCCCCTCCCCAAACTTTTGGTCAACCTCCGTCACTGCATACAATAATTAAAAAAACACGATAATAAATAAAGGTAAAAACATACCTGATAGATATGTCCTCTTCGAGTGTATATAGCTTGAAATCGAGCCATTACGTCATCATATTTAATTTAGCAAATGTTTCCAGCATTGATCATCACGTGATATCAATGATTCAATGGCGAATTCAAAAATATTTTTTGACAAGAGACACAAATTGGTTGGGTTAAAAAAAGGTGGGTCAAAATGAATTGCATAAAACCAATTTATACTCATTTGCTTAATAATAATTGAACTATTTTAAGAGGTACTAAATCTATAGGACTTGATTAAAGGGATGTAATCTTACCAAAACCAAACATGGAGTGTGGCTTGGGCACTTGGGTCGTATTGTATCAATGGCCCATGATAAATTCTGTTATTAGATAATAACTAGGTTTAAATAACTTCGTCGCGTTGCGCCGAATTTCTTTTGTTATTTAGTATGTGTTTACGTGTGTTTTGAAATCACTACGATCATGTTGCGAAAGAAACTGGTGACAAGAATAAAAAGAAAATTTAGAAAAAACACTAAAAAATAACCAAAAAAAAATCAACCAAAAAATTGTATGGTAACGATGTTGTTCGTATGAAACCCGTGATCAGAGATGAGCAAATTGTTCTGGGTACCAATACCAAATTTGTCGAACCGAAAGATCTTAAGTACCAATTCGGTACCGACTTTTGGCGTTCCTGGTACCGGTTCACTACCGTTTTTTACCTTCATATACCGGTACTGTAACTGGTATTTTCGGTATCAGTACCGATGCTGTATCGGTTGGCACCGAGCTCATCCCTACCCCTGAAACTAAAAAAAGAAAAAATTAAAAGTTGAAGTAAATCAACAAAAAAGAGTTGTACGATACCGTTGTTCGTACGGTAATCGTGATCAGGGATGAGCAAATGGTACCGGGTAGCAGCACTAAATTTCCCGAACCAAAAGATATACAATATCAATTCGGCACCAAATTTTGGCGTTTTCTGTATTAGTGCCGGTTTTTACCTTCCTGTACTGATACCGAACAGGACTGTACCGGTATTTTCGATACCAGTACTGGTTCGATACCGGTTGACACCAAGTCGAAACTGAAAAAAGGAATTAAATGGGAGAATTATACTGCATTAAACGTCTTCAATACACTTGAATTCGTCATTAATTCTCAGTCAAAACCATTGACTCGTTAGTTTCAAATGCTGAAATGTAACTGCACTGGCATTAACTGCTGGAAGCTTCTGCGCGCGCGCGCCCTTGCGCGTGATACGTGGTCGAAAACCGGTGCTTGAAATTGCTTAATTTGATGTTATTACACAAGTTTTAATTTTGAATAGGCTACTTTTGATTAGATACCTGTTTTGCAGGTCTAGCAGAGTTTAAGGAGCTTTTCGGGAGCTTTACGGGTCATCGGAGTGAAAACCGGACCACCAGGACGCGAAACGGGTCTACCGGACTCAAGAAATGGGAAAAACAGAAAGAAAGGTTTCCGGGCACAGTCGCCGACGCCCATATGGGCCGTCGCCGACGGTTGTTGCATAATTCTGTCGCCCAAAAAGCCCGTAGGCAGCGAATTAGTCGGCCACTTTTGGTTTTCCACATACCGTCGGCGACGGCACTAGGGACCGTCGGCGACGGCTTCCAGTTTTCTCCGATGCGTTTGTTGACTTCCTTGCTTATTTGACGAATAGAAACTCATTATTCACCAACCAAAAGAGGAGTTACACTTCTGGGAGTTTTGAATATTCATCTTGGAGCCATCAATCACCTACCAATCATCACCATTCCATCCACCATCATCAATCGACACAAACCCTAATCCTTCCACCCTTATTCCTCCACCATCATCGTTCACCAAAACCCTAATCATTCATCAATTCTCCATTGTTCAAGCTTCGAGATGACTTCATTCAAGTTCCAAGCATCCGGTGATCAAGTTTCATCAACCATAAGTGGCTAATCACCTCGGTTTCACCCCCGTGTAGGTAGTTGTTTAATTTAGGGCTTTGAATTGTTCTTGATTCAACTTTGTGAAAATTTGTATTGATTTTTGAAACCTTTGACAATAGTTTACATTTTTTTCGTATTCGTAAATTGTCGAGCGATTATAAAGCCGTGACTTTGCGAAATGGTTATGTGTAGTTATGCATTGTCTTGGTTAAGTTTTACTTGTGTTGATTACAAAGTGCATTCTTGTCCGTTTTTCGAAATGTTGATAGTTATTGGCACCTAAGTCACGGTACACTAAATCCGCTAATCGTATACATTTGAGCTGAATCTAAAACTTGTAGAAACCCTAGGTTGGCAATTACCGAAACTGGGTGTGAACCCTTTTTCTCATTATCGTTTATTAATCAAGTTTTCGTGCAATCGATAATTATTAGTTGTTAATCAATTAAACCAATTCCATTAGTTTAGAATTCACATCTTTCAACAAAACAAAAATACAAAAATATATCATAGCAAGCTTCATAATTGTGACACCTTTTTATAATTCAATCGAATCCACTCGCAAACTGTAACAACCCTCATTAAAAATTACTATTTCTTATGATTTATTGTCCAAAAGGAAACCCTAATTAAGACCCCCAAGTGGTTCTGCACAAACCCTAAAAGTTTCAGAACAATCAGAATTAGGATCAGGGCCCCTAACACTCAGGGGGGGGGGGGTATTCCCTACTTACGATTATCCTCATAAGTTGCTTTCAAAATCGAATTTTTAAGATCCGCCGACTCAGCTAGGCTACAAACACACGTGGCTACTCTATGGTAGAGTGTTGCCCTTCGCGTCACGCGACGCCCCAGGGTGACCCCTCGCGTCACGCGAGGAGGTCAAATTTTAAGTATAAATAGAGGAGTTTGGGACTTAGATTTCTGCGTTGGTTCGACGTACAAATTCGCTCTGTACACTGAGATATCGTTCATTTACTACAAAACACACACTAGCACGAAACGCTGCCGCAAAACAGGGTAATAACTCGATCGCTATTACGATTCAATGTCTGATCGATTGAAACTATCCGATGAATGTTTATGTGCTGCTCAAATTAGGGTTATACTTTGTCATTCGTCGTGATTCCGACGGGATGTTTGAGTGTTGTCCGAACACGGGCTATACTCTGTTATTCATTGCGAATCCGCTGGATGTTTAAGTATTGCACTTTGTCATTCGTTGTGAGGGTTTGATCTCATGAGTTATCGTAAATGTGGTATTAAGTTACTTACCTAGTTTCGTGTGCATCATTGTTTAAATTAGGTTATTAGGCTTATTAGTAAGCTAAACTCTACCCCATACACTTACAATCAAAGTAGATAGCTTAAGTGACCATTTTATTTATCTACCGAGCAAAGCAAAGGTGAGTTCACACTTTCTACAAGGCACGGCCATCCTCCGTGGGTAGGATGCCAACAGTATTAATTCCTGCATATTCTCCTTGGGTAGGATATGTACGACCATCCTCCATAGGTAGGATGCCACTATAAATCCTGCGTATTCTCCTTGGGTAGATTACGTACGTTCGTTCTCCTTGGGTAGGACAACTACAACTATGGGGTAACCCCCACGGCTAGTAAGCCAGCGAACCAACCGTGAATTCACTCAACTTTGTTGTTGACTCGTTGTTACATGCCTTGCAGTTTGTTAGGTCCCTAGCTTAAGGAGCTTGCACGAGGAGGCGTGGTTGTTGTGGGAAAACATTTCAACTTATATTAAACTTATGTTTTGGTTTTATGCTTCCGTTGTAAACTTAAACTATGTTTTGACACCAATTGTATTGTGTTGGATTTTATAAACTACTTACATGCTTGTTCAATATGATTGGTGGCTATGATCCTGGGCATGTCACACCTCCAAGGCGGGGTGGGGTTTTTGGGGGTGTGACACAAACCACATACTCTTCGTGGTTCGACCCCTTGCTACCGCTAGCTATTTGTTAAGGGTAAATAGGGCTTATAAATTTTATCTTTGACCGGAGCGTGACACTTCGATCAAATTTTGCTTGTCTTTTGCTTGCCCTCAAGCAAATCTGTTTTTCACTTTCACGTGGGTCGAACAAGGAACACAGTCCCCATTCCCGAGACGAAGGTTAAGGTCTATTGTCATACTAAAGTCCAACTCTTTACAATTTTCAACATATTTAACGGTAAAGTGAGCATTCACATATACAATGGTTATCCAAGATTAACCCGCCCGTAAAACTAACAAGTCATGCACATTCCTCACAATGTTCTCTCCACTCGGCTTATAATTTGGCTAATGTGTATAATGTATTAGCACTTCAATCAATTAATCGCTCAAAATCAATTAGAACACGTACCCACATAGGCTTGCAACTCAATCATTCTCCACCACCGAACACGAATACCAAGCACAAGTCATAAGGTCTTTGTAAGGGTTGTAACGGGGCTAGGCTAAGGGTAGGAAATAGGATATTTTAAAGTGGCTAAGGTGATGAAAATTCGATTTTTATTACGAAAGACTAACTAAAATATAAACATCAACTACAAGGCAACAATTTTAGCCTTTTATTTCTCAAACTAAGAACATATATTTTTGCTATTTTCTCAACAATTTTCTATCTTTTTCATAACATTTTCTGATTATATATATATATATATATATATATATATATATATATATATATATATATATATATATATATGCAAACAAACAAATACAACTATACAAACTTTACTTCTATAATCGAATTTCCATCACACGGGTTTAAAAGAAAAAGGTTTCAAAGTTATGGGCTAAAGGGTAGTCAAACGAAAGGATTAGGCTCAAAATTGGCTACTAGGGGATAACTTTCGGGTAAGGATATAAAAATGGTGTAAAAGGAAAAGGTTTACCTAATGCCTTAATCATTCTCATGCTTGTATTCGGTCTATGGTCTCAAACGTATCAAAAGTTGCAAGTTCTACAATACGCGACTAATGGTCCACTCAAACAAAGAAACATGTATATGTAAATCTATGATATAAAAGTGGCTCAAGACCTCACGTATAAGGGTATGGTATGTGATATGCATAAAATGCTAGTTCCTTAGGCGAATTATTCCCAAATAACCACCCGCTAAATACCTGTCATGCTATTAATTTGAACTTGACCATGACAAAAGACCAAATGGGTTGTGCCATCCCTCGTTGACTTAGTTACTTGTGCTTTTAAGATCGCTTTTGAAACAAGAAAATTTTGAAATTTTCCCCCATCCCCATACTTGAGGTAAACATTGTCCTCAATGTGTAGTGTTTAAATGAACGGGTCAAAATCGAAAACTTTTACTACTCCCCCATCCCCACACTTGAGGTAAACATTGTCCTCAATGTGTAAGAACTAGAGTTTTAAAACGCACAAGGGATGTGACACGGCTAACCTTCCCAAAATTTCACCCCGGAAAAATAAAATACAAAATACAAAATACAATCCACTTATTACTAAACTAAGAATCAAGGTAAAAAGGAAACGCATGCACCTGATTTTTGTAGCTTGATGCCCATATCTTCTTCTTCTCTTCATAAAAAAGGATGTCCCGCGAACATGTTGTACCTACAAATCTTAACCCTTGTGTAGAAGCATGCTTCTCACAACCATTGAAATTTGTTAGGTGATTAGTTCTACCATTTTTATGAAAGTGTTACCAAATCATGCGTTAAATTACCTTGATTTTTGTGGAAAAATAATTTACAACAATAACAATCCTAACTCACTTTCGTAGGAATCACAGTTGCATTTAGCTTATGCAACAAGCCCTTTTAAACCCCCCAATAGCTTGGGAGGACGAGAGGTCTCGTGAGGGTTATATAGGGAACACACCCACAACGTTCATTTAACTAGACAGAAGTAAATAATAACAAAGTAGAAATAAAGAAAACAAAATATACAACAACAACAACAACAACACAAAACATACCTAACCTTCACCGCTGATATCTCTCGTTAGGGTTAACTGGCGGGTTTGGCTGGTATGGATAACCAGTGAGGGCCTCAAACATCTCCCTGTAGTTATCAAGTGGTCCCGGCTCTCCTTGAGGTGGTAGCTGATAGGGAATCGGGATGAAGCTAGAGCCAACTGCCTCTGGCCAATGAGGAGTTGGATCAGATGGGCCTCGTGGATGGGGGAGGTTGGGGTAATCGGTCCACCCCGAGTGTTCGGCATAAGGGAGGCTGGCTTCATAGTCTCTTTAATGTCGCTCCTGATCGTGGAGGACCTTGGCGTTATTAATAGGCATTTGATTAGAAACACATAAAGCTCTCCATCGGCGTTGTTCCAATTCTCTTTGTTCGTTTTGACGCCTCGCCTCATCTTCCTCCCATGCCCGTCTTCGGGCCCTATCTTCCTCTTGCAATTGTAACAAGCGTTCCATTTATGACCTTTGTAACTCCTATTGCAATTGATGTTCCTCCATTTGTTTCTCCATCCTCTCGCAATGGGCTGCTTGGAGAGCCCACTGTTCTTGCATTTGACCCCTAAGCATCTCTTCCCAACCCTTCCTCCTTACCTCATACTCTCTTCCTTCACCTATGCATGCCGACACATTATTATAAACTGCTTGTTGCCCGCAGTTAAAATTCTGGTACGTCGGCCCATGTCTTTGATTCACAAAATCTGCTACATCGGCAGAAATTTCCCGATGTTTTCTACTGTATCTCTGCCTTGGTCCTCGTGGACCGGGAGGCTCCGTCTCGTCCTCCATATCAACCATCTCCTCATCTTCATCACCCTTTTCCTCATCACCTTCTTCATTGAACCTGTAACTGTTTCCTTGTTCATCCTCAACTGTGTGAAGATGACCAAAGACCTTAACCGTTATCTTCCAATGTCGCCTCATGGAGGTGAAGTTAAACTGATCGATGGGTTTAGAGACCCACAATGATTCCTGAGGAAATGCATTTTGCTGCAAAATCGTCGCGCTGATCAATCTCACGTAAGGGATCATCTTCCCTTTAAACGACTCCCTTGTATCCCATGTGTTTATCATCACGATTTGACGCCATGTTAGCCTTGGCGTCCCATACAACAACGAATGTAAGACCTGACAGTCGGGTGCCTTCACTTTCCCGCGGTCCCCAAACCGCACCATAACATTCTCCAATGAAATGCCTTGTAATATTTTACCCTCCAAGAACAAATCATTTCTAGATTCTCCCGCACCCCCAGAACCTGGCAAGATCGATGCTAGCATTTGCTCCAGATCAGCTGTGTTTCTTTTATTATCCAAAAATTGATCATAATCGTAATAATCATACGCTTCAATCCCAAGCGAATCAAATCTCGCGATGGCATTCATGTGCTCAAATGACATAATCATTTGATTCTTGCCAATATTGCCGATCAACTGCCACGTAGGAGCCGGCCCATCAGAATGTTCAAACCGTAAAGTCGACAACCATTCACAAACCACCCCTAAATACACCCGGGTGGTGATATTCTCGCACCAATCGAGTACTCGTTCCCACCCGATCTTTTCAAACCTTTGAGCTATGCCGATTTTGCGGAATTCTTCGACATTCACCGCACGCTCACATACTACTCTATCGGGTACGGGCTTCGAAACACCTGTGACCATCTTCATTTTCCACATCTTCGCCTCTAATTTCTTGTTTCGGTACCGGGAAAGAGCCTTCTGCTTTTCGTCTTTCCAAACTGAGGCCGACCGACTATTCTTAGCCTCCTCCCAATCCCAATCCCAATCCTGTCTATAGAGTTGCCCATCACCTTCTTCTACATTACTTAACTGTTCCCAACGTCTTTGATATTGCCCCGAGCCTTAACCGACTCTAGAAGACGAACCTTGCCCGGGGGTTTTTACTTTCTTTCTTCCTCCAAACATAGCTACAATCAAAAGACAAGACAACAATTTGTATACCTAAATCTTCAAACAATCTCAAACTTTGAACATAATATGCAATGTTGAATTTCAATCAATAACTAGATGTAAAATCGCCTTTTTAAACTTCCAAAGTCGCACATTTTATCATCTACATATCAATTCTAACATGTTTATTCCTAAAATTTTTCAAAATTTCATGGTTTCAACAATATTCAACATCACAACTATGCTCAATCATGAAAAAAATCTAGTGTAATCACATCACCAAGACTAGAGCATGTTCAAATCCCACCCAAATCAAGTAATCATTCTTAAATTTATACTAAAACACCATACATTATGATAAACAACCTACTATTAAACAATAGGCTTAAAATTTCGGAAGAAATCAACACTTCATATGATAATCATACATAAATTTAATGAAATTTCATACCTTAGATGTAGATTGATCAAGAAAAACTAAGAAAAAGTGCAAAGCAAGAAATTTGATGAACACTCTTCAAAAACCTGAATTTTTTACTTCAGAAATCTTGCAAACCAGCAAGAATCAATGAAAACCGTTATGGGGTTTTGTTCCTCTCAAAAAATACACGAAATAAACTCAAGAATCAGTGGATTTGATGGAGATTTGGTGGAGTTATGGAAGGTTGAAGATTAGGGTTCTTGGTTAGAAGGTTGAAGGAGATGAAGATGGAAAAGAGAAGTAGATGTGATGAATGCAGAAGATTTGTGGTATTAGGGTGTGGATGGATCAGATTGTGGACCCCTGGTTCGGATTTGTGGTTTAAAACATGTTCGGTTTGTATTTGAATGGGTATCAAAGACTTTGGGTTCGAACCTATGCTTGTAACATAAATCAGCGTCGGACATATTTGTGGGGACCGTCGGCGACGAGTAAGGGCACCGTCGGCGACGGTGCACCATTTTCTCTCGGGAGCCGACGGCTTAAATCGCTGTCTACGGACAATTGTGGGCTACGGAAATTTTGAGGGGCCGTGGGCGACGCTCATATATACCGTCGGCGACGGTGTCTACATTTTTAATTTTTTTAATTTTTCAATTTTTAATTTTTTTTTCAAAAATAGAGAGAATTTAGGAGCTTTTTGTAAAGGGGCTATATACAAACAAAATTCCTAAAAATTATTAAAAATCTTTTTGTAAAATTTTATAAGTTAAAATTTGAAAATGCGAAAACCGTTAACGGCCCTACCACCCCCAAAAAGTCGTGTATTGTCCTCAATGCATATAACAAAGTCTAAAAACATACCTTACGTCTTCAGAACTCGTTCGGAATATCCGGACTTCACACAATCACACGGAGTTAGTATGAAACAAAAACGATCATATCCAAAGCACTCAAACAATAAAATAAAATTATACAAAACTCTACACAAAATGTTACCGGTCCTTTTAAGTCGACCTCATAAACCGAAATGCTTACCACGAAGCTTACCGATTCCTTGTTTTCATCCATTTTTTCAATACCATCGAGGAAGGGTTTTAACCGAAGACCATTAACCGTTTGCCGTGACCCATCCTTCGGGTCCTCGATTGTAACATCACCCAATTGTCCGACCCGGGTGATCACATAGGGTCCCATCCATTTGCTTTGGAGCTTTCCGGGAAAGAATTTGAGCTTCGAATTGGAGAGCCACACCTTTTGCCCAATCTCGAACTCCTTTTTCCTCAACTTGGCATCATGCGCCTTCTTCATCCCATTTTTGTATTTGGACGGGCATTCATATGCCATTTCCCTTAGCTCCTCCAACTCGCATAGCTTGAGTTTTCGTTCCTTACCTGCATCATCATTGTCACACCCCCAAAATCCACACGCGGAGTATCACCGCTTGGGAGCGTGACTGACCAGGATCAAGCCACCAATCATATCGAACATGTAATTAATATCAAGTAAAATAAATGTAAACCAATCATTCAATACGATAGGTGTTCCAAACATAATCATAGTTTCAAAGTGTAGCGGAAGCATAAGTATGAAAACCAAAAGTGTATCATAAGTTCAAATGTTTAAATGTTTTAACATGGCATCCATGATCCATGCTCCACAACGACCTGCTCCTCCCTGTGCAAGCTCCATGTATCTAACGACCTGCAAGGCATGTAACAAAGGATCAACAACTAGTTGAGCGAGTTCACAGTATATAGTTCGGTATTTGAAATAGTATATTAAGCATTGTATTCGTTCATTAAGTCATGTATCGTAATAGCTCGTATCGCGGCCCTTCAGGCATGTATGCGAAGGTTAGGGAAAGTTCTCAAGTATTCTAGACTAGGTATGTTCGTATCGCGGCCACCCGGCACCTGTGCGAAGTTTTAGTGTATAGTTCGCAGCCTTCCTAGGCATGTGTGCGAAGATTAGTCATATTATCGCAGCCAACCCTGGCATGTGTGCGAAGATCAGTCATATTATCGCAGCCAATCCCGGCGTGTGTGCGAAGATCAGTTCTATAAGCATCACTAGTCTAGCAGTATCTTAACCAATCACCTTCCTCACCCGAGGATCATATCACTACGTTCCATTATCTAGAGAAGTACAAATAAATAAATCAATCCCATTCCCACCCTGGGAACCCCATGCCTTGGCTGTGTGAACTCACCTTGGTTTGCTCGGTATGCTAGGTTATGCACTCACAAGTAATCAGTCAAGTCCTATTGTGTGCACGTGTAATAAATCAGTTCATGTTCGAAATGATACGCAGGTAACATCATGTATCACATAAGCAGCCAATCACATTTCATGCAGCTAAATCTTTACATTCAAGGCTTTCTCAGTTTGTTTTAACTCAGCTACTCATTAACAGTCAAGGTAAGTTTAACCGTACAATTCATGCTTGACAGGATTAACAGGCAGTTAACTTATTTCACCAAGTTAACACACTTAACAGGATTCACACACTAACAATGTTTCATGTCTAATAGAGTTAACATGTTTACTAAGCTAACAACTAACGGAGTTGATAAATAACAGTTAATGTTTAACAGTTTTAGCAGACTAACGGGATTAACTGAAATAAATGATTTAACTGAACAACAAGTTAACAAGGTTAATCACTATTAGAGTTAACATTCTTAACTTAACAAATCGGGACCCATATGCATCATATACATAAATTCGGATATCATCTCCTTGTATCATTCAAACAGGTTGGACAAGCTCCTTATAAAGTGAAAGTCGGACAAGGGAGGCCACCCCTTTAAACTCGGACAGAACATGGATGCACTTAATAGTTCGGATATCACAAAGGCATGAAAAACTCGGACACATTGTTCCCTTGTCAAAAGTCGGACAAGGTGTTTAAGCAACCAAAAGTCGGACCTAGGGGTTGGGGCATTAAACTCGGACCACACAAGCTTAAGAAACTCGGATCCTTATTAGGTTTCAAGGGTCGGACAAGGGTGAGGGGGATAAAACTCGGACCCCTTATGTATATATATATAAAAATTCGGACTTTAATAGATAACTACAAGGTCGGACAATGCTTGGGTTGAAACTCGGACCTATGTTTATGTTTAAAACTCGGACATGAAGCATTCCTTTAAGAACTTCGGACCTTGCTTATCTCAAGTACTCGGACATGTTTACATGTCTTTAAAAGTCGGACTTCATGTTTGTTATTTAAAAGTCGGATATATGTTTCATGCTTAAAGCTCGGACTTAGTGCTTTGTTTACAAAACTCAGACAAACATTTAAACAAATCTTCGGACCTTGAATAATATTCTAAAACTCAGACAATAGAAATCATGCAGTAACCAAAACCAAGTCTCTGTTTATGTTCATCAACGTAACAGTTACGTTTTCTATGATCAGCAAAAACCCTAATTTCATTCACATGCTATGCAGTAAATCAAATCGATTAACGATCCGTGTTCTAACAAAAGAGCCACCTAATCAGCAAATGATTACGCAACAGAACATTAACCATTTCACAATAATCAAGCATCAATCAAACACAGAACTATCACATGTAGAGTTAGGGTTTCTATGAATCACATAATCAAGAATGGATAACAACAAACAATCATTAACAATTACCTTGGATTGCTTCTAAATGGATTGGTAATCAAACTTGATGCAAAAGAACTTGTGAAGCCAAGAATGATGAGAAGATGGTTGTAGAGAGGATTAGAGAATGTGAGGATACGTGTTTTGATTCTTGTGTGATGATTAGTGAATGATTAGGGAAGGAGATTAGGGTTATGAGTTGTTAAAGTTTCACTATTAACCCTAAACACCCTTAAGTATTATATTTTACACATGAACACCATCTCATAACAATTTCATAGTTTCACCACCAAGTTCATATATTTACCAAGTCTTTCACAATTAACAAACAACCATGCACAATCATACAATACGATTCATTGCATCAAAACGTATACAATTTCATAGCAATCAATTGTGCAAGTAAACAACTAAATAATAAATGAACGTGCAATAAATGCGAAATAAAAATCTTGGAAATTCGAGTTGTCACATTATCCCCAACTTAAAAGAAATTTCGTCCCGAAATTTGGTACGCACTCACTGAGGAAGCTAGGTAAGCTGTATTGTTCACTGGTTTTCCTGGGGTGTCACATCATCCCCCCGTTGATTTGGAATTTCGTCCCGAAATTCCGTAGTAGTAGCTTCAGTCTCAGTAGTGGCTGCATTGGTTCCGAATAACTGGGGGTACTTTTCTTTCATTTGGTCTTCGCGTTCCCAGGTGTACTCTGGGCCACGTTTGGAGTTCCAACGAACTCGAACAAGAGGGATTCTCTTGTTTTTGAGGACCTTAACATCCCGGTCCGTGATTTCAACTGGCTCCTCGACGAACTGCAACCGCTCGTCGATAGTGAGTTCCTTAAAAGGAACTATGAGGGTCTCATCTGACAGGCACTTCTTCAGATTCGACACGTGAAATACATTGTGAACTGCACCGAGTTCAGCTGGTAGGTTTAGCTTGTAGGCCACTTTGCCTATTTTCTCAATGATCTCGAACAGTCCGACATACCGCGGATTTAGTTTGCCCCTTTTGCCAAAACGAACCACACCCTTCCAGGGTGAGACTTTAAGTGAAACCCGGTCCCCGACCTGAAATTCCAAAGGCTTCCTACGCTTGTCCGCGTAGGCTTTCTGACGGTCGCGTGCTGCCGCCATGCGTTGTCGTATCTGTGCAATCTTTTCCGTGGCGTCCACTACAATCTTTGGACCCGTGATCTGACTATCCCCCACCTCTGCCCAACAGAGAGGTGACCGACATTTCTGTCCGTACAATGCCTCGAATGGAGCGGCTTGTATGCTGGTGTGATAACTGTTGTTATACGAAAACTCCACCAAAGGGAGATGTTTTTCCCAGCCGTTGCCGAAATCAATAACACATGCCCGAAGCATGTCTTCAAGAGTCTGGATCGTTCGCTTAGACTGCCCATCCGTCTGAGGATGATACGCTGTGCTCATGTCTAATCGTGAGCCAAAAGATTTGTGCATCGCTTGCCATAACCCTGACGTGAATCGTGCATCCCGATCCGAAATGATGGAGGTGGGCACCCCGTGCCTCGAAACAACTTCTTTAAGATAAACGTCTGCGAGAGTGGAGAACTTATCCGTTTCCTTAATAGCCAGGAAGTGTGCAGACTTGGTGAGTCGATCCACGATCACTCATATAGTATCATTCCCACGCTGGGATCTGGGTAGGCCTGTAACAAAATCCATGGAAATTTCTTCCCATTTCCATTGTGGTATCTTGGGCTGCTGAAGTAGGCCCACTGGTTTCTGATACTCCACTTTGACCTTTGCACATGTCAAACACTTGCCGACGTAAGTAGCGATGTGGGCTTTCATGCTAGGCCACCAGTATGTAGTTATGATGTCGTGGTACATTTTATCCGACCCTGGATGTACCGAGTAGCGGGACTTGTGAGCTTCGTCCATTACCAGCTCGCGTAAACCGCCAAAAAAGTGGGACCCAAATACGCCCCGATACATGGTAGGCGCCGTCTTCCTTTTGTTCCATTCGTTGCCTTGAGCCGCGTAAGGCTTCAGCTTTGACGTTTTCAGGCTTTAATGCTTCCATCTGAGCAGTTCGTATCTGTGCAGGAAGACTGGACTGAATAGTGAGCTGCAAGGCTCGTACGCGTCTAGGTAGAGTGTCTTTTCGACTGAGAGCATCAGCCACAACATTGGCTTTGCCCGGATGGTACTTGATGGCGCATTCGTAATCATTAAGTAACTCGACCCATCGTCGTTGACGCATATTCAATTCCTTCTGCTTGAAGATATGCTCGAGACTCCTGTGATCGGTGTAAATAGTGCACTTGGTACCGTACAGGTAGTGTCGCCATATCTTAAGCGCGAAAACAACAGCTCCCAGCTCTAAATCGTGCGTCGTGTAGTTCCGTTCATGAACCTTGAGTTGACGAGAGGCGTAGGCAATAACTTTATCCCGCTGCATCAATACACAACCAAGCCCCTGTATCGATGCATCACAATAGACCACAAAATCATCCGTGCCCTCTGGCAATGAGAGAATAGGTGCGCTGCAAAGCCTATCCTTTAAGTACTGAAAAGCCGTTTCTTGTGTATTACCCCAACGATAGGTAACACCTTTCTGTGTCAACATGGTAAGCGGCTGTGCGATCTTGGAGAAGTCTTTGATGAATCGTCTGTAATACCCCGCCAAACCCAAGAATTGGCGTATTTCCGTTGGTGTACGCGGTGCAGGCCAGTTCCTGATCGAATCTACCTTGGATGGATCGACATGAATCCCATCCCTGTTCACCACATGGCCTAAGAAGTGGACTTCACGAAGCCAGAAGTCGCATTTAGAAAACTTGGCGTGTGACAACTCGTAATTTGAACCTACTTTCTGTAACGCTACGTGCTTACGTGAGCTACTTTAATTGAATGAATGCATGTTACGTGAAATGTGTGGATATTGTATGTTACGAATTATATGCTTATACGTATGTTGCTTGAACTAAACCCACACGACATGGATCAATCACACAAGGCCATTTGGGCCGTAAACTTTGTAATCGGAACCAAGGGGCAACCCAAGTGGGGGTTCGGCCCATCCCTCTTTGAGTGTTTAACAACTAGGGTGTTAGTAACCTTTGCACACTTTGGCAAGATCATTCTCACATAAGAAACCCTAGACCTCTCTCTCTCTCTCTCTCTCGTTGCTTGAAACCCGACGGCACCAAGGAGCATTCTTGTTCGGATCACCCTCTTACCATCATCAACCGGTTAGTGTGCTTAACGATTGTTTCATGATTGACTGTGTATGTTGTTAAATGGATTATGTGCTAATAATCGGCCCACTTGTATGCATTGTGTGATGTTCTTGTGAATTGATAATCGACTGCCATATAATTGATTCGGAGGGTATTTGATGATGTTGATGTTAATGATAATATTCTTGTTAAATCGGACGTGTTTATGTTAAACATAGGTTGCCATGTTTCGGGTTACATGTCATTGATTTAGAGCCGTATAATTGTTAATCAAATGATCCGAATTGCATAGTATGTTGATATTGAAATTACTGTTCTTGTTGATGATGATTTGAATATGTAAAATTGTTAAACAAGGTGTTTGATCCGATTTGTGAAACTGATAAGCTGTTAGCTGGATTTACGGAATGATTGTTGCTGTGTAATCATGGAAAGTTGTTACATGCACCGTTGCGACACCGATTGCGAGTCGAGACCAGCCCTTGCGACTCGAAACCTCAACACTAGCACAAGCAGCACAAGTCGCAACCGAGGTTGCGAGTCCGGTTGCGACTCGTAACCAGACCATGACAAACCGAAACCACTGTTGCGACTCGTAATCTCTGTTGCGACTCGAAACCCTCGTTGCGACTCGAGATCGCTGGTTGCGACTCGAGACCTTTCTTTGTTGCGACTCGAGACCATATAACCGTACATGCTGATATTGGGCCTGCACAATACGAACCCAACTGATTGGGCTGAACACTTGGACTTTGCTTGTTTACGTGACTGTTTACGTCGATGCCTATACGTGGATTATGATGTCGAATACTTGTACAACTTGTATACGAATCTGACTAGCATAATAACTTTGGTAGGACGGGGTTGATCACTTTGTAACTTAATTGAACTGTGTGAATCATACCGAGCAATCCCAGGTGAGTTCATTGCATTTTTTCAAGCATGCGTCCCGGTGGTTTGGGACAACTGGTAAACATTTGGAAGGGAAACATTGGGTAAACAACTTAATCGGTTTTGGTTATTGCCTGGAGGGCAATGGGGGTAATTAGTTGATAGCGCTATTAGGTACTAATTATCCGGGTTTCACTATGGTTGTTTAGAGGCACACTCCTCGGTTACGTAAGGGCGGTTCCCCTAGGGTAACTAACCGAACAACATAGTGGGTTGCTTAGAGGCACACTCCTCGGTTACGTAAGGGCGTAGTCCCTAGGGTAATCTAACTTGAGCAACATCGTAACATATCTTCGAATCGTATTAACATATATCTGGTAACACAACGCGTAATAACACCTTGAACTCACCAGCGTAGTCTGACACACTTGTTTGCATGCTTGTAGGTCATTAACACTTGGAACATGGACTTGCTATCTGGGAGTGCTGGAGTGGTCATGGATCGAGGCTCTTGGATTTATTTACATTAGAAACTTTGGTTTTAAGTATTATGAAACACTTGCTAAACGATTTATTAAATGCTTCCGCTACACAATACTTTGGGATTTGATACCATATTTTATTTAAGTATTTACTATTGGTTCAATGTGATTGGTGGCTCGAACTCTGATGCGTAACACGCCTCGCGGGATTTCCGCTAATGGGATTTTGAGGGTGTTACAGTTTGGTATCAGAGCCACTGGTTATAGTGAACTAGGTTTTAAAACGTTTTGTAAAACCAGACTATAACCGAACAACTTCGACAATCGATCATGACACTCAGCACCAGATTGCAAGGTTCGTTACTCTCTCACTTTATACATTACTTGCTTAGCAGTCACCCACTCACAACGTATATGAACTGAAACGTATAACACCATAGTGACTTGATAGTGTGACACTACTCTTCGACTAATGTAGATCATAGACCTGCATTACCGTCTGTTGTGTTATTTGAACGGGGGAAACTTCGAGCGCAAGCTAAGAGGCTCTGAGATGAACATGCAAATCGCCTTATTATTATGGGTGCACACTTAATAATAACGCGGGGTGCATGCAAGTCCCAGTGAGGCTTATCGAGCGTGAGAAGGGTTCTGCCTGACTATGTGCAAACTTAGTAGTATATAGATATCTGTATGACACCTGACTTCCATCTCGTTTCGATTTCTAAATCGGTTTATTCCCAACTATAGAAACATGAGTGGACGAGGACACGGACGTGGCAACATCAACATGACTCAGGCTGAGTTGAATAACCTAATCAATACCCGCGTGGCTGAGGCTTTAGCAGCCTATCAAGCTGGTACGGAATGTACCAAGTACTCTTTACTCTTATACCACGTACACGTCTTTTCATTCCTATAATGTGTTTCCTCCCGTTATTTAGGTCAACAAGCGCAACCTCAACCCAACCAGCCTGTGTGTACATTCAAAATGTTTATGGACTGCAAGCCACAGACCTTCACCGGAACTGAAGGGGCTGTGGGACTCCTAAGATGGTTCGAAAAAGCAGAGTCTGTGTTTGCTATCTGTAACTGTCCCGCTGGGGACAGGGTGAAATATGTTGCGGGTACCTTGGCTGATGGTGCCCTAACATGGTGGAACGCCCAAGTACAGTTGTTGGGCATCGAGGCAGCGAATGCCACAACTTGGGAAGACTTTAAGGAACTGATCAGGGAGGAGTACTGTCCTCGGGACGAGGTCCAGAAGTTGGAAAACGAATACTACGACTTGAAGATGGTTGGATCTGAAGTCGAAGCGTATGTGAAGCGATCGTATGAACTGGCCGACATGTGCCCGAACTTGTCCCGGCCTATGTCTCGGAGGATTGAGTTATTCATCAAAGGGTTGCCTTCGCGTGTGAAGAGCTTGGTCACTGCAGCCCATCTCAATGATTTGACCCAGATCGTTCGTCTGACTCACAAGATTGTGGATCAAGAGGTGGAAAGCGATTCGTTACCTCCGCGCATTTCAGCCACTGCTGCTGCGACACCCACTGCTACTACACCTGCTAATGATAACAAACGAAAGTGGAGCGACTACGACAAAGTATCCAGTGCTGGTCAGACTCAGAAAAGACCAGACAACAGCAACCGCAACGTCAGCCAGTCGTCTTCTGTCAATCAAGGCCAGGGGAGTGGCCACAGCCAGGGTTCATATGCAGGGAGGAAGCCACGGTGTAACAAATGTGGCTATCATCATTGGGGGCCGTGTGGTCGGACGTGTAACAAGTGTGGTAAGCCAGGCCATGAGGCCAGGGATTGTAGAACCTCACAACCCAAACACCAGCAGCAACAGAATCAGCAGAATCAGAGGCAACAGGGACAACCACCCCAGCAGAACCAGGGTTTCAGGAAGGGGTGTTTTCAGTGTGGTGACGAGGGTCACTTTAAGCGGGATTGCCCTCAGTTAAACCAGAACGCCAACGACAACAACCGCCCGAATAACAACAATGCTGGGAACAACAACAACAACAACGGCAACAACGGGGGTAATGGTGCTCGGGGCAGAGTGTTTCAGCTTGGAGCAGGGGATGCCAGGAATGACGGCAACGTTGTAACTGGTACGTTTCCTGTTAATGATCGTATTGCTTCTGTATTATTTGATTCGGGTGCCGATTGGAGTTATGTGTCCCTAGAGTTTAGTCAACGATTAGGGATAACCCCAACACCTTTAGAGGTTAGACAAATAGTGGAATTAGCAGATGGTAAGACGATAGAAGCCTCAAATGTCCTTTTTGGATGCAAACTAGATCTCGTGGGTCAGGTGTTTGATATTGACCTCCTTCCCGTTACGCTCGGTAGTTTTGACATAGTGGTAGGCATGGATTGGTTGTCTAAGCACCAAGCAGAAATTCTATGTAAGGAGAAGATTGTGCGTATTCCTCTCCCTGATGGAGAGTCACTGTTAGTTCAAGGGCATCATAGTGGGACGATGGCTGGGATTATCACGGCCATGCGTGCGCAACAGTATCTACAAAAGGGGTATCCTGCACTGTTAGCGCTAGTTACCAACGCTCAGTCTGAAGAAAGTAAGATCGAGGATCTACCAGTGGTGCGAGAATTCGCGGATGTATTCCCAGAGGAGCTACCAGGGTTACCTCCTCACCGTCAAGTAGAATTTCAGATTGATCTTGCACCGGGAGCGGCTCCAATTGCTCGAGCTCCTTACCGGTTAGCACCAGGAGAGTTACAGGAACTGTCTAATCAACTGCAGGAGTTGTTGGACAGGGGCTTTATTCGACCCAGTTCTTCGCCTTGGGGAGCCCCAGTTTTGTTCGTAAAGAAGAAAGACGGGTCATTCCGTATGTGTATCGACTATCGAGAACTCAACAAGGTGACCATTAAGAACCGCTATCCGTTACCACGCATCGACGACTTGTTTGACCAGCTGCAAGGGTCAAGTTTCTATTCAAAGATCGACTTAAGGTCGGGTTATCACCAGGTAAGGGTTAGGGAAGAGGATGTTCCCAAGACAGCCTTTCGAACGCGCTACGGGCACTATGAGTTTTTGGTCATGCCGTTTGGATTGACCAATGCACCAGCGGTTTTTATGGATCTCATGAACCGCGTATGCAAGCCATATCTTGACGAGTTCGTTATAGTATTTATTGACGACATCTTAGTCTATTCCAAGAACAAGGAAGATCACGAGCGCCACCTACGTCTCATTTTAGAACTTTTGAGAAGGGAACAATTGTATGCGAAATTTTCTAAGTGTGACTTTTGGATTCGAGAAGTACACTTCCTTGGGCATGTTGTTAACGAGAAAGGGATACATGTGGATCCTGCGAAGGTGGATGCGGTAAAGAATTGGGCGGCACCAAAGACTCCGTCTGAGGTGCGACAATTTCTTGGTCTCGCAGGGTATTATCGAAGGTTCATTAAAGACTTCTCGAAAATCGCGCAACCTCTCACTTCACTAACACAGAAGAACACGGCGTACTCTTGGGGAACGAAGCAGGAAGAGGCCTTCCAGTTGTTAAAGCAGAAACTTTGCAGTGCACCGATCTTGTCATTACCAGAGGGTACCGAAGATTTTGTGGTTTATTGTGATGCTTCGATTCAGGGTCTCGGTTGTGTGTTGATGCAACGCGAGAAGGTGATAGCTTATGCTTCTCGTCAGCTAAAGGTGCACGAGAAGAACTACACGACACACGACTTGGAGTTAGGAGCGGTGGTGTTTGCGTTGAAGATTTGGAGGCACTATCTGTACGGTACCAAATGCACCATCTACACCGACCATAGAAGTCTCCAGCACATCTTCGACCAGAAAGAGTTGAATATGCGACAACGACGATGGGTGGAATTATTGAACGATTATGAATGTGCCATCAAGTACCATCCGGGCAAGGCGAACGTTGTAGCTGACGCCCTCAGCAGAAAGGATAATGCACCTAGGCGCGTGCGAGCATTGCAACTCACGATTCAGTCCAATCTCCCTTCCCAGATACGGGATGCTCAGTTAGAAGCATTGAAACCAGAGAATGTTCGAGCTGAAGCTTTACGTGGCTCGAGACAACGACTAGAACAAAAGGGAGACGGCGCCTACTACGTAACTGGACGCATTTGGGTTCCACTTTTTGGCAACTTACGGGAACTTGTAATGGAAGAGGCACACAAATCACGCTACTCTGTACATCCCGGATCAGATAAGATGTACCACGACCTGAAAACTACCTACTGGTGGCCCAGCATGAAGGCTCATATAGCAACCTACGTAAGCAAATGTCTAACCTGTGCTAAAGTCAAAGCAGAACATCAAAAGCCCTCGGGTCTACTGCAGCAACCGGAGATACCCACATGGAAGTGGGAACAGATCGCTATGGATTTCGTAACAGGATCACCCAGAACTCAGGCTGGGAACGACACTATTTGGGTGATTGTTGATCGCCTCACGAAATCAGCACACTTCTTAGCAATCAAGGAAACGGACAAGTTTTCTCAATTGGCAGCAATCTACCTTAAGGAAGTGGTTTCTAGGCATGGAGTGCCAACTTCTATCATTTCAGACCGTGATCCGCGTTTCACTTCAGAGTTATGGCAGTCTATGCATAAATCGTATGGTTCCCAACTCGACATGAGTACCGCTTATCACCCACAGACGGATGGTCAAAGCGAGCGCACCATCCAAACACTCGAAGATATGCTTCGGGCATGCGTACTCGACTTTGGAAAAGGATGGGAGAAGCACCTACCGTTGATAGAATTCTCCTACAACAACAGCTACCATTCAAGTATTAAGGCAGCCCCGTTCAAAGCACTGTACGGACGGAAATGTCGTTCACCTCTCTGTTGGCATGAGGTGGGTGATAGCCAGATCACAGGCCCTGAGTTTGTTCTTGAAGCATCGGAAAGCATTGTGCAGATCAGAAACCGTATGGCCGCAGCTCGTGACCGACAGAAGAGCTACGCTGACAAGCGTAGTAAGCCGTTGGAATTTGAAGTTAATGACCGCGTTATGTTAAAAGTTTCACCCTGGAAGGGCGTGGTGCGTTTTGGGAAACGCGGCAAACTAAACCTTCGTTATGTGGGACCGTTCAAAATTCTAGAACGAATTGGAAAGGTGGCTTACAGGTTGGAATTACCGGCTGAGTTGGGTAATGTCCATGATGTATTTCACGTATCGCAGCTAAAGAAGTGTTTGGTTGATGAAACACTAGTAGTACCATTTCAAGAGCTGAAGATAGACGACAAATTGCAGTTTGTCGAAGAACCAATTGAGATTATGGATCGGGAAGTTAAAATTCGTAAACACAGCCGTATACCGATTGTGAGAGTTCGTTGGAACTCAAGACGTGGTCCAGAGTTCACGTGGGAACGCGAGGACCAGATGAAACTTAAGTATCCACATTTGTTCCCCGAAGACCAGTCAAAACCTAGTAAACCTGGCGTTGACGCAACTAGTGAATTTCGGGACGAAATTCCCATTCAAGTTGGGGAGGATGTGACACCCCAGGAAAACCAGCAAACGATGTAACCTACCTAGCTTTAACTTATATAGCTTACGTTAGTGAGTGCGTACCAAATTTCGGGACGAAATTTCCTTTTAGTTGGGGATACTGTGACAACTCGTAATTTGAACCTACTTTCTGTAACGCTACGTGCTTACGTGAGCTACTTTAATTGAATGAATGCATGTTACGTGAAATGTGTGGATATTGTATGTTACGAATTATATGCTTATACGTATGTTGCTTGAACTAAACCCACACGACATGGATCAATCACACAAGGCCATTTGGGCCGTAAACTTTGTAATCGGAACCAAGGGGCAACCCAAGTGGGGGTTCGGCCCATCCCTCTTTGAGTGTTTAACAACTAGGGTGTTAGTAACCTTTGCACACTTTGGCAAGATCATTCTCACACAAGAAACCCTAGACCTCTCTCTCTCTCTCTCTCTCTCGTTGCTTGAAACCCGACGGCACCAAGGAGCATTCTTGTTCGGATCACCCTCTTACCATCATCAACCGGTTAGTGTGCTTAACGATTGTTTCATGATTGACTGTGTATGTTGTTAAATGGATTATGTGCTAATAATCGGCCCACTTGTATGCATTGTGTGATGTTCTTGTGAATTGATAATCGACTGCCATATAATTGATTCGGAGGGTATTTGATGATGTTGATGTTAATGATAATATTCTTGTTAAATCGGACGTGTTTATGTTAAACATAGGTTGCCATGTTTCGGGTTACATGTCATTGATTTAGAGCCGTATAATTGTTAATCAAATGATCCGAATTGCATAGTATGTTGATATTGAAATTACTGTTCTTGTTGATGATGATTTGAATATGTAAAATTGTTAAACAAGGTGTTTGATCCGATTTGTGAAACTGATAAGCTGTTAGCTGGATTTACGGAATGATTGTTGCTGTGTAATCATGGAAAGTTGTTACATGCACCGTTGCGACACCGATTGCGAGTCGAGACCAGCCCTTGCGACTCGAAACCTCAACACTAGCACAAGCAGCACAAGTCGCAACCGAGGTTGCGAGTCCGGTTGCGACTCGTAACCAGACCATGACAAACCGAAACCACTGTTGCGACTCGTAATCTCTGTTGCGACTCGAAACCCCTCGTTGCGACTCGAGATCGCTGGTTGCGACTCGAGACCTTTCTTTGTTGCGACTCGAGACCATATAACCGTACATGCTGATATTGGGCCTGCACAATACGAACCCAACTGATTGGGCTGAACACTTGGACTTTGCTTGTTTACGTGACTGTTTACGTCGATGCCTATACGTGGATTATGATGTCGAATACTTGTACAACTTGTATACGAATCTGACTAGCATAATAACTTTGGTAGGACGGGGTTGATCACTTTGTAACTTAATTGAACTGTGTGAATCATACCGAGCAATCCCAGGTGAGTTCATTGCATTTTTTCAAGCATGCGTCCCGGTGGTTTGGGACAACTGGTAAACATTTGGAAGGGAAACATTGGGTAAACAACTTAATCGGTTTTGGTTATTGCCTGGAGGGCAATGGGGGTAATTAGTTGATAGCGCTATTAGGTACTAATTATCCGGGTTTCACTATGGTTGTTTAGAGGCACACTCCTCGGTTACGTAAGGGCGGTTCCCCTAGGGTAACTAACCGAACAACATAGTGGGTTGCTTAGAGGCACACTCCTCGGTTACGTAAGGGCGTAGTCCCTAGGGTAATCTAACTTGAGCAACATCGTAACATATCTTCGAATCGTATTAACATATATCTGGTAACACAACGCGTAATAACACCTTGAACTCACCAGCGTAGTCTGACACACTTGTTTGCATGCTTGTAGGTCATTAACACTTGGAACATGGACTTGCTATCTGGGAGTGCTGGAGTGGTCATGGATCGAGGCTCTTGGATTTATTTACATTAGAAACTTTGGTTTTAAGTATTATGAAACACTTGCTAAACGATTTATTAAATGCTTCCGCTACACAATACTTTGGGATTTGATATCATATTTTATTTAAGTATTTACTATTGGTTCAATGTGATTGGTGGCTCGAACTCTGATGCGTAACACGCCTCGCGGGATTTCCGCTAGTGGGATTTTGAGGGTGTTACATGGCGTACAGTTGCTCCTTTCGAAGAAGTTCCAAGATAAGACGTGAATGCTACTCGTGCTCCTCCTGACTCTTGGAGTAGATCAAAATGTCGTCAATGAAGACAATGACGAACTTGTCAAGATAAGGTTTGCACACTCTGTTCATAAGATCCATGAAGACGGCGGGCGCGTTCGTAAGCCCAAATGGCATGACAAGGAACTCGTAATGACCGTAGCGAGTTCTGAATGCGGTTTTGGAGACATCCTCATCCCGGACCCTCAGCTGGTGATACCCTGACCTTAGATCAATCTTGGAATAGTAGCTCGACCCTTGCAACTGGTCGAATAAGTCGTCAATGCGTGGAAGAGGATAACGATTCTTCACTGTCACCTTGTTCAGTTCACGGTAATCAATGCACATCCTGAAAGTGTCATCCTTCTTTTTCACGAATAGTACTGGAGCTCCCCAAGGCGAAGAGCTTGGACGAATAAAGCCCTTATCCAAGAGCTCTTGTAGTTGCTTTGACAGTTCTTCCAGTTCAGTTGGAGCTAAACGATACGGTGCGCGAGCTATAGGTGCTGCTCCTGGAGCTAGTTCGACTTGAAACTCGACCTGACGATGAGGCGGTAGACCAGGTAAATCTTCTGGAAACACTTGAGGAAATTCGTGTACAACTGGAATATCCTCAATTCTTTTCTCTTTCGCAGCTGCATCAGTAACTAGTGCCAAGATAGCCGTATGACCCTTTCGTAAACATTTCTGAGCCTTCAAGAAAGAGATGATGCCAACCACAGCACCACTCTTGTCGCCTTGAACTTCGAGAGGTTCCTTTCCCACACGAGGAATACGAATGATTTTCTCCTTGCATAGGATCTCCGCCTGCTGCTTGGATAACCAATCCATGCCGATGACGACATCGAAACTACCCAGAACTATTGGAATAAGACCAATCGAGAAGGTCTGACCCGCTAGATCGATGTTACAACCCTTGACTACATGCATGGCTTCTACACTTTTACCGTTTGCTAGCTCTACGACATGTTTGGTGTTTAGGGGTGTTGGTGTACGTTTTAACAATTTACTCATTTTCAAAGACATATAACTCGTATCCGTACCCGAATCAAACAAAACAGTAACATAAATATCGTCGAGAAGAAACTTACCTATAACGACGTTGGGATCATTTCTGGCATCACCCTGCCCCAAAACAAATGCACGACCCCTTGCTTCATTGCCGTTGTTGTTCCCACCGTTGTTGTTATTCCCATTGCCCTGGTTGTTGTTGTTATTGTTATTGCGATTCTGGTTCAACTGGGGACAATCACGCTTGAAATGACCTTCAGCCCCACACTGAAAACATCCCCTGTTACCCCGCTGATGCTGCTGCTGATGCTGGTTCTGTGGAGCTGGTGGTGGGTGTTGCTGATTCTGATTTGCAGGTCGCGAACTCCTGCAGTCTTTAGCTTCATGCCCTAACTTGAGGCATCTTTGACATCGTTGTTTACGACACCGCCCGCTGTGGTGTCTGTTGCACTTAATACACAGTGGGTGAATTCCCCGATATCCACCCTGCCCCTGACTGCCTGATGTCTGCTGACTCGGATTCTGATAGTCGTTTGTCTTACGTTGCTGTGCTTGAGACTGAACAGAAACTGATCCCCTGCTGGAATCCCCCTCCCATTTTCTCTTGTTGTCACTGGGAGTAGCATAAGTAGTAACAGCAGTAGTGGTAGCCCTGATGCGTTTTGGCAGCTTGTTCTGTTCCATTGCCTGATCCGTAATACGATGAGCAAGGCGCTGAATAGCCTGGATATTATCAAGATTAGCCGATGTCACATGGCTCTGGATCTCTGGCGCTAACCCCTTGAGATACAACTCAATGCGCTTGACTGGAGGGTCCACCATAGTTGGACATAGCCCAGCCAGCTCGTTCGACCTTTTAGTGTAAGCTTCAATCTCTGACCCAGTCATTTTCAAATGATAAAACTCATCCTCCAGCTTGTGGATGTCTTCTCGAGTGCAGTATTCCCTTTTTATCAGCTCCTTGAAATCATTCCAAGGGGTGGCGTTAGCAGCTGCCAACCCTAATATCTGTACTTGCGTGTTCCACCAAGTTAACGCAATTCCTTCCAACGTGCCAGTGGCATACTTCACCCTGCGATCCTCAGGTCATTCACACATTTCGAATACCGACTCTAACTTCTCAAACCAATGGAGGAGTCCCACTGCCCCCTCGGTGCCACTGAATGTGCCTGGACGACAGTCCATGAAGTTCTTGAAAGTGCAAACGGGCTGATGAGCGTGTTGACCTAATGTGTAAGATCAGAACGAGGTTAAACATAAGAGTTGTTTAGGAACGTAGGATCTAAAGATCCTAGAATAAGTTACGACTGCAGGGTATACCTCCTGCGTTTGCAGCTGCAAGTACCGCAGCTACTCGTTCATTGATAAGTGCCGTCAACTGGTCTTGAGTCATGTTCACACGTCCAGACATGATCTTCATAGTAAAAGTAGTGTAAGTGAGAATGGTTCGCGAGTAGTGCGATGACAGAAGAGTGTAAGCACATTGGCGTTCTCAAGCAATAACAAGTAGTGAGCAATGTAATGTAAGCATACTACGAGCAAAGTTCTATGCAATTCTAGCATGTAGGCAATAAACATAAACCTTATTACCTAGGATGTTGAGTCTTGCACGTGGAGCGAAGCGTCGTTGTGGATCGTTGAGAGCACTGTTCTGGTTATAGTCTGGTTTTAATAAAAACGTTTTTCCCATATTAAAACCAAGTTCTCTATAACCAATGGCTCTGATACCAATCTGTCACACCCCCAAAATCCACACGCGGAGTATCACCGCTTGGGAGCGTGACTGACCAGGATCAAGCCACCAATCATATCGAACATGTAATTAATATCAAGTAAAATAAATGTAAACCAATCATTCAATACGATAGGTGTTCCAAACATAATCATAGTTTCAAAGTGTAGCGGAAGCATAAGTATGAAAACCCAAAGTGTATCATAAGTTCAAATGTTTAAATGTTTTAACATGGCATCCATGATCCATGCTCCACAACGACCTGCTCCTCCCTGTGCAAGCTCCATGTATCTAACGACCTGCAAGGCATGTAACAAAGGATCAACAACTAGTTGAGCGAGTTCACAGTATATAGTTCGGTATTTGAAATAGTATATTAAGCATTGTATTCGTTCATTAAGTCATGTATCGTAATAGCTCGTATCGCGGCCCTTCAGGCATGTATGCGAAGGTTAGGGAAAGTTCTCAAGTATTCTAGACTAGGTATGTTCGTATCGCGGCCACCCGGCACCTGTGCGAAGTTTTAGTGTATAGTTCGCAGCCTTCCTAGGCATGTGTGCGAAGATTAGTCATATTATCGCAGCCAACCCTGGCATGTGTGCGAAGATCAGTCATATTATCGCAGCCAATCCCGGCGTGTGTGCGAAGATCAGTTCTATAAGCATCACTAGTCTAGCAGTATCTTAACCAATCACCTTCCTCACCCGAGGATCATATCACTATGTTCCATTATCTAGAGAAGTACAAATAAATAAATCAATCCCATTCCCACCCTGGGAACCCCATGCCTTGGCTGTGTGAACTCACCTTGGTTTGCTCGGTATGCTAGGTTATGCACTCACAAGTAATCAGTCAAGTCCTATTGTGTGCACGTGTAATAAATCAGTTCATGTTCGAAATGATACGCAGGTAACATCATGTATCACATAAGCAGCCAATCACATTTCATGCAGCTAAATCTTTACATTCAAGGCTTTCTCAGTTTGTTTTAACTCAGCTACTCATTAACAGTCAAGGTAAGTTTAACCGTACAATTCATGCTTGACAGGATTAACAGGCAGTTAACTTATTTCACCAAGTTAACACACTTAACAGGATTCACACACTAACAATGTTTCATGTCTAATAGAGTTAACATGTTTACTAAGCTAACAACTAACGGAGTTGATAAATAACAGTTAATGTTTAACAGTTTTAGCAGACTAACGGGATTAACTGAAATAAATGATTTAACTGAACAACAAGTTAACAAGGTTAATCACTATTAGAGTTAACATTCTTAACTTAACAAATCGGGACCCATATGCATCATATACATAAATTCGGATATCATCTCCTTGTATCATTCAAACAGGTTGGACAAGCTCCTTATAAAGTGAAAGTCGGACAAGGGAGGCCACCCCTTTAAACTCGGACAGAACATGGATGCACTTAATAGTTCGGATATCACAAAGGCATGAAAAACTCGGACACATTGTTCCCTTGTCAAAAGTCGGACAAGGTGTTTAAGCAACCAAAAGTCGGACCTAGGGGTTGGGGCATTAAACTCGGACCACACAAGCTTAAGAAACTCGGATCCTTATTAGGTTTCAAGGGTCGGACAAGGGTGAGGGGGATAAAACTCGGACCCCTTATGTATATATATATAAAAATTCGGACTTTAATAGATAACTACAAGGTCGGACAATGCTTGGGTTGAAACTCGGACCTATGTGTATGTTTAAAACTCGGACATGAAGCATTCCTTTAAGAACTTCGGACCTTGCTTATCTCAAGTACTCGGACATGTTTACATGTCTTTAAAAGTCGGACTTCATGTTTGTTATTTAAAAGTCGGATATATGTTTCATGCTTAAAGCTCGGACTTAGTGCTTTGTTTACAAAACTCAGACAAACATTTAAACAAATCTTCGGACCTTGAATAATATTCTAAAACTCAGACAATAGAAATCATGCAGTAACCAAAACCAAGTCTCTGTTTATGTTCATCAACGTAACAGTTACGTTTTCTATGATCAGCAAAAACCCTAATTTCATTCACATGCTATGCAGTAAATCAAATCGATTAACGATCCGTGTTCTAACAAAAGAGCCACCTAATCAGCAAATGATTACGCAACAGAACATTAACCATTTCACAATAATCAAGCATCAATCAAACACAGAACTATCACATGTAGAGTTAGGGTTTCTATGAATCACATAATCAAGAATGGATAACAACAAACAATCATTAACAATTACCTTGGATTGCTTCTAAATGGATTGGTAATCAAACTTGATGCAAAAAAACTTGTGAAGCCAAGAATGATGAGAAGATGGTTGTAGAGAGGATTAGAGAATGTGAGGATACGTGTTTTGATTCTTGTGTGATGATTAGTGAATGATTAGGGAAGGAGATTAGGGTTATGAGTTGTTAAAGTTTCACTATTAACCCTAAACACCCTTAAGTATTATATTTTACACATGTACACCATCTCATAACAATTTCATAGTTTCACCACCAAGTTCATATATTTACCAAGTCTTTCACAATTAACAAACAACCATGCACAATCATACAATACGATTCATTGCATCAAAACGTATACAATTTCATAGCAATCAATTGTGCAAGTAAACAACTAAATAATAAATGAACGTGCAATAAATGTGAAATAGAAATCTTGGAAATTCGAGTTGTCACAATCATATTTGTCACAACCCGACCACGTAAAACAACAAAACGTGGTGGAAACGTCGGGGAGTGTTGTAACAGAATCATTGTTTCACAACCATGGATTAAACAATTTCGTTTTATTGAATTAAATGTATTACATTACATTGGAATTAGAAACAAAACATGAACAAATAGACTTTCATTGTTATTAAGTCACTAAGGCCTCGTCCATTCCTATGTGAGCGTACACAAATATCATCATCAAACATCATCAACTATGGTACCTGAAACACATGTGAAAATACGTCAGCATAAAAATGCCGGCGAGTACATAGGTTTTATATGAGTGTCAGATTCATGGCTCATTTTACATGTTGCAATACTTATTTAAAAACCTTATTTTGAAAAGTATAGTATTACGACATAATTAACCAACTCAAATCAAGTTGGCTATAATTTATAAAATCTCGTAGCCATGATTCTTAACTCCAAAACATTTGTTTTATGAAATCAAATTGTAAAACATATCGTAGAAACTCGTTAACAAAACTCGTATGGTCTATATTATTCAGAAAACATCATTGTGTGACATCGTTTCAAAATCGTTTACCCAAGTGATCTAGATAACGCAACGATATATAATGTGTTAAAAGCACTTATATATAGGAAGTACCAGCGACGTATCCACCATGCTTTTAACACATTACACCCGCCCCGTTACCTAATCACTTCCCTAACCCAATGGTTCAAACAGTTAGAAATGGTTCCCATATAACAAATGGTTACAAATGGTTCACATATATCAGATGGTTACAAATGGTTCACATACATCAAATGGTTACAAATGGTTCACATATATCAAATGGTTACAAATGGTTCACATATATCAAATGGTTACAAATGGTTCGAATAGTTCAAAATGTAAAACAATGGGCTAGCATGTTAAGTGAACATACATAGCAAAACATAATCAAATCATGTACTAATAGTGTACTAATGAACATAGCATGTATATGATATGAAAACATGGAAAGCATGAAAGTAACAAGTAGGCACATGTGTTTCACCCCAAAACGTTTGAAAAACAGTAAAAGAGGGGACTATGTACTCACTTGAGGGTGCTTAGAAGTCTTGAACAACAACCAAGCAAGGCTAGTGGGATCACGGAATCAAACGGTACCTAATATAGGTAACTATGTAAATAACCGGACCTAAATCGGGAGATCGGATAGAATGAGGTTTCGTAAACCAAATGAGAATAGAAACTCATGTAATATGGTTTAACAAAGCCTACATTCTAAAAGGAAACCTATCCTAAGTGCTTACGACCCGTTACGACCCGTTTAGGTAGCTTACGCTACTTTAACGCATCGTTCGCGTAAAACGCGTTCGAACCGCCTAACTAGTCCTATGATAAGTAATATATGCCTTAACATGTCTAATAATGTTGCCTAATCAGTTTAGATGTCAAAATTTAGGTTACATATGCTTAAAATGAATTTATGCGCAAAAAGGGCATTTTGGTCATTTTCCTAAGGCATATATGTTGGTGCAGTCATCTGTCGTCTTCATCTTATGTCGAGTCTCGGGTTCGTTACAGATCAGATTGGGCAAGAAATCAAGAGATTTGAAGGCTGGCCGTTTGAGTGGTGTTCGTTTGAATGCATAGTGACCGTTTGAGCATGTTCAAACGGTCAGGGTTAGTCTATATATAGTTCTCAAACGGTTGTCATTTGTAACGATCGGATATTTGATACCGAGGTGCTGCCGGTATTTCTTTGTACTGTAATCACTGTTATATCAATAGAAAAGAGGTTAAAGTGTTTTCAAGCTGTTTTTAAAGTGTGTTTCTTAGTATTCCGCCTCTGAAACGTATGAGAGCTCTTCTGAACGACTCATTCAGGTTGCGAAACCGATCCTACAATTGGTATCAGAGCTCAGGACGAGGAGTTCTTGCCATATTCAGCTTGGAAATCTGATTTTCTACACCTTCTGTTCAAAGCCGATACTTTCCACGGTCAAAATCAGCTCAAAACTTCACACTGTGCTCGGAATTGATAACTGACAAAGCCTTGAAAGTTTCAGACTGAAAATCGAAGTAAACAGATAGAAAATTGCCTGTCCGTTTGAAATTGTTCGACAAAATGATGACGTCATAGGTCTTCCGTTTGAAAAATCAGCTCCTGTCGTTTGAAACAAGGTCTATCGTTTGAAACAATCATTTGAATCAAGATCCCATCGTTTGAAATTGGATTCAATCATTTGAACAATACTTTCCGTTTGAAACCAGCTTCTGTCGTTTGAAGAACACACTTCCGTTTGAAAAGTGATCCTGTCGTTTGAACCATATCATTCCGTTTGAAAGCATCCTGTCGTTTGAAAAGTTTACCATCGTTTGAATCAACTATCGTTTGAACTGTGTAGTCCGTTTGAAAGTTGTTTAATACTTGAAACATGGATACCGAGTATTACAACGCATTTGCAACACCATCGAGTCCAGCTGCAGTTGTTCAAGCTATGAATTTAGATAACGAGACAGGAACTACTCAAAAACCACCAAAATTGATGAGTATAGAAGAATATCATGGATGGAAAGATCGTTTTGAAAACTGGGTTCAAGCCAATCATCTAAGATCGTGGGAGTTCATACTAAAGAAATATGTGTTACCGTGTACTGATATGCATGTTGAAAAGGAATTATCAGAATTCACGGATCAAGAGCGTGTTATGTATCGGGCTGAAAAGATGATGATTAGTTTGCTTCAACAAGCCATCAAAGAAGATATCTTTATACTGCTTCAGCATGATAAAACTTCAAAGTCTATTTGGGATGCGCTTCGTATTAAGTTTGAAGGCAGTGAAAACATGATCAAGAGCAAGAAAGCATTACTAAAGAAAGAATTTGATCTTTTTAGTAGTTTACCCGGAGAAGATACAAAGCAGCTTATTGAACGATACTGTCACTTAGTACGATCCATGTCGATGCTTAGTATAAAGAAGGACATAGATGAGTGGGTAGACAAGCTGGCTGATGCGTTACCGCAGAAAGAATGGGAACGTATTTGATGATTCTGAAGAATACAGGTGTTTATGAAGGATTAACAATTGGGCAGTTTATCGAAAAGATCGAGAGTCAGAATCTGGAACAGCAGAAGATTGCTAGGATGAACAGTCCGAGTGGTCAACAGGATGTGAAAATGTACTACAAAGGTAGTGTTCCGGTTCCTGAAGCTGAGAAAAGTCCGAAAATCCAGACTGCGTTCAGTGCTGGGGATTCATCTGGAAAAGCTGATCAGGGTTCGAGCAACAGCAGCAGCGGGTTTTCATCATTTCCGAGTGTCAATCCTAAAGAGACAAACACAAGCTTTCAATCTCAGGAAACAAAGACAGGAAATGGATATGTGATTCAATGCAACATAGCTCTCAACCTTCCAGAAGGTCAAAGCTTCTCTAAAGACACTGCGAAAGACCACATGGCACTTCTTGGTTCTGTATTGTTATCCTATGAAGGGCTTGTTGCTGGTCGGATCGGAAATCCTATGCTCACCAAAGAGGATTACGATCAGATAGACGCCGAAGAAATGGAACTTATGGATATCAAATGGTGTCTTGCAAGTGTTCTTCGACGCGCTGAAAAGTTCAAAACCATCACCGGGAGAAATGACTTTCTTGATGCTCATGTTTCTACTTTAGGTTTTGATAAATCTAAAGTTACTTGTTTTCGATGCAGAGAGAAAGGCCATTTCAAACGGGAGTGTAAAGGTAGAGAAGCTAGTGGAGCACAGAATCCATTTGGAAAAGATGACTACTACCGTAAAGCTATCTATCAGCAAGTTGGTCAATCTCAAGAACCACAGACAGCTCATGGAAGAAAAATTGAAGATCCCAAGAGAGCATGTTTAGTAGAATTCAGCTGGAGAGATTACATATCATCTGATGATAAAGCAGCAGCACGCATAATCGGTTCAATTTGATCAATCACCAGATCACAGTAGCAGTGATGATGAAGAAGAGAAACATATTAATATTGCAAAATCTCATCTTTCTCCTGAAAGTTTTCATTTCTATTTTGCAGATCGCATGGAGAAACTGAAGGAGAAAAGAGCTGCTAAAGAACAACAAAAGAAATCTGATGGTGTTTTCAAAATGTTGAAAGCGTTGCTGAGAAGATTACCGAAGTGGAGAAAGAAGAAGAAAAGGTAACGGAAGCTGAAAAGGTGATTGAAGTTGTGAAAACAATCGAGGTTGAGAAGATTGTTGAAGTCGTCAAGCCTTGCGAAAAGTGTTTGGAAGCTTGCAAGGAATGTGCAGCAAAAGACGACATTATAGCTGAGTACGAAAAGAAGAAGGAGCAGTTATTGTTCAACCTCAACTATGTGAAAGAATCGTACGATGTCTTGAACAAAACAGTAACTGGTCTCCAAAAGACAAACTCAGAAAGAGAACAAGCACTGACGATGATGAATGCAGTCATGATGTCAAAGCAGAAGGCGATAAACTTCTACATCGAAGAAAGTGCCAAATGGAAGCAAGAGTTGGAAACGGAAAAGATTGAGAATGAGAGAATTAGACGTCTACTACAAAGTTATTCTAGTTCTGATTATCTCATTGATCGTATTTACCCAACTGTTGCAGGTATGGAAGCTTTTCAAGACGAGAATCAAAAGAAGAAGAAAGATTGTGGTAAGAAACTGACTGTTAGCTATAACAAGTGTCCGCCTCCGATTTGGGATGGGTATTCTCCTAGGAAACCAAACGAGGAACAACTTGAGAAAGCAGTCAATATAAAGCTTAAAACTGACACAACTGACGTTTTACCAGATAACATTGATGTCACGTTTACCTCGTCCGATACTGATCATGAGTCTGAGCTTATTAAAAAGGTGGTCGATCAGGTGTTGGATACTGATGAGGAGTCTGAGTCGAAGTCTAAGCCTGGAAAGTCAAATTCGTCAGTCAACAGTAAAAATTCATCGGTCAAACGGTCTTACAGTAAAGAATTTTTGTTATCAAAGGCAGATTTGAATGATGAAACATTCGAAGTTGTTTATACTTTGAATGGTTCTGACAAATTATATTACAACAAAGAGTTTCCAATTATGAGTATTAAAACAGAATTGATTAACAAAACTTTCAAACTAATAGAGATTAATATTCCTGAATTAAAAGTTTTAAAAAATTTTGAAAAATCTAAAAAATATACTTCAAGAGTTCAACAACGGTTAAACAAGAAAAAGGGTTACAATTCTGGTTCTGGTTTTCAAAAGAAACCTAACCAAAATCGTAGCTACAAAAAGAAAGGATTAGGCTTTGTTCCACCAGAAAAATATAAAAATGAGAAAAATTCTAAAACAAAAACAGAATTTGTGTCAGGTGGAAGCTCAGAAGATGAACAGCAGAAACCGTTCTGGAAACAATCGAATCAAGAGTTTCTTGCTGAGAGGAGAAGGAATGGTACTGGAGTACTTCATCCAAGAGAAACTCGAACCTGTTTCAAATGCAATGAAGCTGGTCATATTGCATGGAATTGTCCGAAAAATATCAAAACAAAACAGGAAGTTTCTCAGAAATTGAAAGAAAAAGTTGTTGATACTGAACCACCAACAGAAAAATTTAAAGTTTTTGAAAATTCAACTTTTGAAGTTGGTGAGTGTTCGACAAAGAAGAGGTATGAAAAGAAAGGAAAACAAAACCAAGTGTGGGTTGCCAAGCAGATTGATGTGAATGTTGGCGATGAATCTGGTTCCACAAAGCCAGATGATCCACAGGTTGAGGAGAAAATTTCAGTGAATGATGAAGAGTTTCCATCACTGAAGTTTGAGGAAGTTAAAAAGAGAGTTGGAAAAACTGAGATTTCAAATCAGTTTTACAATGAAGAAAAAGATTTTGATGTTGAGAAAACATTCAATGGGAATGTTAAAAAGATTTTTGGGAAAATGTTGAGTGGGAGAGCTAAGGGGGTTAAAGACTTTTATGCAACTAAAAAGGCAACATACAACCCCACTACGCAAGAGTTGAAATCCATCAAGTCTGAGAAGACTTGGATGGAAGTGTGTTTCCCATGATAGTCTAAGGACTACGCCGGAGATCCCAAGTTTATATCGTGGATCAGGAATCGGCATTATTCTTGTGATTGAAAAGCTTGTTTGAAAGATGTTGAATAGTGTTTGAATTTTACAGGTTGAAGGACTACGCCGGAGCTTCCAGGTTGGTAATTGAGAAGCAGGAATCGGCATCTTTCTGACTAATCTTACAAGTGGTAAAGAGGTTTCTGTAGATGTCTCATTCCTACAGGAAAATCTACAAGTGATATTCTTTGGGTTTACTTACAAGTGGTAGTTTTTGGTTATACTTTGAAGAGTTTATGTTTACAAGTGATGCAGAAATTCCTGAACTGCAATTGGTAAATCAGGGACATTAAGTTGTACTTGATTTACTATTATGAGATTGATAAACAAAATGATGAACCATATCCCCATGCTTCACAAGTGGTAAACTTAAAAGTGGTAAAAACAAACTCATTTTCCGGAAAAATCATTTTGATTAAAACAAACTTAAGTGTTTTGAAATCTAAATGAGAAAATGGTTTGTTGAAAGGGGGAGTTCAGATTGTTTATGCCTAGTGAATGGAGATTTGATGTGATTCGATATCAGTTGTCAAGTTTCTGTACAGTTTGTGTTGTTTTCTATGTTTTCAAGTGGGTCAAGAGTCTAGTAGTTTTCAAATTTCCTTTGAAATGTGTTTGCATTTTAGGGGGAGTAGAAAATTTCAGAAAATCCAAAAACATTAGAAAAATTTGAAAAAGACAAAAACATGATAAAATTCAAAAATGAGTTTCGTTGTGAAAAGAGGAAATGATAGTACGTCAGTAGGCTGTCACAACATGCTAAAAAATTGGAAAGATAATATGTGATAAACAGTCTTACTGTGGATATGTCAGTAGGTTTTTACACATTTAGTAAATTGTGACGAGATATAAATCTAAAAGTTCAAACTTGCTTGTTCTGTGGGTTAACACAAACTTGGATATATAGGTAACCCCTGAAATCTTGTTTGAAAGGTCCCTTATTCTGAGATACTAGATCTTTATGCTCAGTGATATCTGGGGTATTATCCCGGGACTTCTGCTGTATGGAAGTACTGACCTAGTCCCCGGATAATGCTTTCCGCAAAAAAGCTTGAAATATAGCTTCACCCTCAGCATGCTGATGAAACAATAAAATTGATAGTCGCTGCTGTTGAATCAAAAAGATCCTCTAAAGGGGACACACCAAAAGTCGAAGCCGTCATCTCTCTGCGTATATGGAAGTATCGACCTGAGCTCTCACGGCCCTCGCATCTAACCCCTATACAGATATCAGCTGTGGTATACTCACCTGTAAGACTGAATATTGGGATCTGGATACGGGAGTATATTCAAGTAGTGGGACACACGGATAAGTTTAAGTTCTTAAAACATTAATATCGTATCTCGGATCAGTTGAACTTTGTGTGAAAATTTCAGTGGACCGATATACTGACAATCTAGGTAAATTGTTTAGAACTGAAAATGAAATCAGCTTAACGGTGTTAGTGACATGTCTCAAAAACTGATATGATCCTCTTACACGAACTCACAAAAATATGTTTGTAAATATTTCATTGTATGCATTTCATTTATTTACATTGAAAAATCCAAAAAGATTTTGTGTGTGTTTTAGCATAAATTTTGAAAAAGTCAAAAAGATTTTCGACAAACTGATGTTGGAAAGCTGATTATCAAAATTCCGAGTGCTAAACATGATGACATTATTGTGAGGGGGAGTGCTTTTAATTGTCAAAATATGTTTTTTAATTCAACAAATGGTTCATCATATGTGAATGATCTGAAAGAGAGTTAGTGTTGGTGAATGAAAATTGTTAAAATTAGAAAATTTATTTCCGGGTTAAGAATATGCAGGAATTGCCAGGTTTCAATCTTGAATCTAAAGATAGAAAGCCAGGTTACAATATCCGTTGAAGAAAGCCAAGTTTCGATCCTGGAAATCAAATTTCGAAAAGACAGACAACGATCCTGAAGATGTTGCTGAAGAACAAAGGAATATCAGCAAATCGAGAGGGGGAGTCTGAAGACAGAGAGAGAGAGAAACTCGGAGGACTGATAAAGACTGAAGATTATGAAGACTCGACACTTAAGACTCGTCAACATCTGAGGGGGAGTCTGTTGGTGCAGTCATCTGTCGTCTTCATCTTATGTCGAGTCTCGGGTTCGTTACAGATCAGATTGGGCAAGAAATCAAGAGATTTGAAGGCTGGCCGTTTGAGAGGATAGCTGGTTGTTTGAAGAGAAGCCGTTCCGTTTGAACATGTCCGTTTGAGTGGTGTTCGTTTGAATGTATAGTGACCGTTTGAGCATGTTCAAACGGTCAGGGTTAGTCTATATATAGTTC